>NC_080792.1:60183075-60496290 GCF_028018385.1 Neofelis nebulosa | reverse complement strand
CTCCCTTGATGTTTTCAGCGGGCCTAAATAATGTCCAGACTCACAAGCAGAAGGAATTGCAGTCAGAGATCATTTTGAAGTTTAATGTCTTGGAACATTTTTCTTTCAAATTTGTTATTTTAAGCACACATTGTGATTTAATGACTCTTTTTGGGAGTTCAGTTTGCGGTTGAGGTCCAAGCACTGAGGAATGCATGTTTAATTTTTTTCATCTTATAACGAGCATTTCATCTTAGACTACATAGATGCACATTTCAGAAATCCCACAGAATCACAGAGAGAAACACTGATGTTTATATAAATGCTTGCATGTTTGAGGGAATTTCACTAAAGGAAACAATCAGAGCTGGCTCCAAAGGCTTTGTGGAACTTTGAAAGTTCTTAATTCACCTGCGCCGATCCCTGCCACATCTATGTTCTTACACGGGACTTTAGGCACATATGTAGCACTGAACTTACTGAAGGACACCAGGTCTCCCCCATGGATTCTGATCTTTGTGACAATGAAGGCCGTGTCTTATGCATCTGGACCCAGCACCTCGTTCAGTGAGCATTCACTTGCTGGATGGAGGCTGCACTCTGTCTGAGTTTGGACATAGGAGTGGTTTTTAATGCTCTCAAAGAAGCCGCGAAGAGACCTAGATGGACAAGGAGAGAGAGATTTATGGGGGAGGGGGAGGGGGGAGGGGTCTGTGACAGTCAAAAGCCTCCATTTTCCCCAGGAAGAGAGGAAAAGAAATGGACCACCTTGCTGGTTTTCTTATGGTCTTAACTGAGCCAAGGCTATGGTTTCGCTTGAGTAAGCATCTCCCAACACCAGAAAGGTGGAGAGCTATTGGCCACGTAGGGAAAAAGGTGGTCTAAACACTTCTCTTCTGTTGGCTGTGCTCAGTGGGCTAAATGTTTCTAGAAAACAAATCCGTGCCTTGCTCTGCCCCTGGATCAACAGCGCAGAACAGGCCCGCCATGCTAGTTGCACAATAAAGTGTGTTTAATTTTAATGAACAAGAAAGCAAATGAGTGAATGCTCAGGGTGGGATCGAAAACGCACACGAAAAGTTCCAGGGGAACTATTCTCTGCCACGCGAGTAAGAAAAATTATTTAACAATGTGCACATGATTTCCCGGTCATATGCACAGAGTTCCTATAACCAATGATTGCCATTCCCTCTACTGGACGTGAATGTGCAAAAAAGTGGCAATATTACCCAAAGGGATGCGGAACATACACAGAGAAAGAGACGTTACGGATAAATAAGTTTTAGCTTGAATGCCAGTTCAGCCACACAAAGAGATTGGTTTTGAAAGAGTGGGTGAATTGAATGTCTGGAGAGTCTTCTAAGTTCAGTGAAGTCTATGACAATTGGAGAACAAATGTATTTTTTGGCAGAATTCTGCAGTGGGAAGAGGTAGGAAAAGAGGTTCACTCCCCGGCCCACCAGCTGGCAAGGGAGCCCGAACCATTTTAATGGTAGCGAGCATAGCGCTGTCAGGGTTTCCAAGGGATTTTAATAGTCGTGTGGTCAGAGTTCCCTGAGTCAATAGCTCCCATTTCCACTCTGGCTGCCAGCTGGCCAAGTGGGGGACCACCTAGGTTGCATGCCCCCCAAAGAAATGGGGAAGCAGGTTCTCTTCTACAGTTTGCCTACCAACCGCTGTCTCTTGCTCCCTGAAATTCCGCCTAGTGACATGCCCTAACTCACAGTTTGCAATCAGTTAAAATATAAATACTACCAACAAAGGCAGGATCTTAAACTTTTGTTACTCCTTTCAAATTGATTTCTGCTTCTGAATGGGCTTTAGCACCTGTTTTGAAAACAGGGACGGACTGGGGAAAGGGAGGAGAGCAGAAATGCCCTGGTTAAGGAGCTCTCAAGGGTGATGGTCACGCAACAGCCTTTTTCACATGCCGGCTCCTTCCCATGTGATTCTGGAGCTTCTCCCACAGCGAGGGAGAGTATATTTGTAAAAGTGGACTCTGAGCTTGGCCTCAGGTCTTGTCTTGGCCAATGGGATAGATGAAAGGCTTGGAAGGCGCTTGGGTGACTGGGCTTGATTGCTCTTACACATTTGTGTTGTCCTGAGAACTGCCTGAGTTAGCCTGGGGGAAGTTCAAAGACACTGGCATCAAAGCCGCAGGGCACCAGCCAAGGTCACCCTAGGGCAGCCAAAAGCCAGTCAAGTCCCAAGGGGCCTGTGTGAGGGAACGACCCAGATCAGTTGAAGACCTTAGGCTCAGAGACTAAATAAATGTATATTGTTGTGTGCCATCCACATGCTGGGGTTTTTTGTTGTGTGGTGTTGTTGTGATGATAGATAGCTGATATGCTGGAGAAGAAAGGGCCCAGGATAGAGAAGACTGAGAAGTACCAAGGCCAAGTTTGTATCTCTCACAATTACAAACACATGGGCCTGCCTCCGCGTTTGGGCCACCAGAAGACAGCAGAACATGTAAACGTGATCATAACGCCACAGTCAGCCTGCCCTTCACGGTGGGGGAAGACTGGTACGTTCTCCCCCAAATATGGGTCTGTGATGCCCTGTCTTCATTAGAGGGGGTGGAAGGAGGGACCAAGTTTCATTTCGTGGCTACCGTGAGTCAGTGACTGTGCTGCACCTTACTCATTACCGCATCCAATCCTTCCACGGTCCTGTGAGTTGGGAATCATCTTCCCCACCCCACAGATGAGAAGACTGAGACATAGAGAGTTCAAGTAACCTGTCGGCAGGCAGCGAACAGTCCAGATTTTGCGGGCCGAGGGTACCCTCTGTCACAACTCAGCTCTGCGGTCGCAGCGTCAAAGCGGCTGGAAGACGACCCACAGAAGAATGAGTGCGCACCAGTGCACATGGAGTTATGAACGTGACACTGAAGCTCATGCAATTTTCCCACGTCACAAACGATATTCTTTTGATTTTTTTTTTTCCTTCGGCCATGGTAAAAACCATTCTTAGCTCACGAGCTATACAAAAATAGGCAGCCACCAAATAGGGCCAGAGCTCACCAACCCCTGGTGGAAATGTCAGGGTTTAGATGCAAAGCTATAAAACTCGGCAACTGGTTGGGAAGCCAGAAAGTCTTTGTGGAGGAATGTGGATGTTTCTTAGGTCGCGTGGCCTCCATTACTTAATACCCTCCTGTATCAAACAGTGTGGAGGCTCCTCAAAAAATTAAAAAGAGACCTACCCTATGACCCAGCAATCACACTGCTAGGAATTTACCCAAGGGATACAGGAGTACTGATGCATAGGGGCACTTGTACCCCAATGTTTATAGCAGCGCTTTCAACAATCACCAAATTATGGAAAGAGCCTACATGTCCATCAACGGACAGGTGGATAAAGAAGATGTGGTTTATATATACAGTGGAATACTACTTGGCGATGAGAAAGAATGAAATCTGGCCATTTGTAGCAATGTGGATGGAACTGGGGAGTGTGATGCTAAGTGAAATAAATCAGGCAGAGAAAGACAGATGCCATATGTTTTCATTCATATGTGGATCCTGAGACACTTAACAGAAGACCATGGGGGAGGGGAAGGGGGGAAAAAGTTACAGAGAGGGATGGAGGCAAACCGTAGGAGACTCTTAAAAACTGAGAATAAACTGAGGGTTGATGGGGGGTGGGGGGGAGGGAAAAGAGGGTGATGGGCATTGAGGAGGGCACCTGTTGGGATGAGCACTGGGTGTTGTATGGAAGCCAGTGTGACAATAAATTTCATATTAAAACAGATAGAGATCAGGAAAATGGCCAACTCACTTTGGAATATATGAGACAAGCATGCCAAACTTCTGACCCTTTATTTGCAGTGTGTCTTAGGATCAAGTAGATTGGCTCGGGGTGTGCGTGTGCATGTGTGTGCATGTTCTCGTGCACATAAGTGTGCAGTTCATGTGTGTGCATTCCTGTGTGCATGTGCATTGGCATGTGAATATGTGCTAAAGACAGACTTTTAGTGAAGTAATGGCACACAATGAAAGGTAATATACATATAACATAGGTACATGGTACTATTATTGCCTCTGCATTGTAGATGGGGAAACTGAGGCTCAGAGAGGATAAGCCACTTATTCTAATTTATTCCATAAGGGGAGCCAAAATTCAAACACCATGTGGCTTGGCTCCAGAATCAGTGCCTTAGCCACCGACTTGAGCCCCTCACTCTCCCGGGAAGAGACAGTCCCCTCTGGCCCTGGCTGTCCCGTGAAGCCCTTGCCTGCCACCAGCTCCCTCTGGATCACACTCTGCCTTAGGCTCCCCCACCACAACAAACAGGAAAATTAATAGTCACAAGATTAAAAGGACCAGCGTGGACTGTTTACAATCACGAGTGGAAAGCGCTGTTAGAAGACTGTCCCTTCCGCGGGCCTCTGGGCCGGGTTTGTGAAGTTCTGATGCATGGTGGGGTCTCATGTCATTCCCGATCAGTGATTATGTAAAATAAGCAGGTCCAGAGCTGTTATTTCATGTGCCGGCACATCCCATCGCCGGAGTTTCACCCATGAGGGTAGCCAGCTGCCCTTCCTGACTCTGGATGACATGCCTGCTGCCTTCCCTTCAGAATAAAAGCCCTGGTGTCTCCCACCTGGCTTGTTCACAGGGTGCTTCACCTGGAGAGAGTGCTCCTCTCTTCTGGGCCACTCTGTCCTGCCGATCCCTGCATCACCAGTCCTGGACTGGTAGACTCAGTGACTGTCCTCCCCTTGGCCCTTGACTTCCCATGAACAAGGCATAAAGCATTGTTCATTTTCTAGATTCTTCTCTCCCAGGTTACACAGTGAAAGTGGACCCCTGTACGTGTTATATAAAGTAGGATTTGGAAATCCTGGTCTCCATTTCCCCATGCATCGGTTTGTTGGCCTTGTGAATTTGGACAAGACATTTCAATTTCTGAGACTTGGGCCCCTTCTCCGTAGCATGAGTATTAGTAATCACTATTGTGAGAGCATTTTAAAAACTCTGAAAGCCCACTGGTAGATAAGCAAAAATTACATTTTGCCCACAGAGGGTCAGTAGCTCAGATTACAACAGCACTCATCAGTCAGGGAGGCATTTACTGCATCTGATCGCAGGAAAGTTACAAAGCTCGCTGGGCTGGGAACCCACAAAGCCTCCAGTTCCGGGGTAGGAACGTCCACCAGCCCAGCAGCATCCCTGCTAGGGTCCCAGCATCCCCTGCAGACACGCCGCTGCTCTCAATCATTTTGTTATCCAAATCTTTCAACGCTGATACACGGACATTTTAAAATCTGCAGCCACCATCTCTTCATAATCGGATTCTACGTTACTGACTCTTCCTAACCTATTGAAAGCGAAAAGCAGAGAGAGTTTTAAAATATGATGTGCAATCAACAAACGAGATGCAAGAAATCATGCATGTTTGCTCCCTGTCTTTCAAAAATGTTTCCTTATCATAAAACAGGTATGATTTCATCTCAACCAATACAGCAATAACGACATGCAGGTTTACCTTTTCTCTTTTTTTTAAGTTTACTTATTTATTTTTGAGAGAGACAGAGAGAGGGCAAGTGGGGGAGGGGCAGAGAGACCAGAAACCCCAAGCAGTCTCTGCGCTGTCAGCAGCCAGGTCCAATGCGGGGCTGGAGCCCGCAAACCACGAGATCATGACCTGAGTCGAGATCAAGGGTTAGGCGTGTAACCGATTGAGCCACCCAGGCACCCCCATGTTTATCTTTCCTATTGGATCTTTTTTTCTCTTTAGGTTCTGGCAGCCACACTATTGACCTATGATGTTTATGCATGCTACACAGCACCTGTAGCACAGTGCTAGCCATACAAAAGAGAAGCATTACCAATGGAATCTTCTCAACGTGCTGGTCAACGTGTCAAGACTGGTCAAATGGGATGTGACCAGATACTGAAAAATCTTACCCTCAGAAATGATCTTAAAAGTCATGAAGGGTTGGGGCGCCTGGGTGGCTCAGTTGGTTAAAGCGCCAGACTTTGGCTCAGGTCATGATCTCACGGTTTGTGGGTTCGAGCCCCACGTCGGGCTCTGTGCTGACAGCTCGGAGCCTGGAGCCTCCTTCGGATTCTGTGTCTCCCTCCCTCTCTGCCCCTCCCCTGCTTGTGCTCTGTCTCTCTCTCTCTCAGAAAATAAATAAACATTAAAAAAAAAAAAGTCATGATGGGTTGTTGGTAGGCTTAATGCCCGGGGTTGTTAACTTCTTTGCATCTTAGAAAGATTAATCAGGCAGTGGACTATTAATGAGGGGAATGATCAAGTCAGGAAGACCGGTTAGAAAGTTACTTAAATAATCCAGCAGAAGAAAGATGACTGTTTAAACCAAGACAGTGGAACTGGAGAAGGGGGAGTTGATTTTATGGTCACTTAGGGAAAACCGGTTGATGGCACTTACAGATCAGTTAGATGAAGAGGGCAAGAGAGAAAACTCCCAGGTCAAGATTAGGTAAATGGGGGAATGCAGTGATGGTATCCATAGGAGGGAAAATGAATGGGAAGCCATTTGTGGAGGAAGAGGGTGTGTTCAATTTTTGACATGTTGGTTTGAAGAGCTTTGGAGACATCCAGGGACAGGCATCCAGTAAACACTGGATAATGCATGTCAGACAGAGTACCAGCTTTCAGGTGGTTGCGGAAGCCATGGAGTTGAACGGAATCACCTAGGGGGATTGGGTGGCTTGTGAAAATAAGGCGGCAGATGAAGCCATAATGAATTCTAACATTTATGATGTGGACATAGGAAGGGGGCTGGGGAGCTGCAAGCAGGAACGAACAGGACTCAAGCAAGAGCAGTTCCCTGGGCGTCCAGGGAACTCGGACTGTCAAATTAAGGATGCCCAGGAGTGTCAAATACTGTAGAAGATTGTTAAAAAGTAAGGACCAAAAAGTGTCTGTTGGAATTTGCCATCCAGAAGGCAACTGAAGCTTTGTGACTTTAGTTTCACTTGAGAATAAATTATCTCTGTGTTCTTGTTCACTCTGAGATTCTCTAAGGCTACGATGGGTGGTGGCTGATGCACAAGGCCAAGAAAGAAACTTAAGATGAAAGTTCTAGATATCTCTGTCCCCCCAAATTCCTAATAACCATCTTCCTTGCCTAGCCAAGTTATGTTCCAGTTTAACATTATTGAGAATGCATTTCTATTTTGCTTTCTGCCAGATTGGAGGGCAGTTAAAATTGGGGTAGCATATGTGAAACCAGGATCGATCAGGTCTAGGAACCAGACTTAGCTCCAAATGACTGCTAATGTTGGCCGAAATCTCGATGCCAGTTCTCATTTTCCATTCAGAGGAATGGCAGTGAACTGGATTTCCTCTTTAACTATGTGGTCCGGTGCCCATCCCCTCAAGCAATGCAATAGTTTTCCTAGTGCTAAATTAAATGGTCCCATGTCCTGGCATTTGCGGGAAAGGAGGCAGGAAGTAATAAGCGGTGATTTCATTTGTTTCTACAAGTTACGGAAAATGTGTTGGGTCCTTCCTTGGGGTCTTGTATGAAGAAGTTGGGACTTAGCTATGACACGTAAAGCGTCCCCTGTCCAAACACCATAGGCGATCAGCGCAAAGTGTCGCATGAACAAAATCCTCGAAAGGTCAGTTTACGTGTCATGCTGATGCACCTTGTTCGGTCAGGATTTAAAATCTATTCACGCTCCATCTTTAAATGGCTTAAAATGGTCTCTGCAGAATGAGTGGGATTTAGCCAAGGTGTTGAACTCAACATGCACGGCCAGCAGGTTAAGAACCATTTCAGCACGGGGGAGCTGAGTTCATAACCTGGAGTAAGCAACATGTTATGATGATATTTTATTGCAAATTCTTCACTGGCTGCTAGAATCTTTGCGGCTGCCTAAACTATTTCTCAGATAACTTTACTCCTTATTGCTCCAAAAATAAAGAAATGCTATGTACTGAAAGATCACTTAAAGTGTATTTATTTCTGAAGGGAACGGAGTGAACTACAGATCTGACGTGCCTATATTCGTTGTAACTCATATACATCACAGGCATACTCACACAGGCTGAAATTGTTACCAATCCATGAATGGGATCTTGAATCACAAATGTTTGAGGACAAGTTCATAACTAGAATTGAAAAATCTCACGACTTTCCTTAACACTTTTTTTTAAGTTCTGAAGAGTTAGTTTCAAATGTCAATCATGTAACTGAACTTTCGTTCTTAGAATTTGAGAGCCCCCAAATTTTTTAAGTTGCCTGGAGACTAGATCCTTCCTCGCTTGGGGAGGGACACACCACGGGCTCAGTGCCTTCTCTCCCTCATGCCTGAACCAGAGAATTCTAGAGTTTTAACTGATTGTCAGGCTCATTTTATCCACAGCTGATTTTCATGTATTAGGGCAGGAATCGTTCTTTTTCACCTGTCTTTCTTTGGCTAACTCAATGAAATCAGCCCTCAAATATATCACGGGATTAGTGCAGGCACAGAGTTTTATTCTTTTTTTTTTTTTTTTTTTACAGAGTTTTATTCTTAAAGACACAGCTCTAACTTTCTAATTTCTAATAAAATATCTTTATTAAAGCTTGCCTTTGACGCCCTGCTAATTTAAAGAAAAATTCAAATATCATAAACAGTAACAGTCCGCATGGAGCCTAAAGGACTCTAAGACCCATTCCAAAGGAAAAGTCTTTGCTGCAAATAATTTGATATTCACTACTGATCAAAGCCTTGTCGGAATCATGCTCAAAACAGTCAGACCAACCTTCAGGATTTTAACAGTTTAAGAAAAATACGTAAGTGGGCTTTATCTTTTGCTAACACGCAAACATTTTTCTAAGGTTGCTGTGGCTTTCAACTGGATTTGTAAAGATTTTGTGGCTGTCTCATGCAGGGCACGGCACAGCGCGTTACGGGGCGCCCCAGGACTGCTGGTGGACAAGATCCCCCACTCCCCATGATGGCAGGCCTCCATCCCAGCGAGAGGACGTGAACCCTGGAATTACTTTTCCTTCCTCGGGGACCAACAGAAACGTGAGTGGGTGAGCAGCAGAGGTCTGTCGAACGAACAGGCTTTACCCCCGGAGCTCACCCGAACACAAAAGGGTACACACCTGGAATCAGGGTAGCACCTACGTCCTGCTCTCGGAGGCCCGGGAGGCACACCCTGAGGCCGAGGCTGTTGGCTTCAAGAAACACTACACAGCGTGACACGCAGAGACGCGGGGGCCCGGGCTCGAGATGCGAAGGCAAGAAGTGACAAAAATAAACCTGTGAGCAGGCTGGGATCCCACATCACAAAGGGTTCTGGGAGGTTTCTGGAATAGCTTATGCCTCACTTCCCATCAAATTTGGATTAGCCATGGCAAAAGAGGAAAGAGAACAAATAAAGGAAATCCACAGATAATCCCCAAACCTCCACTTGAGCTAATAGTTTAAATTCCTTCGATGCCAAGTCAAGCCTTTCTTTGTTTACCAGACTTGATAATGAGGGACAAAATAAACCAATCTCATTTTAACCTCCTTCCCCTGCGTGTGGATGGAAGCAGGGAATGGGCTGAGGTAATCCTTAATGTGGGCGCATCTGCCTGAGCCCCACCTCGGTGTGGGGGGAGGGCGATGAAAGAGAACTGCCTGTCCCCACCCTCAGCGGCACTGGCCACAGGGTAGCCTGAGGAGGAGTTGCCCGAAGCCAGCTGTGCTGGGGGGCAGGTATGGAGCACAGCCAGCAGGGCAGTGAGGGGCCTCATGGCAGGGGGGAGGGGGGGTGCTCTAGCTATCCTAATTGTGAGATGGGACTGACCAGTGGAGCCCAACTCAGTCAGGAGCCACTAAGCAAGGCATGAATGACAGCAAAGAAGGGGGAAGAAGCTGAGAACATGAACGATCCGGGAGCGGCGTATTGAGGCAGAACTCTCTCCTGCCCTTCCCCTCTTGGACACCCAGTAGGTTAAGACCACAGGACTGGCAATGACATAGCCAGCCCCCGACTAAAAGTCTACTGGACGTGTCACTGCATTTTCACGGAGTCTGAAACCATAGCCCCAATTCCATTCACAGCAGCGAGTGGCTTTCTTCACGTTTCCAGACATGGAGCCTCTCAGGGCCCCGGTCCCAAGATGCCCTTTCCCCGGTCAACCCCCTTGTGTGAGATGACTTCACTTGCCTTTTCTGATCTTCTCAGGTCATTTCACCTGGGGGCACTTTCCAAAAGAGCTCCAGGTCTGCGGGTCTGGGCTGTGGCCCAGCTGTGTCACTAAGGAGCTTGGCTACCTCAGATATGGCACTGTTTTCTGCTCTGTTTCCTTGGCTTCGTCTGTAAAATGGGAATAAAATTAGCCGTCTCTCTTCAGCTCACACGGCTGATGCGGACTAGAGCAACTTGTCCTTTCTATTTAATGAACAAACTCTGAGAATACATCTTAAGGATTTTCTTTCCTTCTCTCTTTCTTTCTCCTCCCTTCCTTTCCTTCTTCCCTCCCCCTCCATTTTTTTCTTTTCTTTTTTCTTCTCTTTTTGGAAGTCCCTTCCTTTCTTTCCTTCCTTCCTTCTTCCCTCCCTCTGTTTTTTTTTTTTTTTTTCTTTTTGGAAGTGACTCTGGAAGAAACTTCCAGCATTCTCCTACTGATATTCTGGTGCTCTTCAACCCTTTTCCATTTGTTAATAATTTTATAAATGTGTTCTGGAAAAAATTTTAAAAGATGAAATGATGTAAATACAATGAAACAGTGGATAGGAAAGTCTTTCACACACTAATACTCTACCAATGTAAGTCGGTGAGTTGTTATTAAACAAGTGGAAATCTTCTGGGGGCACAGGAGGTACAAATGTCAGGTTGAGCCTCAAATTCCATGTAGTCTCAACGGGCCTAATTTTCATACAAATTCCCTCTAGAAAGTAGAAGCCCTGCACAGCCCCAGACGGACATTTATAACCACCCCAAGTTCTTTTCCTTTTGGTATCTGAGATGATTTAGCCTAAAAAGGAGCCTCAGTGGGCCTCTTGCCAGCTGTCAATAGTTTTAAGCTCTTAAGTCAGTATTGCCCCTGTCTTTCTCCTTGAAAAGAACCAAAAATCCAGCCTACTAGTTAATTGCTAAGCCCTTAAAGAGTTCCTAGTTCAAGAAGTCAACTCACCCTACCCTGCTCAGTTATCCTCACTCTGAGGACAGAAAACGCACCCAGCTCTTTCCCAGTCCCCCTGGATGATCCACCCCCTCCTCCGCCTCAGCCAGGGGCAGAGGCAGGAGGAGGCAGACAGCACTACCCACTCCCCACAGCTGCTGAGGCAGAGAACGTGCTCCTGGCTGGAGAAAGAGAGGGGCCTCTGGCCGCGTCTCAGGCCAGTGGAGGTGCTGTAGGCAGCACCCCTCCTCTATCTCCCGAGTACCCCGTTAGTGTTGAGGCACCTCCTCCAGTTGGTCTGTAATCTTCTCAGTAACCCCCTCTCAGAGCCCCGTGCTCCAGGGGCACAGGTGCAAATGGCCTGTGGCCTGGAATCCCCATACCCTCGTGTTTCCTCCTAAGGGAGGAGGCAGATGCCCCTACAGCACATCCGGGCTTCCTGAGCGAGCACTGCTACATCAAACAACATCTGCACATAAACCTTGTCGGAAGTAACACTTCCACGGGAGAGTTTAGGGAGCTATTCAGGGAAAACAAAACAGGGTCGGCCTGTCCCGTTCTGTTTTGTTTTGCTGTCTTCTCTTCCGCTCCCTCTTCTTCCCCCTTCCCTTTCTCTCCCCCACCGTCCCTTCTCCTTCTGGTGTGTTAGGACGTTAGGTGCAGCACATCCGCAGAATTAAAATGTAACTGTTATGATTATTGTTATTCGGGTGTTTTGCAGGAACGCAGTGATGAGTGCCAGCCTGAGGGCCTCACCACCGCGGCCCTGGGCTTACCTGGCAGCCAGGAGGCTGGCACAGGCCGGCCCACAAGCAGCAATGCGCAAGGAGGGGAGCACCCCCGGTCTCCGAGAGAGGGTCTTGGGTTTTCAGATAGCTCTTTGCGATCCTCAAGGTATTTGGCTGGCCTTGGCCGTTTGGTGTCCCTTGAACTTTTTATAAAACATGAACTCCTTCCACATTAGGCATTTTGAAATCCAACCACTTTTGCAGACCATCTGTTATTTAGTAACGTGCAAATTACCAATAAAGAATTCCAGATTCTTTTTTGCAAACCCAGCTATAAACAAATGCTCCACATGCCGAAATGGAAGTCATTTTCCCTTTGAAAACTCATTAAATTCTGCACGATTGGAAGAGACTGAGGGAGAAGCAGATGCCAGGGAGCAGTACTACTGCACACATCATAACACGAAGCCAAACACCGACCAGTCTTCGGTAATCTTCCGCCTGCTTCCTATGGACTCTCCTCCCGCTGCACATTCGCTCCAGTATCTTACCATATGGTGCCTGTGTGTGCCCAGAAAACCCCTGAGGGCCGATCTGTGTGCCATAGTCTTATGTGTTCTTTTAACCAGTGAAAACATGGGCAAAGTATGATTTCTTGCCTGCAGAACAATGGGATAGCACAAATAAAAATTACGTTGGGCTTGTTTATTCCTAACAGGTTGTTGGGAAACCCAATTTCCTCCGTGCTTCAGTAACCAAGTTGCTGCCGGTTCATAGAACACTCTGCGGGACGTCCCTGCAAAATGGTTCTGAGGGGAGCGTTTATGGGAAGCAGGAGAAAATGGTAAGGAGGGAAGTCTTAGCTGAGTGGATTGCAGCTCACACCAGAGTTAACTGTTTGTAATCTTGGGGCAAAATCAAATTTCTGGGGTCGGACTTCAGGCAGAAGAATTGGGATGTGGGTCAAGTTCTCTGGGACTCGTCTCTCTGTTCTTTTCTGAGGTATGCCACTTGGAGCCCTAATTCTCTTATACAAGCAAGGTCAATAAGTTTAAAAGCAAACCCTTCAGTTTACTTTATTTTCAGTGAGGACTGTTCTTTATCTATTGAAAAAGAAATTCATTCTGGAGACCAGGTAAATATGAACTCATTGAAAGTCAGAGGGTTTTGTCTTCTAGTAATGACTAGAAGTTTGGCCACCAGAATTGCGCCACCAAATCGCATTTATAAAGTCTGCACAAAATACACACACACACACACACACACACACACACACACACACAAGTAGCACTAGACAGCTCCCAAAAACAAGCAGAAACTGAAGGAAAGTTGGCCTTGAACGATTAAAACTGAACTGGGAAAAAATGTATGAGTTTTCTATTGCCGCAACGATGAATCACTGCAAATTTAGTGGCTTGAAACAATACACATGTATTTTCTTGTAGTTTCTGTAGGTGAGACGTCTGGGGACATTTTAGCGGGATCCTCCGTCAGGGTCTTACCGGACCGCAATCAAGGGGACAGCCAGGGCTGCAGTTTTGTCTAAATTGTGGAGTCTTTTGCAGCTCACAGATTGTTGGAAGAAGTCAGTTGCCTTCTGCTGTGGAACTGAAGTGTTCGGGTCCTAGAGGTTGCTCACTGTGCCCTGCCATATGGTCTTCCCCAGTATATGGAGGTTGCCTCTTTAAGGTCAATAGGATAGCATCTGCTGCTCTTGGCTCTCTTTCTTTTAAGGGTTCACATGATTAGGTCAGGCCCACCTAGGATAATCTTCCCTTTGGTTAATTCACTGTCAACTGATTGGAAACTTTAATTATGTCTAATTAATTCCACATAGTTAACCTAATCACACGAGTGAAATCCCATCCTATTCAAAACTCTCCCCCACACCTAGGGGAGGAGATTATCCAAGGCATGTCCACTAGTGGTGGAAATCCTGGGGACCACCTCAGAACTCTACCTACCACAGTGAAATTTAAATGCTCAATGGCACTCCCCCAATTTGCACTGCAAGCCTCGACAGTCTTATACAAGTTTAAGGAATCAGAAGTCAGACTTCACGTCTGACAGGATAACTGGAAGATTAAGAGAATTCCATAAGGAAAGAAACTACAGAGAGAACAAGCCCATAACTCTGCATATAAATTCTTCCTGAATAATAAAATCTTCTAGCTATTGAACCAAGGGTGTACTTGGGAGACTTCAAGAGGCCTGGCAAACAAAGCAGCTGGGAGCTAAAAGAACTGAGAGATTTCACCTGCTGAACACCACAGGAGATACTATTTGGAGACCTGCCTGAATAGAACTTGACACTTCTCAGAGGAACATAACTAAATCCAGAGTCTCTACACGTATCATTCACAATATTCATGATACAATAAAAATTTACTAGACATACTAAGAAATAACACAAGTGACCCTAGCCAAGAGAAAAAAAATCAATAAATACAGACTCCAGGATAAACTAACATGAAATTAGCAAACAGGACTTTAAAACAGTACTTATAAAGTTGTTCAAGACCCTACAAGGAATAGTGCCACCACTGCTCTCATTTTCTTTGTATTCACATTATCTCCTTGCTTATATTTTTATTTTAAATCCATCTTGTTACTTTAAGTGACTTTCTAACCTTCAGAATTTAGCTGGACTTTTTTGTCTTAGTACAATCTGAAAAGGTCTGGTTTGCAATAGGAAAACAGCCTTCTTCATGTTTATTGTAATAATTTTTATTCCTTATATGTTAATTTATGAATATTATTTCTCCTACCTGCTTTGTCTTTTTCTCATTTTTGTTTGTATGATCAGGTTTCATTTACTGTCCCCTTTCCTTCTGTTAAAGGTTTTTTGTCTTCCCTGATGTTCATGAGCTTTAGATACTTTCAGGGCTCCAGTATTCTCTCTCAACTTCTCACTCATTCCCAGACAAGATGTTATGTCTTTTTTCATTTCCTTTCTTTCGTCTTTATCCCCCCACCTCAACATCTAGGTTTTGCTGAGATATATATTGCACTCAATTTATCAAAACCCACTTGTAGTTGTTGTCTGGTTTTTTTTTTAATGTTTTTAAATGTTTACTTATTTTTGAGAGAGAGAGGGCATCAGTGGGTGAGGGGCAGAGAGACAGGGAGACACAGAATTTGAAGCAGACTCCAGGCATTGAACTGTCAGCACAGAGTCCGATGTGGGGCTCAAACTCATGAACTACAAGATCATGACCTGAGCTGAAATTGGACACCTAACTGACTGAGCCATCCAGGTGCCCCATGTTTTAAGTATTCTTATGTTGAATTCATATTGGATATTCTTAGGAAGGTTATCTTTAACTGTTAGATTATCTATATATATCTATCTAGTCACTTATTTCAAGTTTCATTGCTTGTTATTTCTCTTCTCCTTCTCACCTTTCCCTTTTTGATTCACTTGTTCTTTGTTTAGAGCTCTTTAAAAATTATTTTCCTAATCGGTATACAAGGGTGGTACAGTCTCTGAATCTTTTAATATTTTCAGATATTTTCTTTCAACCTGACAAATGAATGAGATATTTGTAATATAGAATTCTTCAGCTGCAATACTTATTCTTTCTAGTCTATAGATAGTATTCCACCACTTTCCAGTATTCTGGTGCTATACAAGAAAATCTCTGTTGCACTTCTGATTCTTTTTGCTTTATACATAAATTTTTCCTTATATCTGAAAGTCGTCATATTTTCTATTTTTCCTCAGAGTATGATATGCCAAGGTGTATGCTTTTTCTCATTCAATCTGCCTGATGCTCAGGGATTATGTGCAATTTGAACTGTCACGTTATATTTCACTTGTGATTATTTCATCTAGGTTCACAAAGTTAGCCTCTAATTTTCTTTTATTTGTGGTCCTTGTTGGATTGTGGTACATACTTTGTAAAATTAATTTCCTATCTTCAGGAGCAGCATCTTTTAGGTTTGCATGGGGAATGTCAACTCCTTGAATGTTTGATAGCCTTTATTTGTAAAGCCAATATCAGGCACTTCTTGAATTTTATTTATCTAGATAAGGTTAAACAGATGTTTGTTTACCATTTTAATTAATTTAATGGTTATTGACCTACTTGGGGTTTCTATTTCCCTTCTTGCATTTTTCCAGAAATTCGTTTTATCTAGGTTTTCAGATATATTGGAATATGTTTGTTTATAATATTCATTCCCAATTTAAAAAACCATTTGTTATATCTAAGCTTATTTCCCCACGGTCCTTTTTAATTTGGCTTATTTGTGTTTTTTTTCTTTTTCTTTGTGATCATTGTTTTCCAGAGATCTGACTTATTAGCTTTTCAAAGAACCAGATTTTGTTACTTTACCCTGTGTTTTTGCTGTTGTTGTTGTTGTTGTTGTTGTTGTTGTTATTCTTGGTTTTATAAATTTCTGCTGCTATATTTCTTCCATTAAGGTTTCTTTGGGTGTACTGTGTTATTTTTCTTACAGTAACTTGAGTTGGCTCCTTAGCTCATTTATTTTGAATTTTTCTTGGTTTCAGACATACATATTCACAACTATTAATTTCTCATCTGATCCCACAGATTTTGGCTATTTTATAACTCTTATAGTTTCCCTTTTAACCTGGATTATCTAGTAACTTTTTAAATTTACTTTTTAGTCATTATACAGGATCATATTAGGCATCCTGTCATTGCTGATTTCTGTTTTCATTACATTATTTTCAGAAATTATAATCTGGATAATGTAGCATATTGTGGCCTATGTCATGAATTATGTTGGTAGATGTTCCATGTGTGCTCAAAAATAAATGTGTATTTTATTGGTCAGGATCAAGTTTGATATATAGCTATTGGGTTGAAATTATTAACTGTATTATTCATATTTTCTGTATCTTTTATGATACTTAATCTACTTGATCTACTTGATCTAAATGAAGTGTATCAACAACTCCAATTGCAAGAGTTGAGCTATGTATTTCCTGCTTTGGTCCTATTGGTTGGTACTCTATCTATTTCAACTGTATCATTAAGTAGTATTTTCCTGACCAGTACAACCATCAGACCTTTCAAAGGATTCTATCCTAGAGCCCAAACATTTGAGGCCCCTGTGTGTCCCAAACGCACAAAAGTGACATTACCAACCCCAGCCTTCACTCATGACTAACTCTGTTCAGGCCTCGGGAGAATACTTGTCCGTGTCTCTTGCATTAGGCCCTTGATGTAAAAAGCAACTATTTCAAAATGTCATTGAAGGCTTGTGGGTTGTGTTGCTGCTGACCTTGGAGAAGGACATTGCTTTGGAGTTCTGGGAAGGATTTCAGCAGTGGAAGAACGTAGGTAAGAAAAAACAAAAAAGGACTGGTTCTGTCAAATCTTTCCTCTCAGAGAGCAGAGGGCAATAGACACTCGCATGATGAAATAGCATTACCCAGCAGTGTGGAGTGTCAATTATTTTTGTTTGACGCTCTTGATTTTCTAATTTGTAGTTCCAGAGGTTATCACAAATGAGTATATGTTGGTAAAAATCAAGGCATATTTTGTGATATAAAAATTATTGACACTACTCTTAACCTTATAAATATGTTGATCTAAACACAAGGTTAGCATGCAGATAATGTTAAATGCTAGATTTATAAAACCATTTAAATTAATTAGAACAATACATTTTTATTTAGAATGTTAATATTTATTAATTATAATTAATTGCAATTTGTACTTTGCTTTTGGATTTTAATGGATAATCTTAAGTACTTTAGAAAAAAATAATTTTTGGAACACATGCAATAATCTTAAATGTCTTGTTTCTCATTTACCTTAATTTATGGGTACACGTAGATTGAGGAAGATATACCCATATTTAAAATAATTAGATTTTGGGGTGCCTGGGTGGCTCAGTCAGTTGAGCGTCTGACTTCGGCTCAGGTCATGATCTCACAGTCTGTGAGTTCGAGCCCCATGTCGAGCTCTGGGCCGATGGCTCAGAGCCTGGAGCCTGCTTCCGATTCTGTGTCTCCCTCTCTCTCTGCCCCTTCCCTGCTCATGCTCTGTCTCTCTCTGTCTCAAAAATAAATAAAAACATTAAAAAAAATTAAAAAATAAAATAAAATAAAAAAATAAAATAAAATAATTAGATTTTAACACTTTATATTAGGTAAAAGAAAAGGAATACAGATAAAGGTCAAAATGAAATAAAAATGCAAAAGGAGACCTTGGAAAAAAAAAGAATCAACAACATTTTCCAAAATATGGTCTTAAATGTTTAAAAACTGAAAAAAAATTAAGCAGATTTTAGTTAAGATGACTTACAAAATATAAACAAAATATTAGACACTTTATTTATAAATATTTAATCCTTTATTAGAAGAAAAAATATGAGCAGTAAATTATCTTCATCAAATTCACAAGTTGATAAGGTCATAAGAAATCCCTAAAATTTCATCATCTTTACTAAATGAAGATTGAATTACTGATTTTGAAAATGACAGAAAAAGTCGACCTGAATAATTACAACTCTAACCTCTCCATGGGGGATAAAATTGGCAAGTTACAATGGAAAAATTAAATCTGAGTGATGTTCATTGAATGATGACCCCGGGAAGTGGCCATCACATCCATGTGATGGTGTGAGAATGTTTCCAGCCAAACACAATGCATTAAAATTTAGGGGCGCCTGGGTGGCGCAGTCGGTTAAGCGTCCGACTTCAGCCAGGTCACGATCTCGCGGTCCGTGAGTTCGAGCCCCACGTCAGGCTCTGGGCTGATGGCTCGGAGCCTGGAGCCTGTTTCCGATTCTGTGTCTCCCTCTCTCTCTGCCCCTCCCCCGTTCATGCTCTGTCTCTCTCTGTCCCAAAAATAAATAAAAAATGTTGAAAAAAAAAATTAAAAAAAAAAAAAATTTAATATAGTCTTCCATTAGTTGAAATTTTGAGATTTTATTTTATACTAAAATCTTTTAAATGGAGGGAGAAAAATGAACCTTTTGTATGCTAGGTTCAAAAAAAGCATTTTGTTACTCTAGTGAAAATGTTTTACAATGTGTTTTCAGGTTAATGATCCCATTTGTAACTGAAAAAACTTATTTTCTTGATTAAAATAGCATGATATGTCATTTGTATAACCCAAGAAGTTGCATATGCTGTACGTGTAATTTTTAAATAAAGCCGATTAAAGAGTAAACAACAGATGGTGTTCAACAGTGACAAGTAAATGCTAATAGAAAACATTAGCGTGATATTCTTATGAAGTAATGTGTCCAGTATTTCACTAAGCATAACATTGCTTTTTAAGGCATCAACAGCACAAGATTTAAAGAATACAATGGAAGGGTGCCTGGGTGGCCCAGTTTGGTTAAGCATCCAACTTCGGCTCAGGTCATGATCTCCCGGTCCGTGGGTTCGAGCCTCTTGCCGGGCTCTGTGCTGACAGCTCAGACCTTGAGCCTGCTTCAGATTCTTTGTGTATCTCCCTATCTGCCCCTCCCCAACTCACACTCTGTGTCTCTCTTTCAAAAATAAATAAACATTAAAAATTTTTTTTAATTTAAAGAATATAATGGAGCATTTATAAGTTTACTAGAAATAATTTCATAATTTGATTCTAGAATGGTAAGCACAAAAGCCAGATAAAATAAATACACCAAATACTAATCTCTAGAATGAAGAACTCAAAATAAGATTCATAGTTTAAGGAGTGATAAAGGGAAAGAAAAATCATGCATACCATTTAAAAATGTAAGTATTATTTATTTTCACTAGATTATAGCAGGGAAAAAATGTCATGTTGAACAACTAATATTTATTACATATGTTGAACTACAAGCAGAACAAAAACAAGGAAGCTGGGATTTATGAGTAGCTCCTGGTCTTACACCTGTTATAAACACAGGTGTGACTTAAATCAAGAACTGCAAAAGTAAATTTTAGCATGAAGAACCGATTCGAAAGTCTTTCTAGGGGAGCTGTGAATGTATAGAGCCACAGGTTAGCAAAGAAAAAGTTGCTGCCAGAATTTTGGCTAGAAATCTGAAAGTATTCTTGCGTGATATACAATGTCTAGCTTGAATTAATTAATAGAGATATGTGGGTGTCGATGACATTTTTCATAACCTCTCAGTGATTATTTGTGATATTTCTTTGCATTTGCCCCAAAGGAACATCTCTATGAAACACAGAAAATATGGCCTTATGGTCATATTGAATACATGATGGGAAAGCCAATGAAATGCTTTAAAAATCGAGTTTAATTTAGAAAAGATACAACATGCACCAAAAGAATGAAGAAAAACAATAGAATATCATGAAATACAAAGCTCTATTGTTGCCTTTAAGTAAAATAAATTTAACTTAAAATTGTTCTATTCACAATTACAATGAGCTCGAACCTTTGCTTTACAATTAATGTAATATTATCTTAACAGATTTAACTTTAGTTATTTTGCTTTCAAAAGTATTAAAACCTTTTTTAGTTTACAAAATACTGGGGTGCCCGGGTGGCTCAGTTGGTTAAGCATCTGACTTTTTTTTTTTTAATTTTTTTTTGACATTTATTTTTATTTTTGAGACAGAGAGAGACAGAGCATGAGCAGGGAAGGGGCAGAGAGAAAGGGAGACACAGAATCGGAAGCAGGCTCCAGGCTCTGAGCCGTCAGCACAGAGCTCGACGTGGGGCCCGAACCCATGGACTGCGAGATCGTGACCTGAACTGAAGTCGGACCCTTAACGGACTGAGCCACCCAGGTGCCCCGAAGCATCTGACTTTTGATTTCACCTCAGGTCATTCACGGGATCGAGCCCTGTGTCAGGCTCTGCTCTGATGGCACAGAGCCTACTTGGAATTCTCTCTCTCCCTCTCTCTGCCCCTCCCCAACTCACGTACTCTCTCTCTCTCTCTCTCAAAATAAATAAAAATAAACTTAAAGAAGTTAAAACTATTAATCTGTGGAGAAAATATGTTCTTAAAATCAAAGAACATTTCATGGTACAAAGAGTTGAGCAGAAGTATTTTAATATCTGTAATTTATAAGGCATCTCAAAATAAGATGAATTGGTGGATGTGTAAGGTGATCAATGAATAGATAGATAGGTGATAAAACAACCGTAGTAAAATGCTAAAGGTAGAAATTAGTGGTGGGTATGTAGGTGACAAGTGAAACATCTTTCAAATTTGCTGGCTCTGAAAATATTTGTGATAACATGTTGGTGACAAAAAAGAAATTGCATGTGAAATTTACAAGAAGTAACATTCCAATAAACCAACAGAAGGTTTTTAAATGAAAATGTTCATGTGAGGAACAGATTCATATATAAAGGCAAAGATTCATATATAAAGGATCCCAAAACTCATTTCTACGCAGAGACTAGTTTTGGGTCATTAAAGACCCAGCTACGATATAATCTTAATAAAAAGAAGACATCCAGATGGCCAACAGACACATGAAAAGATCCCCAACATCACACATCATCAGGGAAATGCAAATCCAATCTATAATGAGGTATCACCTCACACCTGGCAGAATGGGTAACATAAAAAACACAGGAAAAAATAAGTGTTGAGGAGGATGTGGAGAAATAGGGGCCCTCATGCACTGTTGGTGGGAATGCAGACTGGTACAGCCACTCAGCAAACTGGTATAGCCTTTTGGAGTTTTCTCAAAAAGTTAAAAATGAAACTACCTTATGGTCCAGTAATTGCGCTACTGGGTATTTATCCCCGAAATACAAAAACATTAATTCAAAGGGACACATGCAATCCTATGTTTATTGCAGCATTATTTGCAGTAGCCAAATAATGGAAGCAGCCCAAGTGTCCATTGATAGATGAATGGATAAAGAATGTGTGGTATAGATATACAATGGAATACTATTCAGCCATAAAAAAAGAATGAAATCTTGCCATTTACAACAACAGAGACGGAGCTAGAGGGTGTAATGCTAAGCAAAATAAGCCAGTCAGAAAAGGACAAATGCCGTATGATTTCACCCATGGGTTGAATTTAAGAAATAAAACAAAAGAACCAAGGAGAGAGAGGAAAATCAAGAAACAGTCTCTTAACTACAGAGAACAAACTGATGGTTACCAGAAGGGAGGGGAGGGGGGGGATGGATGAAACAGGAGATGGGCATTGAGGAGTGCACTTGTCATGATGGACCCCGGGTGTTATCCAGAAGTGTTGAATCACTATGTTGTACACCTATAACTAATATCACACAGTACGTTAACGAACTGGGA
This sequence comes from Neofelis nebulosa, assembly GCF_028018385.1. Taxonomy (NCBI): domain Eukaryota; kingdom Metazoa; phylum Chordata; class Mammalia; order Carnivora; family Felidae; genus Neofelis; species Neofelis nebulosa. Next base: position 60,474,291 of record NC_080792.1, on the reverse strand, counting down.
TTTTTAAAAATTAATAAAAAATAATAAAAAACAGAAGGGATTTCCACAAAAAGAAATGAAAAACATATTAGAAGAAAGTAACAAAAAATGATAAAAATATATAGACAAAAGCAAAAAGAGAGAGATTTAAATAAATTGCGTGATGTAACTGCTACCTCCCACTATTTTTATAATAACCGCAAATTTACAGATTTGGAAGAAGAAAAACAGGAATACTGTGTGGATACAGATGGTGAAAATCACAGTATCAGTGATACGATAAATTTAAATTTATGATTATAAATATATAGGATTAAGTTTATATAATAAAATGAAAATGTTTCAGAAGATTTTCTGTGATGAAAATAGTTTACCACAAATAACCCATTATGATATATGCATCATGATGTGTCAAATTTATAATTTCTCTCCAAAAACAAGAATTCTTTTAATAGTTTTGGTGACATTCCAGTTGGTATTCCTTTGGCAGAATAGTTTCTCCAAATTCAAATGAATTAAATTCAATGTAATAACTACAAGGACTCAAGAAAGCTCGCTTCGTTCAACAGTAGTGACAACAGAGTATCAATCCTGTAAAAATTTGAATTATGAAAGCACAACTAGCAGCTCCATTGAAAGGAAGAAAATAAATTTCACAAATAAAGATATAATAAGTTATTAATTACATGGATCTTTACTGTTTTACTCTCCCAAACATCACCAGCCATCAACATTTCCCTCGGCCATATGCAGTAATGATTAAATTCAGTTATCTTTGATACTCTGCCAGCCTTCACTCCACACATATTTTTCAATTTAGATAAAATTACTTGAAAAATACAACTTGTTAAAAGCAGAGTCTAGAAGTAGAAAACCAGAGCACTATTTTTAGTAAAGAAATCAAATTTGTAATTAAACACATTCCCCAATCTCCAGGCCCAGAAGAATTTGCTGGCAGATTCTTTTTACCAATCATATGTAAACTTTTCCAGAAAATAAAAAGGAAGGGGCTACTGCCTAGCTCATTTTATGGGTCCGGAATAACTAACCACAAAACCTGATAAGGACAGTAGAAAGAAACACACCAGACCAGTCACCATCATCAGCAGAGATGTAAAGCCCTGAATAAGGTGTTAGTGAACACTTTACATCATGTATACTTTCTGGAATATAGTACACTTTGAAGTCTACAGCGAGTGTCAGCAATATAGAAAAATGATCCTCTATCAGAAACAGGTCGGGCTTATTCAGTGAAGCAGCGTTTGTTCAACATTTGAAAATAAATCGGTGTAATTCATGACATCATCCAAAAAAAAAAGAGGAGAGTTGTGATCACACCGAAAGATGTGTGAAACATATTTTATAAAGTTGATTGGCAGTTCATGAGAAAAAAAAAATAGTAACTCTTAACGAACCAGGAATGGAAAGGTGATGTAGTCATTGTCAGTGCCTCACACACATCTCAACTGTGACTCTCCCTCTGGCTTCTTTGCAGCCGCCCCCCTTCCCCCCCCCCCCCCCAGCCTCGTGGAGGGGGAGAGGAAGGATAAATTCTTGAGCTTCCTCCCCTTTCTGGCCAGGGTACCTCTGAGGTATGCTCTACACCTCCCACCCCCCGAAGATCCCCAGGGGACTGAGCTCCACTTGCCCCCAGGGCTCCCTGGCTGATCCTGCACCCGAGCTTGGTCTCCGTACATCTCTGCTCAGCAAGATTCTGCTTCGTTACCTCCAGCCAGCCTGCCCCCCCACCAGACTCTCACTTTGTCTGCCCCGCTCTGGGACACCTCCTGGTTCCACTCGGGTGCCCTCCTTGTGCTGTGGCCTGGGCAGTGGCCATGGAACTCACCGCATTGTTCCCCTTAGTGGAAACAAATGAAGACCACTCAAGTGAGGACAAGCAAATGCCCCCTGCCTGGAGGCTGCGGGTGTGGAAAGCTGTAGGTGGGCTAACTAAAATTCAGGCATTCTGTCTGATTGGTTAAGGATACATATTTGCCTTTCTGCAGTTGGTCCTAAGTTGGAGATAGAGGCCAAAATTAGGTAAGCTATCAGTTGTTAATCAAGTCCTGATTGGGGGGCTGATTGTCACAGGGCTCATTGTCTGACTTCCTGCAGAGTGTGGGTCACCCTCCTGGGCTGGTTCCTGCAGAGTGGGTCACCCTCGCAGGCTGAGTGCCACAGGCTATGGCCAGACCGCTATTTTTAGATGTAGTCTGGCCACGGTCTATTTGTATATTTCACCTTTCACTTCTCAGTTTGAAAACCATCATTTCAAATCTTTTGCCCAGTGTTTTAGCTTTTTTTTTTTTTTTTTTTTTTTGGTGGGAGTATAGATCCCAGCCCTGCTACCCGATCTTGGCTAGTAGAAATCTCAGCTTCCCAGAGTGATTTTTTGGGTTAAACACCATTCCTGAACTGCCTGTTTGCTTTGCCTCCACCCCCCTCTCTCTCTTCCTCAGCCCCTTGACTTAGATTTTTGTATCCCCCATCACTCCTTTCTGTCCCTGGTCCTGGGCAGCCAGACATTCCTGCTTACTGGTCAGGATCTCTGAAATCTCTGGTCGGGATCCTGTCATAAACAGAAAGCCCTCTTGCCAACAACACTGTAGCACCCATTTCCTGACCCACTCGGGAACTTATCACCAGACTGTTTGGGCCTTTGCCCAAACCCTGGGTCTCTGATCCTTTCCTGAATCGTGGCAGGATTCCTGGTGCCTTGCTTGGGCTCACCTGGTCCAGGCCAGCTCTGCACCAGATTAAAAGGTCCCCAACCTTTTCTCTTGGTGGGCAGAACTCTGATGGTCCAGAATGGATGGGGTCCAGACACACTCCTTTTAAGGCTATTCAAGTGACTAGAATTTCTGACGCACCTGAAAACATGACATAGGAAATCTCAGCCTTCATGGTTTTCTACATGAGGCTCCTGATCTTGTCCATTTTCTCTTTTCTGTTTGTTCAGCAGGCCCCACCCAAGATGGCAGCTTGTATTAGGGGAATGTTTTCAGAACATGGAAAAGCTGCTGTTTCCCTTGTATACAGTCATATGTTGGATGTAGCCCATAGATTCTTAAAGAGGTTTTTTTTAGCTTTTTGATGAAGGTATATATATTTATACACATATACATGCACACACAGAGAGAGAAAAGTGTGCAATTCATTGAATTTTCACTAATTGAACACATTTGTGTCGCCAACACCCAGATCAAGAAACAGAACACTGAAGCTACATTTATTTATTTTTTTTTTTAATGTATATTTATTTTTTTTGAGACAGAGAGAGACAGAGCATGAACAGGGGAGGGTCAGAGAGAGAGGGAGACACAGAATCTGAAACAGGCTCCAGGCTCTGAGCTGTCAGCACAGAGCCCGACGCAGGGCTCGAACTCACGGACTGCGAGATCATGACCTGAGCCGAAGTCGGCCGCTTAACCGACTGAGCCACCCAGGCTCAGCTTCAGCCCCCTGAAGCTACATTTGAATCATATTTTACTCGTCTCTCTCTGCTATTAAGCTGATGGTGAGCTCAGTGAGGACAGGGCACATCTCTGTTGCTCATTTTTGTGTCTCCAGAGTTACGGCAGAGTGCCTGACCCAAGTAAGGGACATAATGTATGAAATAAGTTTTGTAACTTATATTAAGGAGATGGAGCCATGCTCTTATTGGAAAGAAGTTGAATCGTATCTGTAAAAAGCGAAATTCCTTTCTCTTTGGCTGTTACTAATATATTTCTCCCATGTATGTTAATATGCAACAGAGCGCAATGAAATTCTTATAAGTGAAAGTAAATTCAAAAACAACACAAACTCGTTCTCTCTATTGTACCTATGAACAAAACTGTCATGGCCCCTCCCACTCTGGCAACTGTGGGCAACTAAAATGGCTTAGAGTCAGGACCGTGTGAATAGCTAGCTGTGTGTATTCGTGAGGGCAGATGTGTTTGGGGAAGAAAACGCACCGAGGTTGGCACAATCCATTATTGTCTGGCAAGCCAAGTGACGATAAGAATCTTATTCCGCTCCTTTTGGACGAGAAGATGAGTCTTGCCGTTCAGGGGAAGAGTGGGGAGGAGTTTGCGCTCGAACAAACTCAGTACGAAGTTCTATCCATGGTGAATATGGCTCATCCTTACCAAGCCAGGTGCTCATTATCTTGTATTTATCTTTGAGAGACAGAAAGGCGGAGCAACCTGTGGCCTTGGTTTGCTCATCTACAAACTTGGAAAAATGGGCAGCTAGGTTATCCCAAAGTGCTGGACACTTACCAAGATAATCAGGGCTGGACGCAGGTGAATTTCATGTTTGTTTCAGAGAAGAACAATGGGTAATGACCTGATGAGGGGATCCTGGGTGCCCTTGCAGAGGTGAATGGATGCAGAGAAGTAGCATAGCATGCCTACCACCATCTTGCCACTGGTTCCATCACTTCTGGGTCTTTCCCTTTCACGAAGGCTGTCTTTGTTTACACTCTTGGGAGGAAGAACTAAGTTTGAACCTGCTTATCTTGTGAAGGAAATGTGGAAAGCCTGGTATAGGTGAGAAAAAGAAACAACCCTTGATTAACTAGAGACATGTGGTGGAGGGTATCCAATGGGCCACCCCACTGATGTGGGGGGAGTCGACGTGGGAAGTGGGCAGGAGAAAATGCATTGTGGTGTGAGCAGGAGTTGTGCTATGTGTGAATTGTTCCAATCCTTCAAGCCTCCTGCCAGGACACTGAAATCCTTTGGCGCATTGTGGAATTTGGATCTGGGACAATTTGCTCTAGAAGGGGTTTGGCATCCTTAAGTCATTATTATTAATAAACACTTGGCGAATGCCAACCATATGCCTAACGCTGAAATAAAGCTTTTTTTTTCCTATTTTTTTTTCCTTTTAGGTTGAGTTACCAAGTGAAGGAGAATGTGCTCAGCTCCTTGCTATCCTAGAAGAGGCAATTCCTTAGTCCTCCTGAACCCACACTTATGTCTTTGAACCCCTGGGTGTATTTCCGGAGGGTCTTTTCTCTTTTAAGAAAACATTCCAGAACATCGTAAGTGGTGACTTTAAACTCTTCACCCCTTTCATTATCAAAAGAATGGATTTCAGAGAAGGAATGTAAATGTCTTGTGACACAGCCTTCAGTCCAACCTGCTCTTATAGGATGACTCACTTCATAGTGGCTGGGTTTTAATGCTATGTGGCATTGAGTGGGGTTGCTTCTAAATGACTGATCTTGAATTACATGGATGAATCTTTAAAAATATATACTAGACCGGGCTGTGTTTATTTTTAGTGGGTTTCTCCCCATAATGTCTATCTGCATGTCTCCCTCCTTGTACCCTTGATCACATCTGGGAAGCGAGGAAGAGTGGGCTTCCCGAAGGAGAACCTGCGAAAGATGTTTGCAAACTTTCTCTTCCTTCATTTCCAGCAGTGACTTCCATTGAGCAGAACTGGCACCAATGCAAGATGGTGTGACTCTATTTTTCAAGCACTAAGTGGCTCTTTTAAATGACAGTGATCCCCACTAGGGACGATTGGGAAATGGCTGGACAGAAAATGCAAGAGAGCACGTTAAACAAAGGGGAGAAGCAACAGCTTACGGAGTCTCCGAGATGATTTTCCTCACAGAATTTCTTATAAACTGATGTTCAAAGCACCTTATAAACAGATGTTCAAAGAAGGCTTAACATACAGTTTACAAAATAGGGAGACTAGAGGAAGGCAGAGATTTTTTTCTTTTTTCTTTTTTAAAGAAGAGTTCCCATGCATCTTTGTAGCGTCTAGAGGACTCTGGCCACAAGATACACCTGTTTCTCTTACTGCCTCTGACACACCGAGCCTTCTGTAAATTACCCATGTGTTCCTTCATTTGATCAGCAGGTTCTTTTTTTTTCTTTTAATGCTTATTTATGTTTGAGAGAAAGCAAGTGGAGGAGGGGCAGAGAGGGAAAGAATCCCAAGCAGGCTCCGCAAGGTCAGCACAGAGCCCAACGTGGGGCTCGAACTCACAAAGTGAGCTCAAATAAAGAGACGCTTAACTGGCTGAGCCACCCAGGTGCCCCACACTTGTTCAGCTGGTTCTTACTCCATGCCTACTATGTGGTGGAACCAAATGACATCGCCTCCCGAGATCTTGGCCCACATTGCTAAGAGATCACTCTGATGTTTCTTGAAGATCCAAGATGTAGGCAGCCATCCCAGATGCTGTCCGGTTTTTTTTATGTCACTTCCCTACTTAGAATGCTTCATGGATTTCCTCACTCTAATTGAAGATCAAAGTCTACAACGTGGCCCCCACAGCCCTACGTGACGTGCCCCTGCGTCCTCTCGACTCCTCCCCTGGGACCAGCCTCACATTTGCCCTCTGTCCTCTAACCCCCCACAAAGTCCTATCTTCCTTTTGGCTTTAGGGTCTTCGAACTTGCTGCCCCTCTGATGAGAGCAGTCTTTTCTGGTCCCAACACACCCTCTTTACCTCATGAACTGCCATTGACTCTTGATATCTCAGCTCAGATGTCGCTTCTTCAGGAACCTTCCCTGGAGCAGCCCTGTGCCTACTTCAGATCAAAGCTCCCTGCTCCTCTCCTTCATGGGACGCAGTCTTGTCCTTCCCAGAATTTTCCATGTTTTACAGTCACAGATTCATCTATGTTGTTATCATCTGTCTCCCCCAACAGCCTTTCTGACACATTGCCTTGTCTCATTGCACTGGAGCAGAGCTTGATACCTGGAGCATAGTAGGCCCTCAATTAAAATCTGGCAGATCAATGGATATGAGCTGACACCTGAAATAAAATCTGTTCGTCACGGATTGTGGGGAGGAATGTCAGGGATAAAAAGTGAAATACGGTAGAAAGAGCATGAACTTCGGAGTCAGACTGGGTGATGCCAGTTCCCCACTTTGTACCACGTGACCTGGCAGGGTGCTTAGCAGCTGCCATTTATAGAGTGACTGTTATGTGCCAGGAACCAGGCTAGATATTTTATACACACTCCTGCATTTAACCCTCAAAACAACACTAGAGTTTGATAGCGTTGTCTCTATCTTACACACAAGCAAATTGAGAGATGAAGAGGTCACCTAGCTAGCTAAATAAGTGACAAGGGAGGAGTCAAAGTCATGTCTGCCTAATGGCAATGCGTATGCTCTTGAACATTACCTATATCGTTTAACAGGTGCGAGTGTCAGATTCCCCATTTTGCAATGAGGCAATCATGTTCTGTCTCTACCATGAGAGCTCATCTCTCAGTCTTCTCTCCCTGCTAAGCCCTGTCACCCACTGGCCATGATCAGACTAATCCCTGGGCTCAGCTGAACATTAGAGGCAAATGCTTCCTAGGGGGTTTGGGAGGGTGGGATTAGAAGTTGGTCAAATTCAAGGGGTGCCTTGAATTTGGGGTGACTCAGTCGGTTAAGCCTCCGCTTTCAGCTGAGGTCCTGATCTCACGGTTCATGAGTTTGAGCCCTGCGTCGGGTTCTCTGCCATCAGCACGGAGCTCGCTTCAGATCCTCTGTCCCCTGCCCGTCTCTCTGCCCCTGTCCCACTTGCACACTTTCCCTCTCTCTCTCTCTCAAAATAAAATAAACATTAAAAACATAAAGGTAAAAATTGGTCAAATTCACAATTCCCACATTAGATTCAATTAGCCTTTTCTGCACTCCAAAGCACCCCAAAACTGGTAACCTAAAACAACAGCTATTCAGGATCTCTCACCATTGCGTGGGGTGTGGGATCTATTCAACTGGAGGGTTAGATGAGCTGGACGGTCCAAGGCAACCCCACTCAAGTGCCTGGCAGTCGGGACTCGCTTCTGGGTGGGGTACCTCTGCTGTCACCCTCGGGAGGCTCAACCTCCCCATGCCACCCTCTCAGGACCTGCCAAGGGGGAGAAGTGGACAGAAATTATAGGGCATCTTGAGGCCCAGCCCCGGGGGACTTACAACACCATTCTTTTCACTGGGCACCTCACAAGACAGTCCAAATTCAAAGGAAATAGGGAAAAAGAAAAAAAGACGCCCCCCCCCCCCCCGTTGAAAAAGTCTCACTGCAAAGTAGCCCAAGAGAAATTGTTGCGAATATCTTCAAAAAAAATCTCCCCAACCCATGACAGCACATGATGCGGTGACTGAAAATACTATTCACAGGACATTTGCCGTCGATATTCAAAAAGGCTCATGAAGAAAAAGGGAACAATGACCTGCACTATTCTCACCGCAGAGGTTCAAAGCAAACAAACCGCACACAGCACTGGACCGCAAAATTGAAGGATAAAAGCAAATGTGAGAGGAAGAGGTTGGAGCGGGACCTCGCAGGCGCTCCCAGGATTTACAGCACCAGGCAGTGATCCAGGGCAGAGGCGGCTTTGACACCTCCCCTTGGAGGCATCCTAGCAGATGTGGTCACACCTTCATCTCCTCCCCCCCCCCCCCCCGCCCCCCGTGGACTGGCTAGGGTGCCAGGGGGCGGGGCCTGCTCTCCACACTTTTTCCTAATTCCCCACTTCCCTCCGGGTCCTTTCTCACCTTTCCGGATTTTCTCCATCACCCTCCCTCCAACAACAGACAACAGTCAGCTTTGAGGTTGGCGGGGTCCGCTGTGGCTGCAACTCTGCTCTTCCCTCTGATAGAACTCCGCCTGTGTCCACTTCAGCAGCCCCTGGCTGACCGCCCACACCGTGCAGCTCAAGCCCAGAGCCACGGGCCCAAGGGAATGCCCAGGCGCGGGTGCCCACGGTGTCCCCCAGGCCTCTCCAGGGCCCTCCAGCCTCCTGGAGACTCTGCTTGTGAGGAGGCACAGCTGGGAACAGAGGACCCTGGAGCCCAAAGTTGCAGGACAGGAGAGGGGCCTGGGGTCAGGGAGGTGGTGTTCACCCTTGGCCGGGAGGGGCTTCTCCCTTGGATGGAAACCCAGCCTTCATTTTAATAAAAGGGCTACTAATGCGTGTTAGGCTCTCTGGGGTGGGTTGTTCTGTAATGAAATGAAGACCTTGTTTAGCGCCTCTGGACAAGGCTTACGCTTTCTTTATGGAATCTTCGGGCTTTAGAGCTGAACAGAACTCAAGCCATCACTGTGCTCTCCCAGCCATCCACCCAGGGACCCTGGGTGCCAGGAGGCTCTGCATTTAACCAGAAGATTCTGCTGAATGTAAGACACTTTTTCTTTTTGAGAACTCATACGTCAGCTTTAATACTTTTGTAAATGTGATATTCTGTTCTTTTGTAAATCTGACTGCTTTAATGAAATAATGTTTTTCTGTTTCCATCAAATAATGACTTTCCAGGAAGAATATTCGACGTATTCCTTTGTGTCTTCACATGCCCCCAAGGTTGAATTTCTGGGACTCAGAAATACAGATACAGCAGCATCTCCCATTTCACGGGTAAGGGCTTGAGGCCCTGAGCCTGGGTGGCCATCCTCAGTCGTGTGACCTGGTGGATCCAGGCTGGCCAGCTCACTGTGTTGACCCCTGCCTGGGCATCGTCCCCTCATGGACATTTGCGGAGGTTTCCTGCTCAGCCTTGGAGGGGGACTTGGTTGGAGAGAAAAGAGATGAGTGGTAATATCTTCCAGATGTCAAAAAGATGATGTTACTTCTGCAATTTAATTGCTTGTAATAATGAAGGGGTTGAGAGACTCGGGGAGTAATTAAAGATCTTGAGTCAAGCAGAAATTCAGGTTTAGCGAGTTAATGATATTGGCAGGGGCAGAGGACAGGGAACTCCAAAGCCACAACCAACTACTCTTTTTGAGAAGAATGTGGCTATGGCGACTGTATTTTATAAACCAAAAATACGGCCTGACAAAGGAATCAAAAACATGCTTTAAAAAAAAAACAAACACCACTTTTGACTTAGGAATTTATTTTTTATAAGCCTTAACAAAGGAATAAAAATAAATCTATAGACTTAAACATTTTAAATGGCCTTTGAAAAAGAATAAAAGTACCTATAATTGGGACTCTCCCAGAAAATCTGCCTTATAAACGTGCCTCAAGAGAGAAAAAAAAAAAAAAAATATATATATATATATATATATATATATATATTTTTTTTTTGCTGTGCTGTCAACATGAGTTTGTGGGGTTTAGATGTTTTCATTTTGCTACATACTTACCCCCTCTATCAAATCATTGAACTCCCATGGGTGAATTCCCAGGTCCATAAAATTGCTATGGACCTTTTAAGTTTTGAAATTCTATGAGTTTGTACCTGCCTCTGGCATTTCCTTTCAAACACGCCTTTTGTATTTTATTTAACAAATTACTTTAATGGTTGGTGGAAGAAAAGGAGCTCAAGGAACAGGCGTGTGTGCCTCATGTGTGATATGTGGGCTATTGTGGGTGAGAGAATGATGTGGTGAGAGTAGGACCATAGTCTCCTCTGTTCACCACTGGATTGTCAGTGGCTGAATGGGATGGTGAATGGCAGGCACACAATGGCTACTGAGTGAATGGATGGATGGATGGATGAATGGATGGATGGATGGATGAATGGGTGGATGCATGGATGCATGGGCACATGGGTGGATGGATACATGGATGGATGGATGGATGGATGGACGGATGGATGGACGATGGATGCATGGATGGATGCATGGATGCATGGATGGAAGGATGGATGAATGGATGGATGGATGGATGGATGGATGGACAGATGGATGGATGGACACATGGATGGATGGATGGACACATGGATGGATGCATGGATGGATGGATGGATGGATGGACAGATGGATGGATGGATGCATGATGGATGCAGGGATAGACGGATGCATGGATGGATGCATGGATGGACGGATGGTTGCATGGATGGATGGATAGATGGACAGATGGATGCATGGATGTATGGACACATGGGTGGATGGATACATGGATGGATGGATGGATGGACAGATGGACGGACAGATGCATGGATGGATGCATGGATGGACAGATGGATGCATGGATAGATGGATGGATGCATGGATGGATAGATGTTTCAATATCTATTGTTACTATGTATATTGAGTCATAATACATATATTATGTATACTATGTATATTAATTTGCTTTTTTTCCTGGAAGGACACATAACATTTCATTAAAATGCTTTGTAAAGTTTTCAGTCTGGAGTGAAGTGATCACCCTTACAAAGTCACTATCTATGTAACAAAGTAATACAAACTGATATTCATTTTTTTTTAATTTTTAACATTCACTTATTTTTGGGAGACAGAGAGAGACAGAGTGTGAGCAGAGGAGGGGCAGAGAGAGAGAGGGAGACACAGAATCTGAAGCAGGCTCCAGGCTTTGAGCTGTCAGCACAGGGCCCGATGCAGGGCTCGAACTCATGAACTGTGAGATCATGACCTGAGCCAAAGTCAGAAGCTTAACCGTCTGAGCCATCCTGGTGCCCCAGAACTGATATTCATTTTAACAGAAGGTGATGGAAGAAAATTGCAAACAAAAAAATGGATTTTGTGTTGTGAAATCTGGGTGTTATGTAGTGTATAGCCAGCTGCAATATTTTAACAGCTTTATTAATATATAATTCACACACTATCGAGTTCACCCAATTAAAGTATACAATTCAATGGCTTTTGAATAATTTTACAGTGTTGCTCAATTACTACAATAATTTGGAAACAACTTTATCATTCTAGCAAGGAACTTTTTACCTATTATTAGGCACTTCCCATCCCCTCTCACCTCACCTCCCCACTCCCCAACCACTAATCTACTTTCTCTCTCTATAAATGTGCCTTGTCTGCACATTTCATATAAAGCAGAAATGAAAAAAAAATTATTGTAGTATCGTTTCAATTATGACATATCTAATCTGTCCTGATGGATATGCATATGCATATTCCTATATCTCTCCAAATTGAAGGAAGCACACTTAAGTATTAAAGTTGATCACCTTCAATCACTTATACTTACCTTTATTTTCCAACTTTGTGCACTGAGAATGTGTTAGTTCTCCATCAAAAGTGAGGTGTGTGTGTGTTAATTTTAGAAGCTTTTAGAACATTGAAATCATATTGACGATGCTATGAAATGATTGTGAAGGGTACCTATGATCTCCATTTTTATGAAGTAAAGAAATATTAGGTAGGTTGAATTGTTTCTACTTAATGATGAACATTTCTGTGTTCAGCTTTAGTAGCTTTGCCTTTTGGTCTGTATTTTTCCAGTCCTTTATCGTAAATTTTATCTCAGCTTCTATGTGATGCATTTTGCAAGGGACTTTTAAAATTCCTTCTGGAATGAGACCCAATAGAGCCATATAGGTAAACAACATGAAAGAGGATGAATTTAATACAGCTAGAGGTGGATGGGGGAGGAAAATCATTAGAAGTTGAAAGCTGTAGTAAGGTATATTAACATGCCTTCCCAGATGTGCTCATAAGGAGAAATGTTGACTGATCTGGGTTCTCTCCACTTTCTTTTCTTTTTCCCTTGAGGCGTTCCTAATGTGTAAAGAAAGGTTTCAAATTGGAAAGTTAGACCAACTATATCAGAATTATGTATGGTGTTTATTAAAACTGTGACACTTACTGAAGCAAAAGCTCTTGAGGCAATGCCTAGGGATTTATCTTCTCTCCCCGAGATGCTTCAAGTGTACCCAGAAGTTCTGATCCCAGAATGGAAGCGGTGGTGACATCATTACCCCCCTAAAGACACATGACCCAGCCAGCCACATTTCCAATAGCACCCTCCTTTCCTAGACAAGTTGCAGGTTGACTAGGTGATTGCCAAACTGCAGTCAGAATAGTCCGGAAACTATTGTCTGAAAGGCTGCCCTGCCCCTCAGCCAGGGCCTCACCGTTGCCCAACCATAAGCTCAATTCCAAAGATTTGGGGGGGACCCAGGTCCTGAGATTTTTATTAACATGGACAGATAACATTCATGTATAGGAACCTAGTGTCCTCACCACGAGCCTGCAAACCTACTTTATTGCACTTTTCCTAAGCATGGCTATTCTAAGGCCAGGTTTACTTTCTCCTTGAGGTTTATTTTTCCAGAATGGCCTTCCTCTGTACAAGGTTGGCTCTCACCCGGGTCATTCTGGGGCCTTTCTACACACAGATGAGGTCTTACCAGGAGCACAGTCTCAAGGACTTAACTTGTCTCCAGCTTGGTCTTGGAAATAAATATTTTATCCCCGGGTGCAAACACAGAAAACAGGTAAACATAAGTTGTTTGCTAACATGAAAAATGTGAGCATGGGCATTCCTTAAAATATGGGTTCCATTTCAATGTGAGTTTTCTTGTAACATTACAGATACAGGGAAAATATCTTGAACTGGAATTGATCGTTTGCTAACATCCATCCTGCTTCTAGGTTTATGCATCCAGAAAACAACAACTGCTTCTTTATTGAGAGAAAGAAATCTGAAGGCACTCTCAGATTGCGGATACGTGAGTGAGTTGTATGGGTGTAAGAGAGTGGTGTGTAATTCCAAAGATTCTTTCTAGCTCCCCTACTTTCCACAACCCATCAACAACTTAAGACTATCAACAGTGTTTTCTTTCTTTTTTTATAGGAAAAAAAAAAAACCCAGAATTTGTTCTGCTTGAATTACGGAAAACAAAGAAGCTTCAAGATGATTCTTTCCTAGGAGACTTTCCCATCTTCAGAAAACACCTTTCTCCTGTTCAAATGGACCATTGTGTTCTGGGGTAACAGTAAAGACAGACCCTTGAGTGTGTGTAAGTGAGTTGTGTGTATGTGGATGATTTGTGGGTGTGTGTAAGTGTGTATGTGAGTATGTGTGGCTCTTTGTGCATGTATGAGTGTGGGAGTTGGTGTGGTGTGTGTGTGCTCCTGCAATTACTAAGATCTAGAAAACAAAGGACTCCAGGGTTTTCCACCAGCTGGTTGCTGACTCACATCGTGCCTGAGTTTACCCAGTCGTGTGCCTGGGGTCCGGAGATAGGGTCCCCCTCGCTCAGCTTACACCAGCAGGAGCTAAGGACACCTCGATCCCAGAGGCCTCCGGAGCCCCAAGCCCTGCCTCATCTCTGAAGGTCTCATCGTCACTGTCCCTTCCAGTCACATGGACTCTCACCCAGGACAAAACACCCCAGGGGACCTCAGGAGCCCCTATTGTTTATTCCTGGGAGAAACTGCCTGTTCCCAGGCAATTGTGCTACTCCCACGGCTGTCAATAAAACTTGAGAGAGAAGTCCTCACATTCACAGAAAAATTTAATGGAGGAAACATTCATTTAAGTGTGTTATGCATTTTCAAAACTTTTGTGCCTGTCCCTACTGTTAAATGCAGCATGGGTGCTATTTAACTTAGACAAAGGATACAGTGTATTGATTTCACTCTTAAACACACCCTCCCTCCCTCCCGACACTTTGACATCCCTGAATTCAGGATGCAAACCTCTTAACCTTGCCGTATTAGTTTTAAATGGCAGCATGTTTTCATTGTCTTCAAACATAAAATATTAGCATGTGATGGCCCTGTTGTCATTCCTCCAGGGGTGGGGCGGAGTTGCCAACCCGACAGAGCCCCCCCAAGAACCACCCCCACCCCCCCGCCCCCAGAGCCCACACTGCTGTTCCCTGTCTAGAAAAATGTGTGGTCTCAGAAAGCACACGTCCCATCTGCAAGAATCCTGCTAAGGTCCCAGAGGTCCCAGCCTCCCCAGCTCAAACATTTCCCTTTCCTCCTCTCTGTAAAACATCCCACTGCCTCAGGGCAGGGGGTCCCTGAGGAAAGAATCTGATTAAATGAATTCATGCTACACTGTGGGGAACAGATGGACTTTGGGGAGTTTACTCCCAAGTCTTAGGCAGTTATTACCATTTTAAAAGAGTCGGGAGTGGGCAGCCAAGAGCAGAGAGTGAGCCGAACACAAAAGGGTGGGCTTGCTCTAAATGGGATTTGGTGAGGCTCGGGGGTGGGGTGGGGGGTGGTGATCTCGGGTGCCAGGGGCTCAGCAGGGTCCCCCCCATCTCTGTCCACTGCTGTAGCTGTTTCCTGACCACGTGTGTGAAGCAAGTCTGAGAACCTGCCTCCGGGGCTGCGCTTCCCTGAGCACTGGGACTAGCCGATGCCCACTGTTCATACCCTGGAGGCCAGGGCCCCCGGTGGGCAGAGGTAGGGCCCCAGAGCCAGGCTCATCCCTGCATCAGACACCTCCCAGAGGCCAGGCTCCCCGCCCCCGTGCACTCACTATTTCAGCCGCTGCTTTCTCTTCCTGCAAACGATCCCCCCTCCCTCTTCAAATTCTTTTTGCCACAGCGGGGCTAGTGGCCAACTCCTTCTCTAAAGCCCCCTTGTCCAGGCCCCTGCGGATGCACACAGACAGCGATTGAGCAGCGCCTCGCCTGCTGGGCCCTGGCCGGCCAGTCTGGTTGGAAAGAGGAGGTCAGGCTCCCGCGAAATCCCCAGTGATGTGGTCGCCCCAACCCCAGGGATGCCGCCACAGCCGGTAATGAGGGTAAGAGCAGGGAAATTGCAGCTCCCCAGAGGTCACTCCCGGGAGTTACTGTCTCCCTGTCTTTCCCTCACCATTCCCTCCCCCATCCCAAACATTTTCTTTTTCCGAGAACCAGGTTGAATGGGTTCATTTTTGCCTTCATTTTACCCCTTGTCAACGACAAGTGGCCCTTCTTCTAGAACTTGCTGCTCCTGGAAGACCACAGGCCCTCAAGATCTCACACGCATGCGTTCTTTGCCTGGAAGGTGCCTCCTGGGGACCTTCTGGGGCTCTGCCTTGTTTCCCTCCTGGCTGGGCCTTCACCCTCGCCACCTCCCTGCTGCCAACCTTGCGTCTTCTGGGCTCCCCCGCCCCGCCCCCCTCAGCCCTCACCCTTATTCCGCAGAGTTTTGCCACTAAAACGTAAGTCCCACCAAGGGCTTAGGATTTCTTGCTGTCTGGCTCCTCGCTGGAGCGGCAGTGCCTAGAAAAGCACCTGGCAGAATTGAAGCACTCAAAACGGCCCTGAATGAACGGGGAACTGTAAGTCTCCTAGTTATAAAAACTAGCTTGGTGTGAGAGCTCTCGTGTTCTCCAGCTCAGAAAATCACCCATTTACGCATTCGGCTGCTCTTCTCCAACAAATACCTATTGAACACTAGCTACACTTGCCTGGCTGGCTGCGCAGGGCCTGATCCTGGCTCGGGAGGGGTTTCCAGCCCCGGGGGAGGCAGCTATGTAAACAGACGGTTACAGCCCACGGTTTTCAACGTCTGGTCCAGAGTGGGGCACGGGAGGCTGGTGCGGGTTGGGAGTCAGGAGTTAGGCCTCCCACAATGACTGAAGATAAGAGAGAATGCATTCTGCAGAGGCCCCAGAAGCACGCCCTGGGGATAGTTCATCAGGAAAAGGTGAGAGCGAGGGTGGGGGTGGGGATAAGCTGTGGGAGGCACAGAGAGGGAAGCTTGCTCACTCCAGGGATGTGGATGGGGAGGGGGGGGTGTTGGTGCAAGAAAGGCAGGAAACAACATGACTCCACAGGCTTGTTGGGACAACTGAGGGTGTGTGTGATTGTGGCATCTGCCGAGAGGGGAGATAAAGAGGCATTTGGGAGGAGAGGCAACCAGTTCTATGTGGCCGCGCACCTCGGTGATGCCTGCAGCCCCCTGTGAGGGTGCAGCTGTGGCTGCTGGGAATGGAGAGCTGGTTCAAGAGATGGGTCTGGGCTGGGGTGAGGAGTTTAGGACTTTGAAACGTACAAATGGCAGCTGAAGCCAAGAGATTTACACGGGAGCCACACTGGAGACCGCGGATGCCCTGGGTTCCCAGGGTCAGTGAGCAGCGGAAGGGAGCAGGGATGGGCCAGGCCTGTGCAGGGGAGGAAGAGGGAAAGGCAGCTCCGGAGGTGCAAGCTGCAGTCCTGGAAATGCTGAGAAAGGAAAGATTTAGGACAACAGATCAGACAAGGAGGTGACGAAGTGTTTTCCTCTGGGCCTGGGACTCAGGTCCAGACACCCCCTGCAGCCCCCGTCCAGGTGCCTCTGGTTCCGGGTGACTCCTGCACATTCCCTCTTTGTAATTGTCCCCCATTCACTGGTGGGAAGCCCCCTGTCCTGTGTCAGTGTGTTATCTGGGGGCCGACATGTTCCCCGGGGGTGCCGGGTGAGTGGGGAGAGAGGTCCTCACCGGTGACAGGCTCCTCGCTCCGGAACCTTGTCACTGAGCTATGTTGCTGTCACTGTGTGTTTTTCCTTCCACGCCCAAGATGCCAGTGGAGGAGGCGCTGAGAAATCTCCCTACGTGAGGAAGGCATTTCTCAGCAGCTTCACGGCCGCCTCGCTGTCCTGCCTTTCTGGGCCTTCCGGGTCTTTCCAAATACGTGGCACTGTTCTGTTGTGGCCTTTGAGCGAAGGCCCCAGGCTTCCTGGCTGACACGGCTGATTTTCTTGGCATTTTCTTTATTATTTCTTCCTCCTTGTTCCCATCCGAGGGCTGGGAGCTGGGCTGGGAGCCGGGCTGGGCTTCCTCACGAGGGCGGACGGGGTCACGTCCTCTGTACCAGGTGACCAGAGGCACTGCCCCTGTCACCACCTGAGGGAGGAGAGGGGAAGGGCCTTGGATCCAGGTCATGCAGCAAACAGCCAGCTCCTGGGCTGCCGAGCTGAAAAAAAAAATAATCCTCTTTTCCCGCAAGGCCCTCACCCCCTTTCCCTTGTACCTCACTTCCATTATCTATCCATTGAGTTTGTGGCGAGGCCTTTTGTGAAGGCTTCTCCAATGGCAGGCAGGCCAGTTCTGTGCCATGACAGATCCTGAGACGCGAAGGGTTCCTCCGGCGTGCACACCCACGGTAGTAACCAGTCCCCAAGGGGCTCACTTTGGACACGCCCTCTCCCCTGCTCAGTGTCCGCCTTAACTCTTCCCTAACAGCCTCCTGGGCAGACAGGGACAGGGACAGGGCAGCTAGAAAGACGATGAGGAACGAGAAACTTCTCAACTAAGGAAGAGAGATGAAACGGTCTGTCGTGCCAAGAGACGGTGGCCGGTCGGGGCGCGAGCAGCAGCTTGGCTGTCACAGCCCTGGTCTCAAATCCGCTATCTACTACCTCCTGGCTGTGCCGCCCTGGCATGTCACTGGAGTCTCGAGTATCCACATCTGAGAAAAGCTTTCAGGGCTATCGTGAGGCCCAGTGACCATGTATACAAGGTGCTTGACTTCTGATACGTGCCCAGGACGCTTGGCTTTCTTGGACATCGACTGTCACAGTGGGAATCCACACGTGCCCCATAAATCGTGAGCATGGCAGTATCCAAGTGGGATGACAGACGCCTCGCCTAACACAGGCCATCTGCACATACGCTCGTTCTTCCTCGTCACGTGCCTTCTCTCTGTCCTGCTCCTCGATGCCTGGCCTTTGCTTGTGGGTCCCATCCTGCTGTGTCCGTGGTCTCCAGTGTCAACTAATTTGGGGGCGCGGCCCTGCACGCCAGCTGGTCCGGTCCCCAACAGTACTCTTCTCACATCAGTCCTGGCACACGAGATGTGACAATGCCATTGACCACCTAGGTGGCAAGGCCAAGGAGACCTGGTGTGGAACGGCTATGCTTCCTCAATATCCTTCCAGGAACCTAAGCCCTTCTGATCATCAAACAGAAAAAAGTAATCTGGGAGTTGAAAATGGCATTTGTCGGGAGCCTACCTCGTGCCAGGGAACATGCAGGCACTTTCTCGGAGCCTCATATCAGTCCTACGAGCTCCACTATATACATGCGGATATTGAAGTTAGGAGAGAGTTAATATTTTGCCCACGAAACGAAGCCAGGGGTTGGACCCAGTTCAGTCTAAGAGTTTGTGATCTCCTGTCCCTTCACATTGCTTTCTGAGGAATAACCACACCAGAATAACCAGAAGGAAGCCCATCCCCAGGATGTTATCAGTACAGAAGTCCTGCACTCCATCACCTCCCATTTCCTGCTGCCGCTACCATTAGTCAAACAGCCACCTGCTGAGGAAGGACTGAGTGGGAGAAAGAAGCAGGAATCTCCTAAAGGCATAGTAGCAACAATGGACTTGAACTCTGATATTTTTTCCTGCTCTATCAGTGCAAGCTTAGGACCAGACATAAATGGTGGGAAATAGATCTAGGAAAAATGAGCTTACAATTTATCTGTCGACGATTTCAGTATGACACAAGTTTCCACGGACTACACACTTCAGAGAAATGTCATGGAGCAGGATGTCAAAGAGATACTAGTCTTATGGATTCTACCTTTCCAAGTACACATCAGCTTCTTTCTTCACATCCTCACTGCTGCTCACCGAATCCAGGCCTCAGTGAGATAACTACCTGACCACCCACCACTGGGACCTCCACCTGCTACTTTCCCTAAACCCTGTACCTGACCCCATATGCCCATGGGTCCTACCGTGCTTGTGTGCAGGGGGTAAAGCAGCTGCCATCTCTCTGTGGATTGTGGCCTTGTCTCTGGGAGCTCCCTCCTGGCCTTGTGACCCCAGTGGGGAGGACCAAACTGAAATATCTGATCTGGAGATCCTAGAAATTAAGGAAATATTTTGGAGTGAGAGGAACCCTTTTTGACACCCCTCAGATCCTATGGGTTACAATTACACAGTCAAGAAATATATAATGCCAATACTTTCCCTAAAACAAAAAGTCTTTGCCTTTGAAACGTCCTTAAATAGGCTATTTTGAGGGACACTATCTTTATCTTTCCCATTACAGCACCCTGTCCATTTATCACACTTCACACATAAATATTTGTTGGTTTGTTTATTGTTTTGTTCATCTATTCTTTAAGCTATATTCTTCATTCTGTTCCATTCTGTGTCATGGAGTCCGCCTGGTACCTTACAGATAGAATGTCCTTAGTTGGGGCATCTAGTTTGACAGTAACAGGGGGCTTCTTCAGGGCTTTGGGGTGATAGATATGGTAAAAAGAAATACAAACCTTTGTTTCCAAATTCATGCTTTTTTCATTGGTCTGCATATTAACAAAACAAAATCCCCACCCTAGAAGGATGAAGCTTCATGAGCCTCAAGGCAGCTGTGCCTTTCCTGAGGCTCCCCCATCAGAGCCCCATGGTCCCTGGAGGTGGTTTCTGTACATCTTCCCACTGGGCATCAGCCAGGCCAGGCAGAGGGCCATGGTATTCAGCCTGGTGGTTCCCTCTGAAGATTCTTCAAACCCAGATTCACTGAGGTGGTTTGGAGGAGTGGCTTCTCTGTTCCTACTCCTAGAAGGCTCTGTCCTTCATTTTTTATATGGAGATATCAGATTCTTTTTAAGTCTAATACAAGTAAGTTTTCTAGATTAACACTGAAATGAAAACAGACCTGTAAAAATTTCTCACAGAATAGCAATGTTCAGCCTGAGAATGGTTCCCTCGCTTGAGAAACCCAGAGAGTACAAGGGAAATGTCTTATTTCCACCAATAATTTCTCTGCGGACAAAAATGCTTCAATTTACACCAAAGCAAATTTCCATGCTTTAATTTCCATCTGTTTGTTTCCTAACCAATGCTACCACTATGGTTGGTACCTGATTTTAAATTTTAAAGGTGTGTATATATTTGAATATATTGAATATATGTTTTGAACACATATATATTCAACATACTGAATATATTTCTCAGAATCACATAAACCCATGTGCAGAAAGGCAACCTGGTATCTCTAAAACTGTACACATCTTTTATCTTGAGCTCTCATTCTGCCTAATGCTAGAAACCGTAATCTGGTCGCCTCCCGAGTGGAGCATTGATTACCAGTGGAAGGTCTCTATAGGTAATTTAGGGTTTGTAGGTATTTAAGCGCCTCTGTAACAAAATAGGTTTAAGTCAACTCTGGGGATGCAAAGGAATGTTTTTTCCCTCCGAGGACAGTCCATGTATGATTCACATTTAAGCATTGAGCTAGTAGGCTTTAGCAAGCCTAGAGAGCACGGGCGATGGAAATGCTTTGTTCTTAAAGCCTCGGCCCTATTTTTGCTTCGTGTTTGGAAGCCACTCAAGGACTATCCGCTGGGAATTTGGGCTGGGGAGACTTGCACAGTCTCTGAGCCCTCTGCACACCCACATTCTCGCCCTCCAGGCATGTGACGTGCACATGTGCGCGCGCATATTGGTATGGCACGTGCCAGCAAGAGAGCTCCAGGTGGGTCCCTTGGGCCCAGAGCTCGTAAGTCAACACCCAGGGTGTAGAGACCAAAGTGGGAACCTTTTATTAGGTCCTGGGAGAGGACACTCAAGGACAGAGTCTTCTCTTTAACTGGTTCCCACACCACATCTGGCTTCTCCTTTTGCCAGACTGGAAGGGTTGATTTGCTCAAATGAATGTGTTCTGGGGATTTGGGAAAAGTTTCCAATTATTCAAAACCCTTGAGAAAACTTCTTGACACTTATGTGACCATCTCTCCTAAGCTATTATATTTGGGTATGTGCTTGCAGGTTACTGTCATTATGTTTTCATACATTTTATTTGTATTTACACCTTCTTTTTCTTTTTGAGGCAGTTAGCTCCTTAAAGAGCGGTCTCATTTTTTTTTTTTTTTAATTGTTAACAAACTCCATGTCATGAGAGTTAAATGTTGGCTGGATATACTAGGAAGCAAAAACAACTCATTTCTTAGGGGAAAAAAATCATGAAAAACTCCAGTTTTAAAAATTTGGATACTCAGGGCTCCTGGGTGGCTCAGTCAGTTAAGGGTCCAACTTCGACTCAGGTCACGATCTCGCAGTTTGTGAGTTCGAGTCCTATGTAGGGCTCTGTGCTGACACCTCAGAGCCTCAGACACAGATTCTGTGTCTCCTTCTCTCGCTCTGCCCCTCCTTTGCTCATGCACATGTGAGCACTCTCTCTCTCTCTCTCAAGAATAAATAAACATTAATTTTTTTTAATTTGGATATTCAAAAGCTCCTTAGAAATAACAATTTGAGCCTCAGTGAGTTAAGTATCCGACTATTGATTTTGGCTCAGGTCATGATCTCAAGGTCATGAGATCAAGCCTGGTGTTGGGCTCCGTGCTGAGTGTGAACATGGAGCCTGCTTGGGATTCTCTCTAGAAAAAGAAGAAAGAAAGAAAGAAAGAAAGAAAGAAAGAAAGAAAGAAAGAAAGAAAGAAAGAAAGAAAGAAGAAAAAAAGACAGAAAGAAGAAAAGAAAAGAAATAACAAGTTGCTCAGTCACACAAGTAGTTTAAGGGACTGTTCCCATAAGATCGGCAGATACCTGGAGAAACCTCCTATTCTTAATATTTTCCTAAGGCTGAAATGTGAAAGAAACCCCAGAGTTTGCCATTCTCATCACTCTATCATCATCCTTATCAACCCGCTACCAAGTCCTACATAATTTTTTAATTGGAAATAACAGAACTCTCTGTACTGGCTCCTATTCGTGAAATTTTTTTACCTTCAAGTACACTTCACGTATTTCTCATGGAATTCTACAGGTTAAAAATATGGTTTCCCAACCCCCCATCTTAGATTTAGGTTGACATCCCACCAAACAAATTAGAACCGGCTTTCATGTTCGATAAGAGAACACTAAGGCTACAGAGATCCAAGGGAGCCACATTCAAGACGGGGCGTCATTTTTTTTTTTTTAATACATCTTGAACTCTCAATGTGTGTCTGCAGTTTTGCACAAAGAATTTCTAAGATGGAATATAACACAGGCCTTATCAAGAAGTTGATAACCTAGGGGAAATACAAGTGTATTTTTATTTTTTATTTTTTTATTTTTTTATTTTTATTTATTTTAAAAATTTCTTAACATTTATTTATTTTTGAGACAGAAAGAGACAGAGCATGAACGGGGGAGGGTCAGAGAGAGAAGGAGACACAGAATCCGAAACGGGCTCCAGGCTCCGGGCCATCAGCACAGAGCCTGACACGGGGCTCGAACCCATGGACTGCGAGATCGTGACCTGAGCCGAAGTCGGATGCTTAACCGACTGAGCCACCCAGGCACCCCTACAAGTGTATTTTTAAAAAGTGGGTCACAAGGAAATACAGTACAAAATGAGTCCTACACGAGCGGTAACATCATGACGTTTTAGGAACATAAACAATGAGAAACGATGTCTGGGGGGGACCTGTGAGTGCCACACACAGCAACCACAACACCATGCCGAGTGCAGATGGGCCAATGCATGACCCCGGGAGAGTCATTACTCAAGAAGTTACCCAGCCGAGGTCCAAGCTTCAGGACAGCACGACCATCCGGAAGGTGCTCTGAAAACATTAAATAGCAGCGGCTCTCCTCCACCTCTACGTCATGAATTTTTGAGCTCCTGCTGTGTGTAGGGCACTGGGCTGCACACGAAGACACCTAAACAAGGTCTCGATTCTCTAAGTGCTTGGACTGAAGTCAAAGGAGCACGCCCTAGACCAGGGCTGGCATTGGCAAAGGGCTGCCTCTGTGGTGGCACCGTGGTGAGCTTCAGCCATCTGGGGTCTGCTCCTCGGTGGGCAGCCATACACACAGCAGCTGACAGCACCCCCGGGCAGAGGTCAGAATCTTCACGGTGGACTCACACTGACCCACCTCTAGAGAGGCCATTGTGTGGCCCGGACCAGCAAAGTATTAATCCACCGTGAGGAAGAATTCTCCACGGATTGGCTTATCTTCCGGGGTGCACCTTCCAAGGCGCCTGGGAGAGAGAATGGGTGATCGGAAGGTTGCTTGGTGACACCAGGTTTAAAAAAAGGAGTAGATCGTCCTGAAGCATATTGCAACCTGTTGACGGCGGAACAGGATGAAAGTCTGCTGCTGTTCGTCAGAGAGCTTTCGTCCTCTGGAGGCTGCATTTCCATTGCTGGAGAGCGGGGCCACTGGCGCCCCCCTGCTCTCCGTCTTTCCCACTTTCTCCACCCCATTGACTCATCTGATAGGAGAGTCTTTAAAAAAAAAAAATTTGTTATTTTGAGAGAGAGTGAGACACAGCATGAGCAGGGGAGGAGCAGAGAGAGTTAGGGGAAGAGAGAGAGAGAGAGAGAGAGAGAGAATCCCAAGCAGGTTCCATGCTATCAGCACAGAGCCCGACTCCAGGCTTGATTTCATGAACTGTGGGATCATGACCTGATCAGAAACCAAGAATCGGTGGCTTAACTGACAGAGCCACCCAGGTGCTCAGAGAGTCTTTCTTTAGATTGGACCATTTGTGGATTAATTAAACTGGAATCCAGCTGCTATTCAAACATAAATGGAAACATCACTTAGACTCCTATTGCCTGTACGGAGTATGGATCTCCTGCACACGCCTTATCTCATGAATTCTCAAAATTCTTTGTAGACAGTGGAAACTAACAACTGTTTTTAACCTACTATGTGTCACTCTCTTCGATTGCTTTGCGTTTTTCCTCTGACCCTTACCCAATTCTGTCATGTCAATAGAATTTTGCTGGTTTACCTTTGAGAAAACGGGAGTGCTGGAAATTACCCCAGGGTAGCCGGTGGTAAGAGCCTAAATTAAAGTTAGGTAAAACTCCCAACACTCCTCACCCTGAGTTCAGGGATTTCCAACTACTTCATGAGAACAGAATTAATAAATCCAGACAGCACACGAAGAGGCCAGTGAGTGCCAATTTCGAACAGCGCAGGAGATCCGCACCGGGAAGGTTGGGGACATGAGCAGGAGGGTAAAACCATAAAACAAAGGTCAGCAAAGACACTTCGATGAGAAAAATTATAAATGCGGCTGCTGGCATTTTAATGATCCAAATGAGCATCCAGAAGGAACTGGCATGGAAATGTTGGTTTTGGATGGAGTATGGAGCAGCCTGTTGGCTTCCTTCAACCAGTAATGTCTGAATTACTGTTCCTTTTCCTGAAACCCAAACTCATCTCATTTAAATTAGACAAGAATAAAATTTATTTAGCATACATCGGCCCCCCTGGGTTTCCTTGAGCCCAATTTGGTTTTGTCACTGGCCTGTGGTGGCCCGTTTCTGAGGTCAGAGTGTGGGCTGCAGTGGCCGGGAGTGACTCAGAGGGGAGCGGCTGGCTTCCTCCGGGCAGGGTCGCACCGGGCTGTCACCCAGCACTCAGGCACTGCCCACTGGGGCCTTTCTCCAATATGCCACTTGACAGGTGTTGCCCGATCTGCCGGGGATCTAATGAGAATCGGGGAGACTCTGGGAAGCCTTTCAACTCTATCGGGGCTTGCAAGGACTGCTGGTAGGAGGCGAGGGTGACCCCGTGGACAGTGAAAGAGATGAAAGTAAGCCTTTTGGATTAACTAAGATTTAGGAAATAAAAGGATTAGTGGGACACAAAAGCTAGATTTACGGGTTTATTTAGCCAGGGCGGTGTGGCATGCTGGGATGTCCCACAACCCGAAAGAGATAAAAGGGGCTAACTCAGGAGGTCGCAGGGCAGCAGAGATGAGCAGGGTCCCCCCAAAAGCCTGCTAAATCTTCTGATAATTGAAAATGGGCCAGAAAGGGATACTCCCCCATTATTAATTCTGACTCCTCCAGTTGGCAATAAAAAGAGATACAATGACAAGGCATCCCATGGAGTGAGGGTCAGGGCTCAAATAAGCTTAGGAAGTAGAAAGTTCCTTTTATGACAAAGTCTTATTCATAGATTGTTTCTGTCTTCAGCAACAAAGCAAAGTTTAGCATTAGAGGATGGGAGATTTAATATCATTTGTAGGTAACAAAAATCCCAAAGGTATCTTCTTATGTGGGTTATCTTTGCTCAGTATTTGTCTTCTCCCAAATGGTCGGGACAGAAATCCTGAACACTAGAAGGAGTGAAAGCGTGTCTGGTCTAACTAGCTGTATAGGGTGGGGTATCAGCTCCATACCCCCCCCCACCCCCGCCCCGTCCTCCCCACCGCCACGGATGGCCCTCTGCCACAGGCAAGGACCGTCCCGGTCATGGGCAGAACAGTGTGCTTTAGAGGCAAGCTGCTTTACTGTAAGACAAAAGAGTTTTTAAAAGTTCTTCTTCACATTATACCTAAATCTACTGGTCTTTGCTCTGCCAGACGGAGAAATTTAGAACAAATCTACCCTACTGCTTACATGATTTCCATCTGAACATCTGAAAATAGCTAGTACAATGTGTTTAAACATTTCCTTTCCCTGGCTAAACTTCTCACCCGCCTCATGGTAATTCTTATATTCGGTTTCTGGTTCCTTCCCTGGGACACTGAGAAGAAGATGGGTGTTTTGAGCTTCCTTCCACACTGCTCTCCAAGCTGTGCCCAGAATCACTAATGAGGTTTATCTCCCTGATCAGGTGTCTTCTAATCCCTGCACCACTGTGTTCAATAAACATATCCCATGAAGCTATCCTCATCAAAGTTTTCTTCTCCTAGGACGAGACTACCAAAACAGACATTACACGGCTACCTTAAGAGCTATAATTAATACACGTTACCCCATGTATTCACTCGGTATTCATCAGACATGTATGGAGCACTTGCTAAATATCTGGTGGCCACTCACTGCGAAGAAAAAGTTATTAAGAAGACACGGTCACGGCCCCGGAGGAACTCACAATTTAAAAGAGGACACAGACGCTTAAGTAATCATACTGAAATGTGATATAAGTTTCATTCCTTCATGACTCCTATTTATCTGCATCTTGACATCCTGTCCTTCTGATCATACTTTTGAAGTCATTAAGAAAACACATAGAAGCTTCCAAAATAGAAGTGGGTTGAGTCAAAGTACATACAAGCCAAATAAATACATACATACATACATACACACATGCATAAGCAAATAAAAAG
Source organism: Neofelis nebulosa (assembly GCF_028018385.1). Classification (NCBI taxonomy): domain Eukaryota; kingdom Metazoa; phylum Chordata; class Mammalia; order Carnivora; family Felidae; genus Neofelis; species Neofelis nebulosa. The sequence continues at coordinate 60,447,649 of NC_080792.1, read as the reverse complement.
ACTTTGACGGTTATTCAGTGAAGTGATTTTCAAAAAATTTTAGCAGAATCACCTTTCCTCCCGGGGCGCAAGTTCAACATGGACAGCAGGGGCGGGGAGCAGCTTTGCCTGGGTGCGACGGTAGGATTCTTTTGGTTGCTGCCTCCTTCTCCCCTGCCCTTCCTCACTGCCCTCCGCCCTGCCCAGCCTCAAGAAGCCGGCTCAACGCTTTCCTTTCTCAGATAAGGAGACTGAACTCCAGAGCAGATGCCAAGGGAAGAGAAAAAACCGGAAAGACCAATCTGTGCCAGAGATAAGGCCAGAAACAAAAACTCTTTTGAAGAACTGTGTTCAGATAGGGGTGACGTTATGCCTGCTGTCTTTTCTGTGAGGTGAATCCGTGGAATATCCGTGAAGAGTCTGCCTAGTGAAAAAGCAACCGAGAAGCAAATAGTACAGGGAGGAGACTGCTCTTTCTTTTGTGATTGAGCAATACATGTAAACTCCACAAATTTAGGGGAGCCTGGGTGGCTCAGTGTTACACGTCTGGTTTGGGCTTAGGTCACGATCTCACAAGTCGTGAGTTTGAGCCCCACATGGGGCTCTATGCTGACAGCTGGAGCCTGGAGCCTGCTTCGGATTCTCTGTTTCCCTCCCTCTCTACCCATCCCCCACTTGCATATGCATATGCTCGCTCTCTCTCAAAAATAAATAAATAAACATTGGGGAAAAGTCTATAAACTCTGCAAAGTTAAAGGTGCATGGAGAGTCCTGGGTCCCTCTCCATGGCTCTGTGAGCATAACTGGGGAACAAGTACAAAAAGAGAGGGGGTCCTAACAAGGAAACGTACAAATGACGGCTTTCACATTTTTGCTGCCAGACACGTACGATGAAAGACACTGTTTTTTGAAACGGAAACCCAGGCTTTTAACGAGTATTTCACGCACACTTTCCGCTGAGGCTCTCTGTTAAGTACTGGGCCTGTGCTGGAGGATGAAGCACACACAGGCTCCACGCCCAAGGCGCATAATGCAGTGGGAAGGTCGCTTGGCAGAACCATTCATTCCTCTTTCCGGGGTGAGAGACCGAGGCACAGAAAGGGGCCGCCCGTGGCCTTGCTGCAGTCAGCCCCGGGACGCTGGAGGGGCGCACGGATCCGCCACATAATCGGCGCAAGCGCCAGGAAGGTCACAGGCGAGAGGGGAGGCGAGGAGACCCTCGGTCTCACCGTCTCAACTACAACTATTTCTGTTTTCCCTTATTTGTTTTCGCTGTCCTCGCACCGACCCTTCTGAGTAGCAGAAATAGTATACGCGGAATGGACTGCGCTGTTCATGCATCGATTAGCCAAATCCTTGCTCGAAATCTGTGACAGGCACTTCCGATCCCCGCAAACCTATGCTAAAATATCCAGACTGGCTTCTGGGTGTGGGCCTCCCGGAGTACCCATTGGCTCAACCAGCTCCCGACTCAGCCTGTGGTAAGGTGAGTATTCTTCTCTCTGGAACCTGAGGTTTGATTTCTGGAAGCCCGGGGACACAGAAGAATGGGAGGCTTCTGGGGGGCGTGGCCATAGAGGCAACAGGACAGACCGGGGAGTAACGGGATGAAAGTGTCCGCGCCTATTTCTCGTATGTAGTAAAACTAAGCAATGCAGACAGCTTGCTAGAAGTCTCAGCTGATGAGCAGGACTGGGTTTAAATGTGTTTACCAGTCCTCCGTGGTCTACAGAGCTTTTTCAAATCGTCACCCCTGGCAGGACACACGGCATCTGTCTCTGCACCCCCACCTGTGAGCCCCACACCTGCTGCTGTCACAGATCCCCAGACTCTCCTTGCTGGGGTGGTTTGTCTCTTCCAGCCGGAAACCCCTCAAGGTCAGGACATGGGCCCTTGTACCTGTCAAGACGACCACTGTGTGTGTGTGTGTGTGTGGTGTCCCCAGTGAATGTCTCCTTGATTTCTTCGGGTTTCACTTGAAGTCATTTTCAAGTAGATACACACTTGAAATGTGTGTATCCATTATTGTGGATACACACATATAATGGCCCCATTCCCTTCTGTTCGGGCTCTCTATGCAAATAGTCAACGCTCACAACATCATGTGGCTCCTACTTCTGAACTGCTCGTTCTTAAGTCCCACAGGGTCCCAGATCCCCCAAAGAACGTGCTGTAGGGTCTTTCTAAGAGCCCAAGTAGGGGCTCTCTGGACCTGACAAACAGATCCCATCTTTATTTAAAATTTTGGTATTCTAGGGGCTCCTAGGTAGCTCAGTTGGTTGAGCCTCTGACTCTTGGTTTCAGCTCAGGTCATGACCTTGCGGTTCATGAGATCGAGGCTCTGTGCTGATCGGCAGAGGCTGCTTGGGATTTTCTGCCTCCCTCTCTCTGTGTGCCCCCCCCCCCAAAATAAATAAACATCTAAAAAAAATTTTGATATTCTATCCATCAGGGCATTTTTTGCATTAATTTTTTGACTTTTCAAAATAAGCATTAGAATATGAACTATCTTGATTATTGATGTTCCCCTAAAATTTTATGTCAGCAGGGAATGTGTCCACACTCCTCACCTGGAACCCAGGCTTGAGCCTGAGAGCAGCCAGGCTGCTTAGTTTGGTCTCTAGGGGTCTGCAGTGGGGGCAAGAGGTGGGAAGCCCAGGAGAGTCTAGTGGGAGGGGTTCCGTGGCTTCACTGCTGTGCAGAGTTGCCTGCATGGTTTTGTTTCTGACGTCGTTAGGAGCCATGACAGTGGTCATTCTATTCCCCGAAGTCTCTGCTATGGCAACCAGAAGGTAGTATAGGAAGTCCTTTGGGTCTTTCTCTAACACTAAGACTTGCCATATCGGTATCAATGATTAAGAGTCTTTCCCCAGCCGTGGTCCCTCCCCTGGAGACAGACCCTCAGCATCCTTCTCTTAGTTGAAGAGTTGAACTCATCAGAGTTCTCTTGCTGGTGGTCCCCGCTTTCTCTAAGGTTAGAAGGCTGAGGCCAAGGCAGAGATTGGTTTCTCCACCAATTCCACCTCTCCTGCCTAGAGACATCATCGTCAAGAAAATCTACTAGCATCACCCTTGTTTTGCATTTCTACTATGGATTTATTCTCTTCTGAAAAAGTCTCACTTTGTTGCCATAGAATTTGAGCTGGACGGAGAGGTACATATACGCCCAGGCTTCACCTTAAACCTGAGCCCCTTGTGAGTTTCCTAAAGTTTTCCCACCATCTATTTAGTTACTGCCGCCAGCGTGCTTTTCATCTCATCTTGGGTTTCAGCCTTTATCTCTTTGTTCATGAAGTTCACCTTTTGCTGAGATTTACTGAGAACACGTCAAGTATTTTCTAAAACTTCCTAGTATTTTTCATAGCAAAATATTTGCCCTGAAACGCCCTTCCTTCACTCTTGACTGTCACCAGCTTCACACATCTCATTGACCTTCTTTCTCCCCGTCTTGATTGAGAAGAAATGTACCCAGACATCCTGCCAACGTGATAGGTTAAATCCTCTAATATTTACAGATAGCCCCAATTTGCAGCATGGTTAGGGTTTTGCCTTTCATTGTATGCTTTTATGAGTAATTTGCTAAGAAGTTGTAGGAGTCAATGAGGTCACTGTCTTATTACCACCTTAGAGATAAACATGGAATAACCAAGAGAACAGTCAACATGGATAAATAGACTCCCGAATGTTCTCAATTAATCTTCTGCCATGAAAGACAAGCTCTTTAAAAGTGACTTAGGGTTTTAATTGTCATTTATTCCTTATGTCTGCCCCCCTTGTACAGCAGCTGGTTTTACCCTATAGACATATATTGCAGCTTAATGTGCCATTTTTCTTCACTAAATGTTAAAATACTTTTGATGGTCATTGTCTCTTTAAGATTATATGATTTCCAGTAGTTTATTTCTCAGAAGATTGTGAATGTGGCTGACAAAACCTTGCTTCCAGCTAAAAGACTGGGGTTTTTTAAGTGAATATAATAAGTTCATCCCCATTCCTAATACACACTAAAAATCCATGGAAAAAATTGAAAATAAGTTAAACCAAAATGAATAAAGCTAATGCTGATTAAAGCCAGAAAATCTGAACTCCAGCATTGTCTGTGGTCATGGAGAAAGAATTTTAACAGCCTGAGCGTGGCCTGGCTTTCCAGATAAAAGCAATGGGAACAATACTTAGAGCTCCAAGCCACTGGATAGAAAATAGAAGTGATGACTGTATGCTGAAACAGGGTTGGGGGTGTGGTCCTTATGTCAAAGCACAAATTGATTCAGGTGATCATTTAAATGTAATAGCTTTTCATAACATTGTAGAACTTTACTCTCCCATTTTATAGATGAATAGACTGAGGTCCACAAAGCTGAAGGTACTTGCCCAAAGCACACAGCTAGTCTGCTACGGAGCCTACAAGTTTTATTGGGCCAACACTGTACTTAACTGTACTATGTGACATTATACTGCATCAGAGAACGTGCAAACACCATCAGGACCTAGATGATTCACAAGTTCATAGGTCATTAGGACATAAAAAAAATTAAGCGAAATTAAGTAAGCAAAGATTTTCATCGAATTAGCCTTTCCTTTTACTAGAAAAGTAATCAAAGGACTTTTAAAGTTGAAAAATAATAAATGTTTTCAATAGATTTTCAGAAAAATACAATACAAAAGAGTCAAGTAAGGTGACTACTAATTAGTTGATGCTTTAAATGTTTCTGAAAGAAAACCAGATTTTTAAGGCTTAAATTCTTAGTTCAGACACACATAAATAGTTAGGCTAAACACTTGACTTCTTAGTTCTCAGCTAGATCCTGTATAGAATGGGGTGTTGAATTAGATCAATAATTGCCTATGGCTGAATCACAGAAGTCTACCAAACTTGATTGTTGACCATTGTTAAGGGCCAAATTTTGTCCCCCCCACCCCCTACCCCCACTGAATTCATATGTTGAAGTCCTGGCAACCCCCACTACCTCAGAATGTGACTACATTTGGAAATAGAGTCTTCAAAGAGGTAATTGAGGTATAATGAAGCCCTATGGATGGCCCCTAGTCCTATATGACAGGTGTCCTTACAAGGAACGATGAAGAACAGACACACACACAAAGGGAAGACCATGCGAAGACACAGGGAGGAGGTGGCCATCCAAAAGCCAAGGAGAGAGAAGAAACCAACCTTCCTGATGCCTTGACCTTGGACTTCCAGCCTCCAGAAATGTGAGGAAATTAATTTCTGTTGTTCAAGCCATACAGTCTGCAGAACTTTGTTATGGCAGCTCTAGAAAACTAAGACAATCATAAACTAAAAACAGCTACCGTTTATTACACGCGAACTATGACAAGCACTTTACACACATTGTGTCGTGTGATCCTCTCACCATCTTCATGAACTAGGTACGTTATTACCCCCTCTTTACAGGAGACAGAAGCTTATCTACCAGAATTCAAAACCAAGCTCCTTGCTGCTCTTCACCGCTATTCTCCATCAATTCAAAAATACTGCAATATAGGGGCATCTGGGTGGCTCAGTCGGTTAAGCGTCCGACTCTTGATTTGGGCTCAGGTCATGATCTCATGGTTCATGAGTTCAAGCCCCCTGTCAGGATCTGTGCTGGGAGTGGAATTCTCTCGGGATTCCGGAATCCTCTCTCTTCCTCTCTCTGCCCCTCCTCCGCGTGTGCTCTCTCTCCTCAAAATAAATAAACATTAAAAAAATACTGTAACACAAAAATGGCTTATCTTTTAGATGATACATTCCCTGGGATCTTAAATATAATCTTTAAATTCTCGCACTGCCTTGTTGATAATTATCATATAAAAGTGGGGGATTAACTGAGGCTTTTGAATCACTTCTCAAATATCTCTTCTGAAATATTTACATAATTGTGTATGGCTTTGCAAACATCTCTGCCTTAGAAAATGTATTGGACTGTCTTAAAGTGGGCCAGTACATGTGATTGGTAGATAACCTCACATAAGAAATAAAATTACAGGGGCGCCTGGGTGGCTCAGTCGGTTAAGCATTGACTTTGGCTCAGGTTATGATTTCGCGGTCCGTGAGTTCGAGCCCTGCGTCGGGCTCTGTGCTGACAGCTCAGAGCCTGGAGCCTGTTTCAGATTCTGTGTCTCCCTCTCTCTGACCCTCCCCCATTCATGCTCTGTCTCAAAAATAAAAAAAATTTTTAAAAAGTTAAAAAAAAGAAAGAAAATTACAGAAACCGACAAAAGTGAACCGATGTGTGCACATTAGCTTTGCCATTACCAACATTTTTCTGTGCCCCTCATCCCCTGCAAGCACTTTCATGCTTAATTGAAATTCTTGCATAATCTGTGCAAACTGTATATTTTACTAAGGGCAATGCATGACATCACATATATAACACTTCTCTTTGAATAAAGAGGACGAGAAAGCATTTGTTATTTAATGTCTAATAAGGGTGGCTTACTTGGAAAGCAGAAGTTCAAGAGATTGTTCAATCACATCAAGAATTCTTTTAAAAATAAAAGTTCGGTTAAGTATTCTTAGAAGAATGAATCCCAAAGCTTTCATGGATATATATTTTACTTATAAATGAGCTAAGTCTTCAAACGCACTGACATGTCTTCCATTTTTGTAATAAAATTGACACATTTAGAAGGTTTAAATGTTTTTGAAATGTGCGTTAAAGGTTGACTATGAAGTGTCTCCCTCCCTCATTTTTCAAGTTGCCAATCTCATTGGGCTTGAATAAAAATGCAGCATGGGAATTTTTTTCCTGAATGCTTCAAAGTAGTTTTTCAACAGCTATTTCACCAGAAGGCTGCTGTTTTAGAAATCTGAAAATTACTAACCCATTTGTGGTCCACAAAACAATAACTGCATAATCATTGATGGAAAACACTTTAAGAATTATCAATAGATGCAGTATTATACTAATTTTTAACTTGTTTAAAATAATAGAGTTTTCCTTGCAAGTTAAATCCAAGACATTAATGCTACCCTAATTGGGAAATGCATGCTACAGTTACACACTTACCAAGATTTATGAGCCAGAATGAACATTAATCATATTATTTATCTTATTTTAACACTGCTCAGTATTATATATATTTTGCATAATATTTTCATAATGTTAAATATACACCATTAATATACACTTACTTTTATTTTATTAACAAAATTCATTAAAATGCTTTAATTTTCTTTGATTTTTGAAGTTTTTGTTTATTTAGCATAATTTATAGATTTACAATATTTTACTGTTTTCTCTCTTTTGCATTTATTGCAACAGTAAAATATGTAAAAGCTGGGGCGCCTCGGTGGCTTGGTCAGTTAAGCGTCTGACTTTGGCTCAGGTCATGATCTCATGGTCCGTGAGTTCAAGCCCCGCTGCTGACAGCTCAGAGCCTGGAGCCTGTTTCGGATTCTGTGTCTCCCTCTCTCTCTGCCCCTCCCCTGTTCATGCTCTGTCTGTCTCTGTCTCAAAAATAAATAAAAATAAACGCTAAAAAAAAAATTTTTTAAAAATATGTAAAAGCTTACAGGAGAGAATTTAGATAGTCCACTCGTTAATAACTGAATTTGTGTTGAAACACACCATACTATCTGCTAAGGGTTATGTCACCACCAATATATTTTTTAAATGTATTTATTTAAATTCAAGTTAGTTAACATGCAGTGTAGTCTTGGTTTCAGGAGTAGAACCCAGTGATTCATCTCTTACATATGACATCCAGTGCCCATCCTAACAAGTACCCTCTTTAATGCCCATCACCCATTTAGCCCACTCCCGCACCCACTTCTCCCTCAGCAACTCTCTTTGTTCTCTGTATTCAAGAGCCTTTTATGGTTTGCCTCCCTCTCTGTTTTTGTCTTATTTTTCCTTCCTTTCCCCTATGTTCCTCTGTTGTGCTTCTCAAGTTCTACATATGAATGAAATTAAATATTTGTCTTTCTCTGATGGACTTATTTTGCTTAGCATAATACACTCTATTTCCATCCATGCTCTTGCAAATGGCAAGATTCCATTCTTTTTCATCGCTGAGTAGTGTTCCATTATACACACACACACACACACACATTACATATAATATATATATATATATATATATATATATATATATATATTCTACATCTTCTTTATCCATTAATCAGTCAATGGGCATTTGGGCTCTTTCCATAATTTGGCTATTGTTGACAGTGCTGCTCTAAACATTGGGGTGCATTTGTCCCTTTGAATCACCATTTTTGTATCCTTTAGATAAATACCCGTAGTACAATTGCTGAGTCGTAGGCTAGTTCTATTTTTAATTTTTTGAGGAACCTCCGTATTGTTTTCCAGAGTGGCTGCACCAATTTGCAGTTAGCACTGATATTTTAAAATAGGTTCAAAAGTCAAATCCAAGTAAATGTAAATTCTGTGCATTTGCGTTAGGCTAAGACACAGATGCAACTAAACAATACAGCGATTTTTAGTCTATAAAAGAGATCAATTTTTATGCCCTGATTGTAAAAATTCTTAACACAATTACCAAAAAGTTAAGATAAGTGTTTTAAAGGGCATAGTTTTGGATACAGTGCAAATCAATTTTCAATGCTTTGCTCTTACAAATTTACAACTAGTAACACAATCCCTTCTCTTGTCTTCACAATTACTGGTTAACAGAGTTAGCAATTATGTTATCACACTTACCCATCCAAGAAAAGAGTGGAATGAATAGCAAGGTGTTGCTACACAGTTCCTGGAGATGGGAGAGATGGGAACGAAATGAGCTTCTGGAACATATAGCAGGTACAGATGTTAGCGCTCTCCCGTTTTGGGTGGGACAAATACCATTCGAGCTTCTATGAGATGGATCGATTCTCCTCCGTGTCCTCACCCAAGGAATGCCGTGCTAACTGAATGTGAAGTTTGTACGAACCGGTTGTGGGAAGACCGCTGGAAAATATTGCTGTCTTAGAGTCTGAGACGAGAGTGGTTGTGTCCATATTTGTCTTCTGCAGTGACTGTGTCTTGTTGCCCGATTGCCTTTCTTACTTTGTCCACATGAGCATGAAACGCTACGAAGTAAGGGATTGCCTTCTGAAAGTGTGTAAAAGTCAGTAGCCTAAGATTAAAAAGTTACTTCAGATTAAACCCAAAGGGTGAACACTCACTAAGCACCTCTTCAATTCAGAACTGCCTACTAACGCTTCTTGCTTGTGAGCAAGCTTGTGTTCGGGCGCTGTTTCCGTTTATTCTCCAAGAACCCTACGAGGCAGGTGGTGTTAGCCTGTGTTGAAAAGTAGAAGAGCTTATGAATGTGTCAGTCACAAAGCCAATAATGACATACCCGAGGCTTCAGCTTGGTTGCCACGATTGGAATCTTTTCCTCTCCCCTACCTGAGGAGTGGATCCAAAACTTCGGCCCTTCCGGAACCACAGTGCTCCCGACGGTTGGCAGGACGGACATCACCGACAGATGGCATGCTGTGGGGTTGCTCCCGGCTTCGTCAGCTATTCCTTCGCTCTCATATTTATTTGCTAAAATGAAACAAAAGTAAAGAAAAAATACATTCAAAGCCATTCGTTATTAGCATCGGCACTATTGTTATTATTACTTTAGAAGGAAAATAATTTAGGTTCAGAGGTGAATGGTGGGAATTTCTAGGGTAGTTGTGGGATTAAAAAGATGAAGGAGAGGGGGCGCCTGGGTGGCTCAGTCGCTTAAGCGTCCAACTTTGGCTCAGGTCATGACCTCACGGTCCATGAGTTTGAGCCCTGCATTGGGCTCTGTGGTGACAGCTCAGAGCCTGGAGCCTGCTTCGGATTCTGTGCGTCCCTCTCCCCCTTCCCCTCCCCCACTCACACTTTGTCTCTCAAAAATTAATAGATGTTAAGATTTTTTTTTAAATGAAGGAACGAGTACAGTAAAACAGTAAGAAGTTGGTTGCTTTGCTAGAGTATACAGGGACATAAAAACATCCAGAAACCTAGGGTCACACCATACATGTCAACCGAGTCGTGGTTGGAGACTAGTGGCTGGTGGGCTTTGGAACCAGATAGATCTGGGTTTGGTCCCTGACCCCACTGTGTATAGCTGTCTTTAAAATGGGGATGATAGGACCTACCCGACAGAGTGGCTGTGATGTTTGAATGATTCATGCATGGAAGAATTTAGCACAGTGCCTGGCAGGTAGCAAGCACTCAGGAAACATCAGCCACTGTCAAACCTTCTGGAAGTGGAAAAGAAGGGTTGTATCTACGTAGAGCCTAAGCTCATGAAGATTTTGCAAGACAGAGACAATTCTCATCAGGTGCCAGGAGTTTCCATCTGTTATCTCATTGTCTCCTTGTATTACACCATGTGGGCTCGTCGCCATGGAGCAGATGAGACCTGAGTCTCAGAGGTAGGCACTTCCCCGCACAGCTGAAACTCACACCCCACCTGTGGGCCCCAGGTCTGCAGCATTTCCATGGCACCACATCGACCCACAGAAACCAGCTGTGAAAAAGGCAAGCCAGGATAAGAAGACGGGGCCGACGGCAATGGTGAGTGCCCTGAGAAAGAGAGAGCAGTATGAGCTGATGGGATCAAGAAAGGGGTCCGGGCCCTAGGCTGGAGGGGAGAAGATTAAAGCATGTGTTTAGACTAAGGGAAAGGTGAGCGCTCTTCTTCAAAGTTCAGTCCCATGCCCTTAACCCTTGGTCAGAAGAGTGCCTTGTGTTCACTTGGAAGCCAAGTCCTTCTGAGTCAGTTGATGTGACAACTGTCCTCTGCTCTGGGCTCGGTGAAGCCCTGAGAAAGGCCTCAGTTAGCCTGAGAAGGGGAGTTGAGTCAGGACAGAGAATCACTGCCTGTCCCCGCGGGGCCATCCATCACTGCTTCGTACTCAGGCTGGGGAAGCCCGGGCCGACTTCTGAGCCCAGACACTTGCAGCCAGGCTGTGACAGAACATTTATGAGAAGCCTGTAGGGCAGCCTGGCCCCGAAGCTGGGAAGGGCAGACACTGGAAGTGGAGAAGTTGGGACAGGTTGACTTCTGGAGGGTCTGCTGTCTGAGAAATGGTGTTGGGTCGATGAAGTGGCTGCATCCTTCCTTCAGAGGAATAACAAACGTGTGACGTAAAAGAGCCGGTCGGCGTTCCAGGAAGGACATGAATATTCATAAAATATTAGAGCTAGAAGGAGATTCAGGGAGCACCGTACTCATTTTCCTCATTTTCTTGCAGAGGAAACAAGGGCTCAAGGGGACAAAAGTGACATGCCCAAGGTCATATAGCAAATAGTGAGTCTCTCTCAAGGCTAGAATTTCAGTTTTGTTGGTTCTTAATCTAGCCCATAGTTAGCTCAGAGTTAGAGGGCATCAAAACAATCTGGAGAGTTTATTCAAAACACTGTTATTCAAAACAGGTGTTTCAGGCTTCACCGCAAATATTTCTTTAGTGTAACTGGGGTGGGGTTCCAGAATCTTCGTTCATTTTGAGGCTCATGCTTGCCAAGCTCAAACTTCGGGAAAAACTTTTCTCTCCTGCATGAAGGAAAATGGTGCCTTTTTACCCAAGAAAATATCATAAAGGATGCAAGGAAGGATTAGGTAGGTATTTTAACAAAACGTCAAAGAGCAAAATGGTTCTCTCCTGTGTGCCGACCCCTCCCAGAGCCCCGTGTAGCCACTGCATGTGTCTCAGAGCTGAAATAAGGTACGTAGGCCAAGTTCAGCTGCTGCCCTCTCCTTTCAGGGTGGTCAGGAAACACGCTGACGTTTGTCAAGAACTCACTGCAGTAACGGATGTCCATGGTTACACAGCGAACATTCATCCTGAGAGCAGCTCCCAGAAGGGCCTCCGATACGTTGGGCCTCACGCTAAAACACAAAGCAGTGGTGGATGGTAAGAGGATATACCGAGAAAACCTTTGGAAGTGACCCCTTTTTCTTTGGCAAGTGACAAAAGGAAACACTCCTTTTAGATCCTTTTAGATTCAGAAACCACTTGGGTGGCACGTGTGCTTTAAGAAAGGGCAAGGGGATGGGGCGCCTGGGGGGCTCAGTCGGTTGAGCGTCTGACTTCAGCTCAGGTCACGATCTCGCGGTCCGTGAGTTCGAGCCCCGCGTCGGGCTCTGGGCTGCTGGCTCAGAGCCTGGAGCCTGCTTCCGATTCTGTGTCTCCCTCTCTCTCTGCTCCTCCTCCGTTCATGCTCTGTCTCTCTCTGTCTCAAAAATAAATAAACGTTAAAAACAATTATAAAAGAAAGGGCGAGGGGAGACCTCTGACACGGATTTCTCTTGGTTACTACATTCTGTCTAAATTTCTCGCTTTCTATTCCATTCTGTTTCTTTCTTTTTTTAAGTTTATTTGTTTATTTTTGAGAGAGAGAGAGGGTGCAGCATGAGTGGTGGAGGGTCAGAAAGAGAAGGAGAGAGAGAATCCCCAGCAGCCTCCTTGCTGTCCTCACACGGAGACTGACACGGGGCTCAATCTCACAGACTGTGAGATCATGAGGTCTTAGCCAAACTCACGAGTCAGGCACTTAGCCGCCTGAGCCACCCGGGCACCCCTCCATTCTGTTTCTAATGCTCTCCACAAGGAGCTGGGCCATGAGGAATGACTGGGAGCATGGGTGTGGGGATCAGATGGGTGGGTGTTCTCATCTTGGACCACCATATTGGTGATCTTGGAGATTCCGCCTCTCTGGTTTGCATTTCTCCACGTACCTTTTCAGTGGTGCCTCTACTGATATGTGGATGTGACGATTCCAGGGGAGGTGCTCAATATGTGGTCCCTCAGGCCCACACCCTTAGCGCACTCTTGACTCTCACACCTTACAATTTCCACAGTTCTACCTATGTTCTCGCACTTCACCTTCACCCCTACCCCACCCTGGTTGAAGACTGTCTTTCTTCTCCTGGGCTGTTGCAATGGTTTCCTAATTGGTTTCCATTCTTCTGCCCTTGCCTTGCTCCTTCTGACTTTTCTCAGCAAGGCTAGAGCACAGCACTCTTTTGCTCAAACCCTCCTCTGGCTTCCCCACACGCGCACTCAGTAAAATCAGTCTTACCTACGGTACCCGCAGAACCCCACATAATTTGTTCCATCCCTCATCTAAAGATGACTGTCTTCATCTCCCACTACCCCCTCCTCTCACCTGCTCCTTTCGGCCACTCGGGCCTCCTTGCTCTTCCTCAAACACGCCAGACGTCTACCTCAGGCCATTTGCACTCCCTGTCCCTTCTGCTTGGATCACTTTCCCTTCAGCTATCGGCACATCTCACTGTCTCACTTTTTAAGTGAGATATTCTCTGCAACCCTATTTAAAACGGCATCCTCACCCAACACTCTCTACCCTCTTCCCTCATACTTTCCTTTTTAGCATAGTCATTATCACCACCTTTCATAGAATAGATTTTGTGTATTTGTCCTATCGGTTGCCTGTTTCCTATCACATCGTGGTAAATCTGGTGCACAAACATTTGCTGAAGGAATAAATAACCTATAGTTGTTTTCGTTTCGACAAGTTGGATAAGTCAGCACCAGGCAACCGTGGAAACCTTTAAGTGAGAAGGATTTTGGAGAAGTGATCATTGTTGGTAAGTTGTTTTATGGTGTGTTAGCCTTCTCACTACTTTCTGATTCTTTCTTTGCTGATTAGCAGGAACCGGTGGCCACAACTGCTACAAAGTGATTTGGTGATGACCTTTCTTCCTTTTTTTTAATCGGTTGCTTTTCATTAGTTGTTTTGTACTCTTCAAGGCAGGCTAGGTTAGACTGCAATAACCAATGAACCATGAAATTGCAGTGATGTCACATGCAATTTCTTGCTCATGTCCAACTGGGTGCAGGGGGTGTTCCGTCCACAGGGGCACTCAGGGATCGAGGCTGGCAGAGGCTCTGTCATCTGGGATATCTCCGATTCAAGGAGAGGGAGGAAGAGACTGCAGGCTCCTGCTGGGGCTGCCTCGCTCTCTGCCTCAGCTCAGAAGTGACGCAAGCCTCCTGTGCTTCCATTTCATTGTCCAGATCTAGGCGTGTGGCTCCATCTAACTGCAAGGAAGCGGTGAAGTGTGGTCTCCTGTAGGCATAGAGAAGAAAGGAGAATGAGGACTAGTGAACCCCCGTATTGCCCAGCACTCTTTTAATTACACAGAAATTGTCTAGATGCTGCATCTAGGATTGATGGGCAACGGTATTTTGATCCCATTGGCTAGCACCAGAGCAAAATCTCATAGGAAAAGAATCTTATAAAAAATTAGCAAAAAATAGCAATCATCATAGTGATACAAAAAAAGCCAACATCCTTACTCGGTTTAAACTTGTATTTTCCACATATCCCTTTGTGGGCATTATTAAACAAACTTGTGATCTTTTAAGTTGTTTTTCTTCTTCATCATCCACTTAGCTGTACTACACGTTCTTCTGCTTCTGCAAATACCAACTACAAAGAATGGCCCCCACTGTGTAGGAAATGGGCCAGGGCAGGGGGCGCCTGGGTTAGCACTTTGAATGTTCCAGGCTCTGTGCAAGGAACGCTCACGTGCTGTGTCCAACTTAACTCTCACTGCGACTCTGGGAAGTTGGCGTTATTTTCCTTCAGTGAGTTGCTCGGTGGCCACTGAATGAGGAGGCAGTCGTGCTGGAACCAAAAATCAAGTGTCTTGAATTCCAAGAGCCGTGTCCTTTCTAGGACAAAACTCTAGTACGGAAGATTTATTTTCATAAGCTAGGTGATGTTCGACTACACCAGGAAACAACAGCCTTAACACCTGAATATTTGAACTGGAAGAGGCCTGAAAAGAGCCCTCTTAGTCAAATTCCTTTTTTAAAGAGATGAGAAATGGAACTCAGGAAGCGCCAGAGAGGAACTAGATATTTTCCTATATAGAGCAGGGCTGTTTCTTAAAAAGAAACAAAAAGAAGTCTCACTCTGCAGCTAGTCAGGTCTACAAGTTATATCAACCTAGTAATCATTGCCACTGAGGGCAGTGTGGTTCGGCAGAAAAGAGAAATGGGTAGGAGGGGGCAGAAGATGTATGTTGAATCTTATAACTGCTTCTTGTCATTCATTCAACCAAATTACATTGTAACTCTTAGCTCGGAGCCCACTCCCTCCCTCCCATTCACTCCGGTATTTCAGAGAAATGGCACACGCACCGTGAAAAAGAGGAAGAGAGATTCTCTAGACTCCAGAAAGCTCTGACCCTCTGGTCTCATTCTCGGATTCACCAAAATATCAGATTTGTTTGTTTGTTTTCATCACTGTGTAGGGCCTCAAGATATTCTTCCCAAGTCTCCAGAACTCATATCCACACGTTTGATGTCAGTGAAACCAGAAATTTGGCCTTTTCTACCCTGTGGAGGGCACATCCTAAGGTTCTGTCTTTGAGGGCTTCTTCTCCCCAAATCTAGACATGTGGGAATTCAGCTTTCTCTGACTGCCCCTACCCGCGGCCTTGTCTGGCCACCTGAGCCCTTCCACAGAGCTCTAGTGGTAACCAATTCCTTGATGCAAGAGTGAGCACTGGGCATGTGGAGGGGAGGAAGTATAGCCTCATTTTACACAGACCAGAAGAATCTGAGAGTAGTTGCCATGGGTCTGCTGTTATCTTCTCTCCCTAACACGGGGTATCACGTTGCGGGGAGCTGTCAGTGGGGAAGGAGGGGAAACCACGTTCCCAGAATAAGCCCCAAGGTTGGTTGATGTGCACAACTCCATTGCATGGTGTGCTACGTTGGAAGGAGGTATGGGAGGCAGGCTGAGAACTAGATGAGCAGACTTGGACACGGAGTTTTCAATAGTGCCTTCACTTTATAACTCAGGAATGGTGGACACACTGGGGGCTAAGCCTAAAATTCTGACAGTGGCCTGGATCATTGATGTCTGTGCCAGAGAAGATGGAGACCCCGACGTGTGGGATTCCTGAGGATAATTCACTTCTTTTGCCACAGATGTTGCAGCTTGCAACCTCTGCCCTTCCTCTTCCTTAAGGGTCACGTCCCCGCCCAAACCACCCAATAGAACATACGCAGGTCGCATGACCCACCGCCAAAGGAGCAGATGGGTTGGTCCTGAAATTGACCATTTGATTTTCATATAAGGACCACCTTTGCCAAGAAGACAGAACTGCGGAGGCAGTTTTGAGACGCACACAGTCACTGCTGCTTGTGGATGCCTCCGTGGGCAAAGAGAGGCAGGAGGGAGAGCACCTGGCTGTCCCCTGCCAGCTACCAGTAAGGGAGACAGGAAAGAGGAAGGTGGCTCTGGCTTAAAGCCCCTCCGTGGCAGGACAGGAGCGTGGGGAGGCCAGGAGCCCTTTGAGGAGACTTGCGGGTCCCCAGCAGAGAGGGCACAAATGCGTTTGCCTGCTTCCCACCCCTAGAGGCCTGCAGCCTGGGGAACTGCCTGGGTATGGAGGACTGGCTGTGAGCATGGGCCCAGCATCACTCCTGGACCTTGTGCACTGTGTTTCTGTTTCTGCTGTGTTGTTCTGTGTGTGATGTTTTTGTTTTGTTAAAGCGAGCGTGTCTGGTTGTTGCTTGAGACGGTATAAATGCTGGGGACATTAAGAAGGATGTCATATGAGCAGGGGACGGCCATCCTTAGATGTACCTCTAAAAAACCCCAAACCACAGAACCTTGTTATGGGCTCATTTCAGATGGACAGAAGAAGGGCAAATATAGGTCAAAGGGTGTGTTTATAACTCCTCACTCTCTGGGGCGCCTGGGTGGCTCAGTCAGTTAAGCATCAGACTCTTGATTTCAGTTCAGGTCATGATCTCCTGGTTTGTGAGTTCGAGCCCCATGTCTGGCTCTGCACCGTCAGCGAGGAGCCTGCTTGGGATTCTCTCTCCCTCCCTCTCTGCTCCTCCTGTGTGCATGCTCTCCCTCTCCCTCTCTCTCAAAAATAAATAAATAAACATTAAAAAAAAAAAAAACACCAAACTCCTCACTCCCTTTCAATGATGTTCAGATCTTAGCTAACCATGGGAGAACTATGAAGAACAGAGCTTAGCATCGGCACAATATATTAACCAAATCACTGGCTCATTGGACATTCAGCCATTTGCACCGATGTCCCCCTTTTGGCCCTTTGAATGCAGTTGTGATGTCTCCTGAATGCCCTCCACGTTCCTCTCTTAGGTCAGAGATAACTGGTTTCTCTGAAATATAACTCTAGGAAAGAAGAAATTCTTTCCCGGTTCACCAAGACAGAATTTTTTGTTACCATTTAAATTATCTTTTGTTCATTGGTGAGCACTCGTTTCCCACTGGACAGACACTAGTAACGTATACTTCTCTATTTCATACTTCCTGTGTACAAAATAACCTTTGGTTTCAATGCCAGGTCACATTGCTGCATGATTTACATACATAAAGATGGCTGCTCTTGACCTTCAAAGGGCAGGTTGCCTAAGTGATTTCTTCTGCAAAATGACAATTTTCTTTTTCCCTCTTGAGTGGTAGCATATTTACTTGAGCTGTTTGCTTTTCTCTCTTAACATTTTCTCTTCCGGCTTTTGGAGAAGTTCAATCCTCAGTGCTTCTGCTGTTCCTTTGAAAGTCCCCTTTTATCTCAGTAAGCTTTTAAGATTTTGCCTTTGGCCATTAGGTTTCTCTTCTGGTCTTGGCTATGGTTTCCTTTTTTCATTAGCCTACGTTTATGTGTGTGTGTGTGTGTGTGTGTGTGTGTGTGTGTGAAGCACAACAGGAACTAACGCGCGCTAAATGCACTTTATTATCTAAAATTGTATTGAATGGGGGCAGTTCTTTTGTCCAAGACTTGCCTAACACACGGGTGTCATAGGAGTGAAAACACCTCGCTGCCGATTTCACACCAATGTGAAAATGACCACTATCCCATCCTCCTTAAAGGAGCAACTTTAATGGGGAAGAAAAAAAGACATGGTCAGAGGGGTCAATAGTTACTGGAGCTGCTTGATAGGCCGGAGGGGATGACCCAGCAGGCTGGGCATCAAAGGCAGTAGGAGGGTCTGGCGGCTCAGATGTCGGAGACGGGGAGCTCTGACATCCAACCGGGCCGCCCGCACACTCTGACTTCTTGCTTTCCCCGTGGTGGGTTGTGACTTGGCTGAAACAGCAGCGGGCCGAGTGTTGGCTGGGATGCGGCCCACCTGTGTATTTACTCCGAACTCCTCTTCCCCAACATGACTGCAAGGGGCAGGAGGGGTTATGGAAGTCGTAGATCGGGGCTTTCTGCCGGTAAGCACAGTATACAGATGTACAGCTAATAACAGATTGTGAGTGCAGACAGGCCTGGCAGCTGGAGAGAGAAGGCTCTTCCGGTCATTCCCAAAAGCCAAAGAGGGGAGAAGGCAGAGGGTGAGGGAAGATTGTGTCACGGGTCTCAGGGGTAGCAGGGTTCTGAGGATGTTGGCACTCACCGAGGTGCCTCCCTTAGAGGTGCTGGTGGGTCTAGTCAGGGAAGGCCACCCGTAGGGCCCCTAAAACCTGGACTCCAAAAAGAAAAAAAGGAAAAGGAGACCATTTGCTTTGAAAGACTTTAATGGCTATTATCGAAACCCACTGATAAAACTGTCCTGAGAAGAATCGGCATTTTGCTGTATTTCCAGGCCAGAGCCTCTACAGATGCACCTGACAGTGAAGTCTCTGAGGACACTAGAGTCTTCTGTCAGTGCCGGAAGTGGCAACAGTGGCTGGGTGTCATGACCACAGGAGGGGGTAAACCATTACTGGGGCCACTTGCTCCTCCCGCTCCAAGCAGGAGGCAAGGAAAGTGGTTGAGGCCTTTGGAGATGGTCGAGAGCGGACCCGGGTTGGAGCATAAACTGAGCTTTGCAAAAATCCCTGTCTTGGGGGTCCAGTGATAGTGCAGTGGATGATACTACCAGATCAAAGCGTGGTCACAAGGACTGAGTGGCATCATGAATACGACATGTTCAGCCAAGGCTCAGGCACATAGTGATTGCTCAGTGCATTTTAGCACATCCACCTGTACTGAGCACGGAGGCATAAGAGGCAGTCGACCTCACGTGCGCACGCGTGTGCAAATGTGCACATGTGTGTGCATGTGCGTGTGCCTATGTGCGGGTGTTGCATGAGTGTGTGTATGTGGGTAAAAGGTGGCCAAGATGAGACGAGAATTCAGCAACGTCTCTGGACAATGAATCAATGGCTCCATTGTTTGCCCACACTCTGTCGAACTGGGTGTCGCAATCCACTCCATTGAACGTTCACCTGATTTTCAATATTTTTCATGGTCTAACAAAAGTTGTGTAGTTGATCATCTTTGTAGCTTTGAAATGATAAAATTGTGTCCCTTCGGGCTGGGAATCAAACATATCCACCCTGATTCTCCATTGTAGGTGTAGCTGTGGACAGGAGGACCCCTTTCTGTTAAGTTCTTGCTGTTGAGACTGCCCAAGAGATGGTGACCCTTGCAAGGAACCTGGGTTTATGAAGAAGAGACCACTTAACTAGGGCGAGGACGGGGAGGATTTGATATTTCTGTGAACGAATTCATTAACGTGGATTTTCATGATTTGGCCTTACCATAAACACCAGCATGTGTTTGACTGAAAGCTCTCTGGCCTGGGCGTGAGGTTCCGTGCCCTAGAGAGTGTGGTAAGGTCCAGTACGGTCAACGCCGAGGGTGTGCTGGGCAGCCCCCCAGCAGCCAGTCTTAGGGACACCCCCTTTCACGGGTGGGGAAGCGTCCTTTCACACTCACTCATGATGGGAGAGTCCAAAGCTCCCGGTTGCCAGGGAGGACAACACTGGAACTTACCAGAGTCCTCAGTATATCTTCCTGGGAGGTTCCTTTGTGTCTAAACCTCCAGAATGCACATTTCATTTCTCCCCCTGCCACTTTCATCTAAATACTTCTGTGAGGCTAAGAATAAGACAGGTCTTTAGAAACACGGTGGTGCCTGTATGCAACTTTCTGTTTTTAGCCCTCATTGTGGAAAATCTCCATTCCAGCTCTGTGTGTTGTTTGGCAGTCTTTAAATACCGTATTTCAAATTAAATTATGAAAGAGCGATAGATAACAGGCAGAGTTGGTCACACCAGGTGAGTCAATACCCTTGTTACCTGTAACATTCTCAGACAAAAATGAGCCACAGGGTCCACATTCTCTAAAGGAGCATAGGTCCCTGGGTTTTTTTCTCTATTCTACAGGATCTTGCTCTGAAGGGTCGATAGGATTTACCCAATTTGGTTCAAAGTAGTACAATCTGAGGAGGCTAAGAATATAGCATGCAGCGTTTAGCTCATGGACTCTGAGTCTGGGCCCAAGCCCTGACCCTCTTTACTAACCTCTGCTCCTCTCTAGCCCTCAGTCTCATTAGCTGTAAACAAAAAAAAAAAAACAAAAAACAACAACAACAAAAAAAAATCAAGATAAGGGTAACAACAGTACCTGCCCTCACAGGGCTGCTACAGGGATTAAATGAGTTATTTGTGAGCTTTACATAGTGTTTGTTATGACTGAGGACTGCCTGAACACAAGGCAAGAATTTGTTGAAACTGGCTTTACCCATCTTCCACAAGGAGAAATATATACCGTTTCTATATCTGCTTACATACAGCGAATATAAAGGCAACACAGTGAGGTCACATATTCAGCTCTGTATCCCTGTCATTAAGAGACTGTTGATGACCCTTATCAATCACGGCCAAGAGAATACTTTCTTACCCAGCTTTTCTCCCAGGTCCAGAGGACTTTTTCTTATAGATCTGTATCTCAGCAATTCATTGTTACTCTATACAAAATGCTAAGATATCTGCTTCCTGCTCTAGGATCCCTACTATTAACCATAGCAAGCCAGTGGTCAGGTATGAACTCACAAAAAACACAATCTTTAGGAACTAAATGCTTGGTAAAGAATTTTCACAACAGGAATGATTTCCCTCCAATTGTCTCTGTGTCTTGTTTACCACTGTGTTTCCACCTAAGCGCAAACAAATAGAATAAAGCAAATGTATAAATGAAGTGGAATGGTGGTCCTTTGATTGATTGCTGGTTATGGGAACACCTGCGTGCGGCCGCAGCTTTGAAACTTTAAAAAAAAAATGTATTTTCAAGTTAGTTAACATACAGTGTAGTCTTGGCTTCCGGAGTAGAACCCAGTGACTCACATATGACACCCAGTGCTCATCCCAAAAAGTGCCCTCCTTCATGCCCATCGCCCATTTCAACCCACTCCCTCCAGCAACCCTCAGTTTATTCTCTGTATTTAAGAGTCCCTTGTGGTTTGCCTGTCTCTCTGTGTTTATCTTATTTTTCCTTCCCTTCCTCTATGTTCATCTGTTGAGTTTCTCAAATTCTACATATGAGTGAAATCATATGATGTCTGTCTTTCTCTGACTAACTTATTTCACTTGGCATTAATACCCTGTGGTTCCACTCGTGTTGTGGCAAATGGCAAGATTTCATTCTTTTTCATCACCAAGTAGTATTCCATTGTGTATATATATATATATATATATATATACCACATCTTCTTTAGCCATTCATCAATTGATGGACATTTGGGCTCTTTCCATAATTTGGCTATTGTTGATAGTGTTGCTATAAACATTGAGGTGCATGTGCCCCTTCGAAATGGCAGTTTTGTATCCTTTGGAGAAATTCCTAGTAGCTTTGTAACTTTTTTTTTTTTTTAATTTTTTTTTTTTCAACGTTTTTTATTTATTTCTGGGACAGAGAGAGACAGAGCATGAATGGGGGAGGGGCAGAGAGAGAGGGAGACACAGAATCGGAAACAGGCTCCAGGCTCCGAGCCATCAGCCCAGAGCCTGACGCGGGGCTCGAACTCACGGACCGCGAGATCGTGACCTGGCTGAAGTCGGACGCTCAACCGACTGCGCCACCCAGGTGCCCCGCTTTGTAACTTTTTAACAGAGTTCTGTGTCCATTCTCTTGGCCTAATACTCATTCTACCACAATTAGTACACTTCATGTGCCATTAGCATACAATGGTCACTTGAAGTGACTTCACCCCAACCCCAAACTACACAGCATAGGGCCTTCCTTTGAAACATCATGAAATAGGCACGCCCCCTTCTCAGTAAAAGTACCTAAGAGAATTTCTACTTTGTCCTATCATGCTCAATATCCACTTCAATAGTAGCCCTGTATCAATGACTAATGTTTGCTTTTTTTTTTTTTTAACAAAGTTTTACAAAGTTCATATATCGCTTTTATAGTTTAAGGACAAAAACACTGCGGAGGGGGGGGGAAGTGGAGGGACATGTGATCTTGGAGCCATGTCATTGTTGTTATTGATTCATTATAGTCATCCAACTAGCAAATGACGAACAGAGCTCAAGTCTGTCTGTCTTTGGTGTCAGTGACATGGGGCTCAAAGCCATGGCATAATATTAAGTGACTTTCAAGTTGGCAACCTGGTTATCTGATTATACCCAAACTCCTCCAGGTCAACAACCTTCAGAAAAAGATCTAAGCTCTTTAATAATTTTGACATTAGTGTGACTTATGCCTTATGTTTGATTTTGTTATAGACAGAAAATATAGTGCATGTTAAATAAACTTTATTGTGAGTCCACTGGGCTCAGCAGTTAGAATTTAACTGCCTAGACAGTATTTTTTTAATGTGATTGCATGAAAGTATCATCTTACATTTTATCCTGTTTTTACAAGAGATATTCAGCCAAACATACTCATATATACCCTCTTACCCAGAGACATAGTACTTCCTCAAAAGGTTATGATTGTGATTTTTTAAAAGCACTATATTTTATCCAACTTTAGAGGAGTCGGTTTCTTACATATCCAGTGAATTATTAAAACACAGTTTACGTACAGAAAATGTGATGCACATACGTGTTAAAATTCCTCAGAGTGGTGGGTGGACTCGAGAACTCTGACATCAAAATACCTGGCTTAAATCTTGCTTACATCACGCTTATCAAGTAGGATCAAGTTCAGCTACCCATAATAGAAAAGCTTGAAAAGCTTTAAAGGCATAAACACGAAAGCAGTTTATTTTTCTTTCAGAGAGAAACCCGAAAGGAAGGTATTTCAGGACTCCACAGTTATTTACCACCCGGGTCCCTTACTAACCTCTGCATCACACTCTCTAGTGCCTGACCTTCATCTTAAGGGCATAAGATGGCTGCAAGAGCTCCAGCTGTACTATCCATATTCCAGGCTGTGCAATGGAAGAAACAGGGAAAAAAAAAAAAGCAAACACCTCCTTTTGAAAAGATTTTCTGGAAGTCCCGCAGAATACCTCCTCCTACATATCATCATCCAAATCTTGGTTACGGGGCTGCATCTAGCCATGAGGGAGGCTGGGAAATGCATAATTTTAGCAGTAAACATTATAATTTAATATCTTGGACAGAAAAATCCCCCATCCACCAGTGAGATTATATGGTAGGATTTTAGGTAGATGTCTGATTACTGAGACTCAGTCTTTTAACTACAAATTTATTTAAAGGAGACATTCCTGGCCACACAGAAGTCCTGGTATCGGTGTGCATTTTGGGGTGACCTTACTGTGCAGCATGTTTTCTGGAGAGCGGCCAGTTGCTTTCTGTCCCATCCCTCACCCTATGCTCCAGCCACACACTGGGTCACTCTGATGTCTTTGCAATACACACTGTGGTCTTGTGCCTCTTCCTTCCTTCATCCACTGCTTCTGTTGGTGATGCCTTCTCAGCTCCTAACCTCAGGTCGGTTGGCTAAATTCATCTCATTCTTTGAGATGCAATTCAAATGCCTCCACTACCAGGACGACTTTTTTAACCACATTAATATAAATAAGTCTCTCAGCCTTCTGCCTTCAGGTTACCTTTTATCTATTGTTTTATATCTCATATCACAATTTTGTGTAGATGTCTTTTTTTAATTATTATATTTTACACCTCTTGAAGGCAAATACTGTCTTCTTCATCTTTGTGTCCTTGGTACCTAGCACAGAGGATTAGTACATAAGAGGTGCTCATTAAAAACATCGAGTGAGGGGCACCTGGGTGGCTCAGTCGGTTGAGCGTCCGACTTTGGCTCAGGTCATGATCTCGCGGTTTGTGAGTTCGAGCCCCATGTCGGGCTCTGTGCTGACAGCTCAGAGCCCGGAGCCTGCTTTGGATTCTGTGTCCCTCCATCTCTCGGCCCCTCCCCTGTTCATGCTCTGTGTCTCTCTGTCTCTCAATGATAAATAAATGTAAAAAAAAAAAAATCTAAAAAAAAACATCGAATGAACTAGCAGTACATAAAGTAATGAAGAGAGTGCACGTATTCACACAGCTAGGATAATTTTTAAATTCCACAAGATGAACTCTCAGATACTGTATTTTGATGCGATTCTCCAACATTCACTTCATGCATTTCGACATGCTGAATTTGGTGCATTAGTAATAACCTTCATGCGGACACTTACACTTTTGGCAAATGGATTATCATATGAACAAATATGTTAACCAACAAGGCCGTAGCAAAGTAGGGCCTGAGCTTCATAACCATGTTTACAGCTTTCCATCTTGTCCACTAAGTTAAGCTGCCAGTCTTCTAAAATGACAGGCCAAAGTCTAGCTTTGACATGTCAGTTACCTGTCACAGTGGCAGTTGTTTGTTTACCTAGATTGACTCTGGAACAGAATTGTGGACTGCTAAGGATGCCGTGTTTAAATTTAGGAGAGGGCACTTTGTGGCATTTGAAGCCACAAAGACTGGTAGCACGGAAAATAGTGCCTGGCTTTCACTTCTTGCACTAGACACTGAAGGAAAAGCTAAGAACCTGAGGAAGGTACTCAAGAAGACAGGCTAAAACAGTTCAGAATAAGTATAACAAAGGAAGTACAAGATTTATACACCAAAAAGTACCAACCAGCGCTGAAAGAAATTAAAGACCTAAATAAGTGGAACAACATCCCGTGTTCATGGATTGGAACTATTCATATTGGTAAGATAGCAGTGGTCAACAAAGTGAGCTACAAATTTTTTTTTAATATTTTTTAATGTTTATTAAAAAAATTTTTTTTAATGTTTATTCATTTTCAAGAGAGAGAGAGACAGAGAGAGAGACAAAGTGAGAGCAGGGGAGAGGGAGAGAGAGAGGAAGACACAGAATCCGAAGCAGGCTCCAGGCTCTGAGCTGTCAGCACAGAGCCTGATGTGGGGCTTGAACTCACGAACCATGAGATCATGACTTGAGCCGAAGTCGGATGCTCAACCCACTGAGCCACCAAGGTGCTCCTAATGTTAATTTTTGAGAGAGAGAGAGAGAGAGACAGAATGCAACTGGGGGAGGGTCAGAAGAGAGGGAGACACAGAATCCAAAGCAGGCTCCAGGCTTCGAGCTGTCAGCCCAGAGCCCAAGGCGGGGTTTGAATTCATGAACTGCGAGATCATGACCTGAGCTGAAGTTGGATGCTTAACTGACTGAGCCACCCAAGGGCCCCAAGTGAGCTACAAATTTAACACAATCTCTATCAAAATACCAGTTGCCTTTTTTTTTTTTGGCAGAAATTGACAAACTAATCCTAAAATTTATGTGAAAATGCAAAGTACCTAGAATAGCCAAGATAATCTTAAAGAAAAAAAAAGAACAAAGAGGAATCACACTCTTGATTTCAAAACTCACTCCAAAGCACCAGTAATCCAAGACTTGTCATATTGGATAGACATATACATAGACTTACAGAATGGACATATAGATCAAAGAAATAGAATTGAGAGTCAAAAAATATATTCTTGCATTTAGAGTCAATTGATTTTTGAGAATAGTGCCCATACGATTCACTGGGAAAAGAACAGTCTTTATGACAAATGGTGCTGGGACAACTGGATCTCTACATGCAATGTAATGAAGTTGGACTCCCACTTTACACCATACACAAAAATTAACTCAAAATGCATCACAGACCTAAATTTAAGAGTTAAAATATAAAAACTCATAGAAGGAAACATAGGAATCAATTTCAGTGTTTTTTAATTAGGTAATGTTTCTTAGATATGACACCAAAAGCACAAGCAACAAAAGAAAAAATAAACTGAATTTTATCAAAATTAAAAACATTTGGGGGTGCCTGGGTGGCTCGGTCGGTTGGGCGTCCGACTTCGGCTCAGGTCATGATCTCACGGTCCGTGGGTTCGAGCCCCGTGTCGGGCTCTGTGCTGACAGCTCAGAGCCTGGAGCCTGTTTCGGATTCTGTGTCTCCCTCTCTCTCTGCCCCTCCCTTGCTCATGCTCTGTCTCTCTCTGTCTCAAAAATAAATAAACGTTAAAAAAAAATTTTTTTTAATAAAAAAAAAAATTAAAAACATTTGTGCTTCAAAAGACCCAATGTAAAAAAGGAAAAGCAATCTAAAGGTTGGGAGAAAATAATTGCAAATCATATATCTCTTATGGGTCTACAATCCAAAATATATAAAAAGCTTTTACAGTTCAAAAAGAAAAAGAGAATAACCCATTAAAAAACAGCTAAACAACTTAAATAGACACTTCTGTACCCATCATCTAAAGTATAAGTGTCAGGGGCGCCGCTGAGACTTTGGCTCAGTTTATGATCTCATGGTCTGTGGGTTCAAGCCCCGCGTTGGGCTCTGTGCTAACGGCTCAGAGCCTGGAGCCTGCTTCGGATTCGGTGTCTCCCTCTCTCTGCCCCTCCCCTGCTCACGTTCTCTCTCTCTCTCTGTCTCAAAAATAAATAAAAATTAAATAAATAAATCAACCAATAAAGTACAAGTGGCTAATTAGCACCTGAAAAGACATTTATAATCATTAGTCCTTTAAGAAATGCAAGAGACAATGAGTTACCACCTCATGCCTACTATGAAATAAAAAAGACGAATAATAACAAACATCGGTGAAGATGTGGAAATACTGGAACTCTTCTACATTGCCAGTTTGATTGTGAAATGATGCAGCCCCTTTTAAAAAACTGGCAGTTCTGCAAAATGTTAAACATAAAATTATGATATGATCTATTAATGCCCCAGAGAGTTAAAAACACATGTCCACACAAAAACCTGCCCATGAGTGTTTATACCAGCATTATGCAGAATATCCAAAATCCGGAAACAATCCAAAAGTCCATCAACCGACAAATTGATAAACAAAATATTGCATATCCATAACAATGGAATATTATTCGGTCATAAAAAGAAATGAAGCACCTATACATATTGTCACATGGATGAACTTTGAAGCACTATGTCAAGTGAAAGGAGCCTACTATAAAAGCCACATGTATGATTCCATTTATGTGAAATGTCCAGAATATGCAAATTCATAAACACAGAAAGTAGATTAGTGGTTGCCCATGAATGAGGAAGGTGGGGATATGATGTGACTGCTGATGAGTACTGGCTTTCTTTGGGGGATGATAAAAGTGTTCTAGAATAATATAGTGAATGGTCGGGGTGCTTGGGTGGCTAAGTCGGTTAATCCGACTTGGGCTCAGCTCATGATCTCATGGGTAGTGAGTTTGCGCCCCACATCGGGCTCTGTGCTGGCAGCTCAGAGCCAGGAGCCTGCTTTGGATTCTATATCTCCCTCTCTCTCTGCCCCTTCCCCATGTGTGCTCTGTCTCTCACACTTTTAAAAATAAATAATAACACATTAAAAAAAAAAAAAAGATAGTGGATGGTCGCAGAACTCTGTGAGTATCCTAAAAAAGGAAGGAAGGAAGGAAGGAAGGAAGGAAGGAAGGAAGGAAGGAAGGAGCAAGTTACTTAACCGTAGCTGAACTTGCTGACAGCCTGAGCCGAAGTCTGTTCTCTCTGCTGAAGGGAGATTAAAAGTGTCAAAGTCACTTTAGAGACATCCCCATGTGTCCTGGCATACAAGGGACTTGAAAAAGCAGTACCCTGGCGGGGAGCATGTTTGCATCAGGGAAGGAGACTGAGGGGCTCCAGGGGTTCTGGAAATAGTCAGTGTCTTAGTTTGGGGTCAGTTTCATGGGTGTTTTTACATGCAAAATCCCCTCGGATTATACATTTATGATTTGTTCACTTTGTTATACCTCTGTAAAATTTACTTAAAAAAAAAAAAAAAGCAGGTAGGCGGTTACCTTTGATTTTCAAAGGAGGTAACTTTTCTAGCAAGGAAGTACCAGTGCAATGTGGAGAAGCTCAAGAGAATTCTGAGTACGGTAGTCATGCGGAAAAATCAAGACTTCAAGGTCTGAGAGCACAAGAGGCTAAAGGGCCAGTGACCTTGAGGACAGATAGTTCTGACCGGCCAGCTGGTTTTGCACATGCTCAGAATACAAGGCCAGAATCAAGCTTTTCCTAGCCTCCCTGCAAAGTTACAAGTGCCAAGAAGGCAGGGCGCACGCGTGCCTCGTCCCTCACTCTGCGTGAAGCAGGGTACACATGTTTTTAGACGAATAAATAAATTTTTGTTTACAGTCCTCCAAGTTCACAACACAGGTACTTTCCCCATCCTTGCTAGAGAGGGGAATGTCTTGTTCCTGACACATTCACTGTGTGCTCAAGCAACCCCTCAGTGCGTGGCAGGACAGGCGCCCCAGCAGGATGCGGGGCCGCCTGGTCTCCATGTGGAAAAGTGAGTGTATGTGCCCAGCCAGATGTTCCTTATGCAACACGGTCACATGAAGTGAAATGGCTGACCATTCAGAAGACACTAGGCACACAAGAAATCAAATGTTGCAAAATTAGCCCCTTTCATGTGCGTTGCCAAATTAGTCACGGACCATGTGTCATGGGAATGCGTCACGAGCACCAGCTCTCAGGACCAAAGGCCCTTATCCCTCTCTACTTTGGCATCTGAGGTCCCACACACAAAGATTTCAAGGTGCGGGGACGGGGCCCAGAAGGCCCAGTGGCTTCACTTGGAGCTTTCCCTTGTGTGCTGAGTTCCCTAGAGGCAGATGGCATAAAGTGCCTTGGTCAAGTTCACATTTATGAATTGTTACCCCAAGGTCATAGACACCACATGACTGGGCCTTCTCTGTGAATTTGAAGATCTTAAGAAACTCCAGCTTCGGGACTTGAACTTCCCTTTGGGACTTGTGTCTCAAACATAGACTAGTCTTCATTTCCTCTCTGAAGCTATTTGCATTCCCAGCCAAGCCACAGGACTCCTGAAAACTGGCCTTTCTCTTTTCAATTAACTTTCCAAAGGGCCAGTCTGAGCAGTCTAAGCAGTGCAGACAATGGGGAGGCTTGAGTTTTGGCCATGACTCTCTGCTGGTTCATGTGTGTGTGACCTGGGCCAAGTCTCTTTCCTTCCCTGTAACAAAGATCTGAAACCTGGGGCACCTGGGTGACTTGGGTGACTCAGTCAGTTAAGTGTCTGGCTCTTGGTTTCAGCTCAGGTCATCACCTCACAGTTTGTGGGATCCAGCCCCGAGTTGGGCTTCAGGATCACAGTGCAGAACCTGCTTAGGATTCTTTCTCCCTCCCTCTCTGCCCCTCCCCGACTCATGTGTTCTCTCTCTCTCTCTCTCTCTCTCTCTTTCAAAATAAATAAATAAACTAAAAAAAAAAAAATCTTAAACAACTTAAACAATGAGGAAGCCCAGATCCCCATCATCCTTTTCTATTCTAGCTGTAAATGATCCTGAACTGCCCTAAAACCTGCTAGAATCCAAGTTATCAGACTTTGAGCCTAGAGAATTTGGAGATATGAGCTATGCTCTAATATGTAGTTACGTTACTCTCCGAGGGGAGGAGCCACAATGATTTGGTAGAAGTTACTCAGGAAAAGATGGGGCCAACTAGGAAAAGCTTTCTCTAAAAACAGGTATGAAATTGGCTAGTTTGACCTGAGATCTAGAGTGTGACTGGTTAGAGCAAAGCCTATGAGGGGTCATCGGCATCTGGCATAAATGCAGCCCTGGGATTTAGAGAAGAGCCTGAGTTTAGAACAAGACCCACCTAGGTTTGCATCTTGACCCTGAAACTGCCATAAGCATGTGACCTTGGACAATTTGTTCAACCTCTCTGAGACTCAGGTTTCTAGGATATAAAGTAGAAATGTTGATGATATTTGCCCAGGCGTCCTTGAAAGGTAAAGCACGGAATGCTATAGCTCAGTGGGAGAAACACGGTAGGGGCAGGAGATCTGCCTTCAGCTTGAAGGGAAAGTCCCATCAGTAAAGTTTGTATATTTGCCTGTTTTAAGAAAGGGAGGTTTAAATATGCTTTTAATGTAATGAGAGGGGTAGGATTTAGTCAGAAGGGAGCTGTTCTGAGTAGGTACCACATGGTGGAATCACAGGGGGAAGGGTAAAGGTGGGAGAGGAAGGAGGTTCTATGCAGGGCGGTCCTGTCTGCCCAAGCTCCGCCTGTGACTCGGGCTTTCCAGCCTCACACCTGCTTCCCCAACCACTGCCATGTCTGCTTCCTTCTGTGCTTCCAGTTAGGATGAGACCTGAATGACTGACGGAGCACTGGGGCTTCTGAGTATCTTTTGTGTTTTTATTAAACAAAAGCCATATTATTTTCCCATGAGATGTCATTTTTGTGTCACACAGTATGCTCAGCTCAGTGTCGCAAAGATGACTAAAAGCACAAGCCAACAGGGCCTCAGATCATCTTCTGCAAGTGAGGTCAGTGGTCCCCATCCTGACCATCCCTGATGAGGACCAAATGGGACTGTGACTGTTTTACTCCAGAAGGCACTGCACAAGTGACAGTTGTGTCCTCAAAGGTCTTACTTTGTACCCATGGGGCCCATAGTTGGGGCGGGAAAATGAGATGTGAATTCACTAAGAAGTCAATAAATGAGAGGCACCTGGGTATCTCAGTCGGTTAAGCATCTAACTCTTGATCTCAGCTCAGGTCATGATCTCACAGTTCATGAGATCAAGTTCCACATCATGCTCTGCACTGACAGTGCAGGCCTGCTTCAGATTCTCTCTCTCTCTCTCTCTCTCTCTCTCTCTCTCTCTCTCTCCCTCTCTCTCTCTCCCTCTCTCTGCTTCTCCCCTAGCTCTCTCTCACTCTCAAAAGTAAGGCAACGCATGGCAAGTGCAAAAGGAGTAGAGACTTGCAGAGTCAGAGACTCCACAAAGTGAAAGGAGACCTCCATGGACTGGGGAGGGTGGAGAATAATCCAGAAGGGTCTCACCAAGGTCCCAAAGCATGAGGAGGTGTAAAGAAGGCAGGTGGAGAACTCACGGGAAGGAGACAGTTGAAGGCCAGACCATGAATGTATAAAAGGACAACACATGTAGTACACAAAATTAGCAGCCATATCCAAACAGTTGGCCCATTTCTAAGCTACGGATGATCCCTCAAGGTCATCTCAGCCATTTATAGCCATCTACTGGGCTTCCTTTCTCGCTCATTAGGGTGAGCTGCTCATTGTGGCCACGTGGTTCCCACCCATAATGATCTGGAAAAACACAAGACACTTACAGGGTTTCCAATGTTTTATCTCAGCCATGGATAGTTTCTCATTTCATAGGCACATGCTAGATTTTAGAATCATAAGATTTGACAAAATCTAGATCTTGATTCCAGTAAAAAATCTACCATGTAGCTGTGTGCAAACTGGTTGGGTCACCATCAACTCCAAGCTTCCCTCTCCTCACCTGTGGAACAGGTAGAACAGCCCTGGCCCAGCCACCTACCACTCAGGATTATAGCAAACATGAAACATTGGGGCCCCAGAGGTGAACACTATGCAGATATGATTATGCACATTTCACAGATTCTCAAACTCTCCTAAACCCTTGAGGACCTCATGGGCCTCCTCACGGGTAAAGGAGCCAGAGTGAACCCGAGGTACAGCCTACAATTCCAGCAGCCTTGTTTTGGTGTGCTATATAAACAAAGGTTTTCTATTTACGCTTGTACTTTAAGGAAGAATTCCACCGATTAGGGAGAAATTCTTTTTTAAGTTACGAGTAAAGTTTAATCTTTAATCTCCGTCTTTTACAGGAAGGAAAACTGAAGCCCAGAGAAGTTGATCAATCTGCCCAGGGACACGCAGCGACAGAGGTAAGATCAGAGGTCATTTCTAAAACTCTTGCTTCTGTGCTTTGCCCACTACCTTTTGGCGCAACAAATGCTGGCATGTTCTATGAACCAACAAGAGAAAACACCACCAAAGTCCCTGCCCCATGGTGTAGATACACCCTTCCTGAGGAACAGCAGTGTGGCTTATAAACCACAACTCACCCCCAGGCCGAAGGAGTGATTCCAGAAAGTTGCGGGAGGAGCTGCAGAGCTCACGTGGTGGGCACGTGAGGCTCTGACACGTGGCTAGACCACGCTTTCCAGCATGTCTTCCTTGGCGGATATAGCAGCTGCCTGGCAAGCACACAGCACCAATAACACTGTTCCCACTTCATTGCTTGCATACTTCAGGCCATTCAAGCAGATGTGCTCCTTTCTTAAAAATAAAAGTGGCATTAATTTTCACCAGTGTTCTCCCTTCCCACCCCCGTCCCCAAAGGACTCACATTCCTCCTTCCAGCAAGCTTGGTTCTATTGGGTTCAAGACTAAAGTTCAAACTCCAGATTACCATTTGGTAATATGTTTGGAAAATCATCTCATTTAGAAACAACTGAGGTTGTATGAGATCGTGTGTGTTGTTGAAACTATCCCAGTATTTTTAAGTAGGAAATTCCAGAAATTCTATTTTCTCTTCTTTCTTATCTGATATTTCTTGTTTCGTACAGGAGGTGAAGGTTTTCTCCTTGGAATATTGAAGAGGAAATATGCATTAGAAATACGTCAAGTCATGGGGTGCCTGGGTGGTTCACTCAGTTAAGCGTCTGACTACGGCTCAGGTCATGATTTCATGGTTTGTGGGTTCGAGCCCCACGTTGGGCTGTGTGCTGACACCTCAGAGCCTGGACCCTGCTTCGGATCCTGTGTCTCCCTCTCTCTCTGCCCCTCTCCCGCTCACTCTCTCTCTCTCTCTCTCTCAACAAATAAACATTAAAAAATTAAAAAAAAAAGAAATATGTTAATTCATGACACGAATATATACCAACGTTTGAGAAATTGTCCCTGATCTCAAGTTGCTTCCAAGCTTATCAGAGAGGTATGATACAATATAAAGTTGTGTGTTTCTATTAGTCTTTCATGTATATACAATATATATATATGTGTGTGTGTGTGTGTGTGTGTGTCTGTGTGTGTATGTGTTGTATGTTTCTGCATGTGTGTAAGTGCATACGTGTATGTGTGTGTCCCATCGATTTTGATTGCTGCAGAGGATCTAAGGCCACCACTGGCTGGAACAGAAAGAATTAGCGTGGTCTTGAGGGGCTGCAGTGCCTGCATGGAGGTCTGGGGGTAGATTGGGAAGGACAGATAAGGGTGTTCGAAGCCAAGAAAATAAGTGACCTGAGATACAAAGACAGGACCAGGGGCCAACAGGGTCCAGGGGAAACTTTGTATGTGAATTAATCTTCTAGAACTGATTCCAGGATCAGGACTAGAACCGGTGCTTTGGTGAACAACATCCATAAACAGAAGAGGATCAGAAACTAATAGGATTGAGTCCATCTAAAGCCAACCTATGTTATGGGCAAGCCTTCATTCACAGCCTGGTAAAGTACAAATGATTTACCCCCAGGGTTGGAGCTACGAGGCCCAATCCAAGGCCTCCAAAGTTGCAGTGTAAGATCCTTGTCTGGCTGTGTGAAGGCAAACATGCCCATTCCTGGGGCTTCATCAGCCACATAGGCACAGACTTATCTCATTATCTTTAGTAAAAGACACCCAGGAGCAGCTGGGATCATCATCCCCATCCTGCAGATAGTAAGTGGGGCACAGAGTGATGAAAAGTGAATCACAGAGAAGCAAACTACAGCTCCAAGAGGAGGGGTCCAATCCCAGATGCAGGCATCTGCCTCCAAAAGCCACACTGAGCATTGTCACTGTAATCCTATCCGTGCAGGGGCCCACGCACTGCATTCTCACCCTGCCCTGGAGAAGTGAACCGACCCGAGCGAGGACTCAGAGCCAGCACCCAGGTACTGCTGTTGCCGGTGTCTTAGGGCAACGCCACGAATGAGAGATACACCACGAACAGACCTTTTCATCAATGCTGTCAATATCCTCTCGACGGGTTCAATATGTAGATGTAGCTGAAAAGTCTTAATTTCCTAAGACATTTTGCATTCTTTGGAGCACTCTTTGGACACTTCTTCCAAGTGTAATATTCTGGAGCTCAAGAGAATGGGGGCGGGTGGCCAGGCCTCTGGGCCTCTGCACTGCCCAGTAGAAAATAAGTAGCAGAGCCACTGATTCTGGTTCCTTCCTTAGTGGGTAGGTGTGCTAATGAGCTGAATGTATGCTCAGTAGAACTAGACAGGAAGAATTTCCACTGGGGGATTATTCACTCCAAGGGCAGGAATAGTCCCCTGACGGGAAGAATACAGGTTCCAGATACGTACTCCAATGGTCCACCTCGGATTGTTGGGCAGGCCACAGCAGGACAGTGTGGACTGCAGAAACAGCTCAGGGAGCCACATGAAGGGAGGCCTGCCCATCTGTCTCACGAAAGAGTGGACCATGGAGCCATATGTAGTCTCACAGGAAGTGGCCCCTAGTAGACAGCCCTTTACGGCTTCCAGGGCCCTGCTCTCTGACAGAGCATATTGTTGTAGAGGAACATTTATTAGAAACGATGGTGCAATTTAACTAGGGAGCATAGGAGGCTGCTTTCCCCTCAAAGATCTGTGGGAATGATGGAAACTAAAAGTCTGGAGCTGGGGCGCCTGGGTGGCTCAGTCGGTTAAGCATCACACTTCATCTCAGGTCACGATCTCATGGCTTCATGGGTTTGGGCCCCTCATCGGGCTCTGTGCTGACAGCTCAGAGCCTGGAGCCTGCTTCAGATTCTGTGTCTCTTTTTCTGTGTGCCCCTCCCCTGCTTGCTCTCTCTCTCTCTCTCTCTCTCTCTCTCAAAAATAAACATTAAAAAAAAACTTAAAAAAAAGAGTCTGGAGCTTAGCCACCGCCAAAGTTGACTGAGTGGGACCCGGTGTCCAAGAGCCTCCTGAATCAGGTTCTAGAAGGAGAAAGAAGGTGGCAGGAGAGATGGGCCATCTCAGCCAGACTGCTAGGCTCTGCCCTTCCTTTCATTTTTGACCTTTTAACAGAAATTTTTCACTTTTGTCTTCCCTCCGACACCCATGGAATGACTGCCTGAAGCCATTTAGATTAAAACAGAGAAAGACTTGAAGAGACGGGGTGGGAGTGGGGAGGTACCAGACGCCTACCAGCTGGTCTCGGGAGCATCTTTGTTCTGCAAGGACTACCCAGTGGTCGTAATGCTCCCATGTCCCTGAAGCCCTGGGTTGAGTTGGGCGACAGACACCAATGCCCGCTATGGGTATGGCTTTCCACAACTGCCCTTCTGTGACCACAGGTGTGCATGCTGACTGGCACTGCAGGGACCGCACAAGTCACCTCCAGGAATGGGACTGACCCAGGAGCTGTGACAGAGCCAAGTGCCAGAGCCAGCATCACTTCATGACCTCAAAGGGATCCCTATTGTTCCCGGGAAGAGCGTTTTCCTTCACCATTCATGTGGATGATGAAGACACACATGGTGGAAAAACCGTATGTGTAACTTTGAGATGGACTCACAACTGGGAGATGGAACGAGGAACCAGCCCAGTGAGTGGCCTCAGATATGTGGAGAGCTCAGTGCATTTTGATGTCTTTCAGTTGGGGGCACCATGACTCCTAAAAGGGCTCCAGAAGGGAAGCAGATGATTCGGGTTCGAATAGCCTGTTTATTGGTTAGAATTAGGTCTGGAGCAAATAACAGAAAATACCCAAGTAACAGTGACTTAAAATTCAGGGAGGTGAGTGTCTCACACACAAGTCCAGAGGAGGGCATTCCAGAGCCCCATGAGTTCTTGGAAGCCTGTGTGCCTTTCAGCCATCCCTGAGATGGTTCTCATCTTCAGAGGTCACTATGGCAATTTTCAGGGTGTTGGCACCAAAAGAGGGAAGGCATGGAAAATGGGGCAAAGGGCATGTACCAATTATCTCTTAAGAAAAACACCCTAAAGCTTCCCCGAGACTTCTCTGTTTGAGTCCTATTGACTAGAACGTAGTCTGATGGCTTCATCTTCAAAGGAGACTGCAAAATGCAGTTTTATGTTGAGAACCCATGGCTCCTGCCAGAATGTCTAGAACCCTGGAAGAAGTGGAAAGTGTCTTTAAGAGGTTTACCCGCACGCTCTAACACAGCCCCTTTAAGAGAAGTTAATTCCTTCCACAAACACACACATTCTGCAGAGCCTCTGAGCTCTTCCTCTCCACCAGAATTGTCTTCCTTAAGCAGATGGACCCATGTTCCCTTTTTGCTTTGGAACCTTCTATGACTCTCCACTTTGGATAAGAAGACTCCCAAACACTTTCCTGCCTTACAACTGCACACGAGATTCAGAACGTTTGTTGCTTCCTGCCTGCTGAAGCTTCCAGCTTCACGCCAAGTGACAGTTACCATTTCCATCCTAGTGTGGCTCGAGCATTTGCACCTACCACCATGGCTGTCATGAGATTACCGCAAACTGTTAAATTTCATGAACAAAGGACTAAACAAACCACATACAGACTCACGGAAGAAAAAGATGGCTGGATAGCTTGGTTAGAAGACTCAGGAGTGGGACTCTCACAGCCAACCTTGGGGAGGGAGCAGAGCTATTTCTTTGGGCCCTCTTCCCAACATCCTGCTGCCCTCAGATTTCCATGCTCTCTTGAGGGCAAGCAAGGTGGGTAGATTACATGGGTGGATAAGCCACGTTTGCACAGTGGTTAATGGGGTCGGCAGTTTTACCTAGTGTTGCCCTCACAGCCCAGAGACCATGAGAAAAACAAGTCTGCGCACTGACCATATAGAAAAGTAGTCATATTGGAGAGACAGGAAAGGGACATGTGTTGGCACTTGTGTGGCTTTGCTTATGCACAAAAAATTATTCTAAAAGCGGATCTTGTCCTTGAGATGTAAAAGAATGAGGAAGGAAGGGCCGTGGGGTAGACCATAGCGCTCAGAAATTTCTGAGTATGGCTCCTACAACTACTATAAATCGATAATGGACCTTTCTCTCCTGATTATCAAGGGGAGTGTATTACCCAGGGTCCCACAATTATCCTCAGAACAAATCCCTTTCATGAAGCTGAGCTCACTGACACCTGTTTTGTTGCACACAAGTGAACATGGACTTATCTGGACTGGCTCAGCAGCATGAAGTTTGCAACTCAGTAAAGTGCAAAACCATACTTAGACAGCAAAAAGTCTAAATCTTCTCATAGCGCACTGCCATTCCCTCTCATCTCCTGGGAGTTGGTAGCTCAAGTCACAGTCCAGTTCTGGTCATCATTCAGCAAGTGTCCATTTACAGGAACTCTTCTATGCACTGGGGAAAAAGAGGGGAGGACAATCTGAGAGTTTCTCCCCATCCTGGAGCCCAGCATCAGAATAAATTCAATGTCCATGCAGATGATCAATCCCAAGTCTAGCCTCTGGCAAGTTCTAGGAGCAGAAAGCACATCAAGGGATCAAAGGCTGCCTGGAGCTAGCAGGAGGGGAGAAAGGAAGGTAACTGATAATGGGTACGGGTTTCTTTGGGGGTGATAAACATGTCTGGAATTAGGTTGTGATGATGGTTGCACACTGATGGACCCATGTTCCTGAATATGCTAGAAACCATTGAATTACACACTTTAAATGTGTGAATTACATGGTATGTGAATTACATCTCAATAAAGCTGCTTAATGAAAGAGCCTAGTCTTAGTTTCTGGACCATCTCCATCCCTGCAATCTTCCTTCACACTCCCTTTGGTTATCCACTCCTGTGTGTGCCTCAGACACCATCAGAACCCCACCCTGCTCAACTCCTAATCCTGACATCCAAGCCTCTGTGATAATTCCATTTGCTCACTAAAGCAGTGCATCCAGAGCCCCTGGCTCAGTGCTCCAAGTCTCCCTTCCTTCCTTACCCAGACTGAAACTCACAGAGGATCCTCTCAGCCCTTTCTTGCCAACAGCCTCAGCATCCTTCTTCCCATGTTCTCCCACCCAAATGCCCTGCAAACACACTTCTGCATCCACCTACCTCTTCTCTACCTCTGCACCTGAACTGCTGAAGAAAAACCACACAAATCACAACCTGTACAAATTGGTTCTCAAGCTGAGCCCCAAGCCTTACCTCAGAATTCTTTGTTTGCAGGATACTGGCCTCCTGGGATTTCCCCAAAGTGTCATGCTGGTTCCTGTTTGGGACTCTGCTCATAGAGGCCCCTCTGCCACCTGGTCTCTATCAACTAGATTAAGCTTGTTCAAGTTCCACTGCTTCCATGAAGATTTCCCATTTTCTCAGAAGCTCTGCCTCTCCCGACAACAGCGGGGAGCCCCCCTCGAGCCTCTGGAGAATTTGCAGCCTCTACACCATCAGGGTGACTTTTCTCCCTCTGCAGCAGTTCTGCAGTTGTGTGCCCTGCAGTGTAAACACTGGTTTCCTGCAGTGTGAACTGGCCCCAGGAGGAGGATGAAAGGAGTTCCATCCTTGGTGTGAGGCAGAAGCTCAGAGTCTCCTGCTCCAGATCGTGGCTTCTTCCTTCCCAGAGTATCTAGAGTCAAAGAGAGCTTCTGCTTCAAATAATTATTTCCTTCTGAACCCACCCCCCCATCCAGTCTAAACAAAGCATTTCTGTTCCTCCAATAAAACTAGCTTTGACTCTACTTCTTGTGAGCTAATATTCTAGCCTTATCATTCTCCCTGCCTGGATTTCATTACAAAGCTCTCTTCCATCAACTAACAAAGACGTTTTTCCTAATCACTCCTTCCTAATCTAAAGCGTTCTCCCTTGGCTACAGGAAGGGATGGCAGCAGTATCAATTTCCTCCGTCGAGGAAGGAAGGAAGGAAGGAAGGGAGGGAGGGAGGAAGGAAGGAAGGGGGAAGAGAGGGAGGGAGGAAGGAAGGAAAGAAGAAAAGAGAGAAAGAGGAGGGGAGGGAGAGAGGAAGGGAGGGAGGGAAGAAGGGAGGAAGGCAGAAAGGGAAGAAAGGAAGAGAGGAGAGAAGAAGGAAGGAAAATTCCATCACTATCGTGTGCACACTTGTTCCTTAGTCCTGCACTTCCTGGAGTTCTGCTTCATGTGAAAATTCGCCAGTGTCCATTCCTTCTCTATTCTGTGGGTGGGCAGATAGTCTCATGTTAGTCTCAATGGATGAAAATTGCACTTTAAGCTTTTTTTTTTTTTCCAGATAAAATTTGCATTTGGCTAAACGTCTACAATAACTCAATTCAAAGAAGTAATTAATTTCAAAGCCATAACTAACACTTGTGGAATTATAGCGAGACCACTTGAGAGGAGGTGGGTATTTCTTGTGGCGGAAGACCCCCTTCTCCAACCACAAGGATTGAGGTAACACAGGATGAGCATTAGCTATAACACCTGGCACATAGCTATTCTCAAGCAAGTATCATTTTCTTGGTTCTGTAGTGTCTTCCCCATGTATACATTCCTCCCTATCAAGACAATCTTCAGTTACATTGCCTATCTGCTAAATGGAATTGGAAATAAGTCTCAGATTCAGTGAGAGGTTGGGAGACTCAAACGGAAGAGCCCTTCCTGCCCTCATGTGCTCACAGCCCATGCATTGGTCTGTCTAGAGCCTCCCTTCTCAAAGGGCCGCTATCCATCTGATGGCAATGGGATCCTTTCTGCATAATCTACAGCAGGAGTTTCACCCCCAGGGAGCTCCCCCAAACATTTGAAGAACATAAACTCCATTAGCGGGTGTGCGGCTACTCAAATACACCCATAGGCCAGTTCCTTTATTTATTTATTTATTTATTTATTTATTTATTTATTTATTGTTTATTTCACAGGCAACTATCAGTTTTATTTTATTTTATTTTATTTTATTTTATTATGAATATCATTCACTGTCAAATTAGCTTACATACAACACCCAGTGCTCATCCCAGCAAGTGTCCTCCTCAATGTACATCACCCATTTTCCCTCTCCCCCATCCCCTCCATCTGCCCTTTGTTTGTTCTCTGTATTTGAGTCTCTTGTGGTTTGCCTCCCTCCTGACTGAAATTGATGGTTCCCATAACATATGCAGGTACAATACTAAGAGATTAGTTTAGGCCATTTGGGGGGGGGGGAATAATTTATCATCTCTATCTTATAGATGAGGACATTTGAAACTTAAGAAAATGAAATGGCCTTCCCAAAGTCACCAGGCCGGTTTCCTGGGTGCTGGCTGGGGCTTTCCCATCACACCTCCTCACAGGAAAGGTAGGGGTGGGGCAGAGGTGAAGGGAGCTTCAGAGAAGCTCCCAGAGGAACCTCACCACAGATAAGGACAGTGGGAACCTTATGATAAACCCATTAAAGCAACGGTTTGGGGGTTATAGAGCATATTTGTATTTAGTCTGTTGCTCTAAGAGAACTCCTATAAAAACCACACAAGAGAAGAATCTGGCTTGAGGCCCTGCCCAGGCTACATCTAAACAAAGCAAGCTGTGCCCTCCCGATGACCGGTCAGTGCTGGCTTGTGTTCTCCTCAGCAGGGTGGAGGTCAGAAAGAGGCCCTAGGTTTCCAAGAGCCTCTCCTTGAGCACTGTAAAAGTTTGTACACATTTAGCCAGGCTCCCCTTAGCTGAATGTTTAAACACACATTTTTGTTTCCAGGAAAAGTTCAGCTGGGTCTGTGCTGATTCACTTATGTATGAAGTCAGCAAGGGCATTGTTCTGGAAAGCCAGTGATGGGCTCTGTATCTTGAAAAGCTGGCCCTCCCCCTGAGCCAGGAAGCAGCCCTTTCCTCACAGCAGAAGGAATGCAAGGTCAGCCCCTACCTTGCAGAATGTGGCCAGGTGGGTGCCCTCCCTTTGCCTCTCTGACTGGGGCTATGGCTGGTCCCATTAAGGTCTGTTGTTGAGTACTTCTGGGGGATCTGATCCCAATGCCACAAGACGATGGAGAGTCCACTGCAATGCTACTAAAAGCATAACCTCCAACTTCTCCAGACAATTTAACTGAAGGCAAAGAAGAATCTTAAAATCCTAAGAAGATACAGGTTACTAGAAATTTATGAAAAAAAATTGTACATCTTTTCTAGTACCTCGAAATATTGATAAAGGTGTTTCCCACCTGGTATCATGGCATTTGCAAGATGACTTTGACCACGGGCAGGATGAAAGTCCCTCCATCAGATTAGTTCTTGCCACGCCAGTGGTGTGTTCCCACAGAATCTTCAGGCTGACCTGAAGTTCAGAGGGATTATTCAGATTCCCAGTTTCCAAACCTCCCACTGGAGTGGAATGTGTAGTTTGCTGGCTCAGGGAAGCCAGTGTCGGTGGTGTTTTGTCCAGAGGAGTCTAGATAGAGTGTAGTGGTCAGTTCAGCCAGCTGGCCACCTGTCCCCTGGGACCCCTCCAGATGATAGCCACCTGCACCAGGGTCACCAAATAGTATCGGGGACAAGAGCCAGATTCTACTTTGGTCTCCACATGCTAAGCCTGTCCCGTTATTCCTGGGAGTGCCAGAGAGTGGTACTATGCAATTTAACACTTTGTTTCAAGAATGACCGATCAATCCCTTTTCAATTCTACCCTGAAGAAAGCCAATGACATGGTGTGGAAATGTGAAGTCATTGGTCAGTGAAATTAATGTATGAGAAACAACCAGACTAACCATTGCATCACATCCACCCACTAAAATGTCCCTTCAGAGCTAAAGGGTGACAGCTGGTGTGGGCCTGGCCCAGGGCTGTCCTTTGGGAAGTCCTGCATCAGAGCTGCCCTGGCTATGGGCTATTCCATTCTGGGCAGGGGGCCCGAGCTGCTAAGAACCAGCAGGCAGAGGATCTGGTGATGTCCATTGATGTCAAGGGAAAGATGGTGATCCAACATATGGAATCTGCTGGTTAGAGAGTGGGGGGGAGGAAGGGGCTCGTTATTGGGCATAAATATGACTACTTTCCTTCCACCAGCCTTCCCCAGGCACACCCTTCTTCCATGGTCCTTTCCTGCTCTGTGGGCTTGTTCTCAGAAGACTTTGCGGCATGGAAATGTTAGATTGCCCGCTGACCGCTACCAGTTTCCTTGGGAGGAATAATTTGGATTCTGTTGCTTAATTAAATGATTAATTAATCCAACAAATATTTGTAAATAACTTGCTCTGCGTCAGGCACCATGTCAGGTGCTGGGGCTGCTGGATACTCTGCCTCCCAGTTAGTGATGCTCCAGTGAAGATGAGGGTCGTGTGAGAGACCTAGCTGGAGAGTAGAAGCACTGTGCCCAGTGCTGATGGTCCCCATCATACCCAACCTGGGCTAGGGGCATGAGGTCCTGCCCCAGAGGGGAGCCTGGTGAGAGCAGAGTGACCTGTCCCCAGCTTGCCCCTGAACATCCAGCCCATCCAGCAGGGAGGAAAGGCCAGGCAATTAAATGAGCCCCATGAGTTCATAAGCCAAATTTGCCAAGCAAATGTGATTCCAGAAACCAGAAGCCTTTACACCCTCTTTGGAAGGGATTTATATATCTCCTCCCTTGTTGGTTCAATTCAAGAAACATTGTACAACTTGCCTCTATAATAAGTCAGGCTCTGAATTAGACTGTAGGTACCTCAAAACTAAATAAGACACACTTCTTGCCCTTAAGAAGTTTTTAGAGGAAACGGGCACCTGGGTGGCTCAATTGGTTAAGCATCCAACTTCAGCTCAGGTTATGATCTGATGGCTTTGTGGGTTTGAATCCCATGTGAGGCTCTGTGCTGACAGCTCAGAGCCTGGAGCCTGCTTCCGATTCTGTGTCTCCCTCTCTCTCTGCACCTCCCCCACTTGCACTCTGTCTCCCTCTCAAAAATAAATAAACATTAAAAAATTGTTTTAAAAAGTTTATGGAGGAAAAAGACAGAAGTATATTTTATTTCAAAGCAAGGGAAAAATTTTTTTCATATTTTTAGATGTGCAAGAAACATTATTTCTTACTTTTTTCTATAACTCAATTTAATTTGTAATAGCCTGGACCCAATTGAAGTAGGATAGCCAAAGGCAGAGACATCACCAGATATAGCAGTGAGGTAACAATAATGACAATATATTGTACAAAATTAATGAAACATACAATAAGCTCAGGAGTATGCAAAAAATATTCTCATTTCTGTAGAAGATTTGGGGAATGAATGAGTGC
Organism: Neofelis nebulosa; assembly: GCF_028018385.1. Lineage (NCBI taxonomy): Eukaryota > Metazoa > Chordata > Mammalia > Carnivora > Felidae > Neofelis > Neofelis nebulosa. The sequence continues at coordinate 60,404,615 of NC_080792.1, read as the reverse complement.
TAGATATTTAGAAAGCCAAGCAAACAAAAAGAAAATGAGACAGTCATTATTTCAAAGAGGAGAATCTTGCACAAAAGGAAAAGCAATCATGCTATGTTATATGACTCAACTATAAATCAAAGTAATGTGGCCCAAAAAACATAAATGAGGAATGTTGATTTCGCCAAAAATGGCCACATAGCAATGCCGGCAGAACAGGATGAAGGGAGCACACAGCTAAGGGAGAAGGGGGGCGGGATGGCAAGTTGTAAGAAAGCAAACTCTTCATCAAGGATTCCTCCTGAAGTGATAAACTAAGAAGTGGCCGCAGAGGTCTGTAGACATTTGGACACATAGAGTTTGAAGCCCAAAGAAGCAGGCAATTCAGTTGAGCGAAGTTGCCACTGGAGAGCAGGAATTGGGCATTGGGAGAGGGAATGGGCAGAGCAAGGAACCCTTTCTCATTCAAAGCCTCACAGTGCTCTTGGTTTCTTCTACTGTGTACATGCAAACCCTCACTTTTTTCAAAAAGGATGACCAGATTTGCCAGAGGAAGAGATGAGACTTGGTAGGAATAGTTTGTTGCAAGACGGTTTCTATAATGGGTGTCAAACCTTGTCAACACTAGCCTAATTGTTGTGGGTTTTGTTGTGTGGTTGTGGTTGTTGTTGTATTCTGCTGACAAGGGCTTCCATGTTTAGTGTTTCTGGTCTTTGGTGTTACCTTCCTCCAACACCCCACAGATGGGGTGAAGAAAAATATGGTGCCCAATCCAAATTTACATTTGGGGGAATGTTGTTAATAGATGTACATTTGAAGAGCACTTGTAGTAAATTGTAAATTTCAAATCATAACTGATCTGTGCTGCAAACCCAAATCCGCAAGCATTTGGGAATGTCAACCCAACGGAAACGGCACGTTGTCATAAATTCTTCAAACAGGTTAACACGACACAAGGAGAACAATCAATGCAACCCTAAATTTTATTTTTAGAAAGTGGTATAACCGAATTGATTTTTAAGAGAATATAAAAGAGAGAATCTAAATCTTGGGAACTGATAGAGCTAAGTTATTTACCATTTTTACTGTTCAATTTCCGCTGATAGAAACAGGAAGGAAGCCGTAAAGGGCCTGTCCATTGAAAAGAGACCAAACTAAGAATGCAAATAAATACTGGAACCCAGTGGTTATGGTAACTGACAAACTCAGAGATTTTCACATCCTCTCTGGGGAAAAGAATATTTTATGCTAATTTTTGAATGGTGATGGATGGCATTTAACCTAATATGTAGATCCCAATGAGAAAATAAAAATTTCTGTGAAGAAAACACTTTTCTGCTTGGTGCCAGTTCCAAGGCCCCAGAAACTTAAAAAGGCAGAAGTGTTTTTGTTCCTGTCAAACTTGCTTGGTAGTCTTAAATCATTATAATTAAATTTTCAGTGGTAATGGCGTGTTCTCTGTCCTATTTTCCTTGTGTCTGAGGCTTCCATGCAAGACTGGTTGTGTGGACCACATGGCCATGATACTTCCTCTCGGCAAACACAGAGATGCCCTGGGATCTTTGGGCTTATTTATTGTGTCCCTTTTTGACCAGAGTTGAGAGTCCCTGGGACACCAGCAGAAGCCCCCGTGGAAAGAGAAGGGCATCTACTCTGCCATGGGGATCGTGCATGAAGGGCTCTGTCGCGCAGGCCAGCGCGTGCACTGCCCCAATCACTCCAGCTGTTGCTGTTCCTGTTTGGCTTCCAACTTCAAAGCTTCCTGCTTTCCTGAACATGCATTCCGAGTTTTATTTTCCAATGCTACAAACCATGTAGTTCCCCCAAGAGCGCTAAAGGTCAAGCTTTTATCCCAGGCCGAAAGGAATATGCACTTGGATCCTTTCCTTTTTTGTTTTCCTTTGGGGAAGTCATAAAAACAGCTTTGATAATTAGTAAACAGCCAACATTTTCCTAACACTCATAAAACATAAAGGCAATGTGAAAACCCTGCTTTGCTTTCAAGTCTCTTAGAGGCTCTTATTCCAACGCCCCCCCCCATTCTTCCGAATGCAAGTGAGTTGTTTGAGCTACATTGCGAGGGCTGTCCATATCTCCTGGTTCATGCCCCAAGGAGTGTGACCAGGTTCACATTTCTGTCCTGATTACTGTATGTAAATTCACTACAGGTTAAAAAAAAACAAACAAAAACAAAAAACAAAAAAAAAAACACCAAAAACCCAGCCTGTTTTGTGATAGCCTAGAAGCTAGAGTCAAACCCTCAAGACTGAGAAAATTATTTAACTTTTCATTAGATATAGGAATGCTCTATTTTTTGTAAATTTCTTTGTCTTCCTGGTAAACCCAGCGAGATCACTAAAAGCACATAGAAGGATTTTTAATCTGTTTTGAATTACTTCAAAATTCTCGACCCAGCCTCTTCGTTAACTCAAGGAAATGAAAATATTAGTGGCCAAATCTGAATACATAATATGTGGTTGCCGGATGCCACATCACAAGAATTGCCAGACTGATCACCTGCCTGTTCGCACAACTCAATGGCTCTTCAAAGAACAGGCAAGATGAAAATCTGCTATGACCGAATCTGAGCGACACTCCCGTGCCAGCTAAGAAGGCCTTACCTGTGTGAATGGAGTGTGGATGGAGAGCAGAGGGCCTCTGGGGTCTTCGAGGGCCCAAAGCTGAGTTCTGTGGGCCATAATAGTCTCTTTTAAAACACGAACAACTAGTTTCTGGTAGTAATCAACTGCAAACAGTCCAACACACCAGTGAAGGGGAAGAAATGTTGGGTCCACAGTCTACGAAAGAAGCAACATCCTCAATTCACAGACTCGATAGGAAGCATGCAAAAGAAAAAAAGAAAAGCTCTACCATTCAGTAAATTAATTAAATGAGACAGTGCCTCATCATGTTTATTCATTTTAAGTATAGAAACCCACTGGTTAATATGAGCAGCAAATGCATTTATTGAAACTGAAAGTCCCATCCCGGGCTAGGCTGGTGAGGACACACAGCCCTCACTTCCAGGCACTGCAGTCTGGGGCCTGTCCCTCTGGCCATCCTGGCATAGACCATGACTTTGGGTTCAGCAGTGTTTGGGGGAAATTGCTGGAGTTTTCAGGCTGGTTCCAACTATCAGAAGGTGTGTCAGAGAACAGGACTTTTATTCCTTTGAGGGTACTGATGGCCCATACCAGCATGAAGCGTTAGAACCCTATATCATCCACAATCCCAAAGACACTTCAAAAATTACAGAATTATAATGATCCCGATTAAGATGCTGAAAACCTAAAAATAAGTCCACGAGTGGCAGAGAATATCTGCTACAGCTGCTAAGACTTCACCAGCAACAGGGAACTCTATAAGAAAACAAAGAAATAGGATTATTTTGATAAAAATGACTTTCTAGCAATTTCTCTTTGGGTTAAGCAATCCATTCCAAGAAGAAGGGAGAACAGAAGTGTGGAAGAGTTCAGTGCTCACATTAACAGGATTTACATTTGACAAGGTTCATATGTTACCTTATCAAAATCATAAAGAGGTCAAACTATTTCAACAGCATTTTGATACTACAAATAATACTTGACCATAATGGTGTTTTGGGGTTAAGATCCAGGGAATAAAGATTCTCACCTAGCGTAAGATTTGATCTTTCAAATATCACGGGCACTCCAAAATGCCAACCGGTAACTGATGTAAACTCTCCAGTAGAGAAACATCGATAGTACATCAATAGCATGTGGAATGGGAGATTCACCTCTTAAAATCTCATGATCTAACATTGATTTGGTGACGACTGATGGGCAAAGCTGTTCCTTTGGCTGGGCAAAGCTGTTCCTTTGGCTGGGTCCTTTGGCAAGGACCCCAGGTGGATGCCTGGACACCCCCCTTAGGACTTTGGCTCAAAAGGAATCTCTGAGGCCGTAGATGATTTTCATCCGGCTGGAAGCAGATCTGTCTTCAGAATGTTCACCTAAGCATTTTGTGCAGGAGAACAACAAATCCAAGTTTCATTATCACCGTCCCCTTCAGGATTCCAAAATCCCTCCTGAAATACAGGCCATGGTGGCAAATCAGCCTGCCTTGAAAGAAGGGGAAAATCCGAGGAGGTCAGAACGCAGAGCACCAGGTGTTTTCCAGAGGTGTTTCAGTCCCCCATGTCCCAGATGCGGTCAGCTCTCCCCGGCTTATGGAGGGCGTCCAGATTTACGATAACCTTAGCACACATGCCTCCTACAGTGCATGTTTTTAATTGAGATGCTCTCCACATGTTTCTGGGCATTCTTTCCTTTACACAGTGGCTTGGGCAATGCAGTCAATTAACTCAAGAGCCAATGCAGAATGCTGGGAAAAGTCGTCTGGTTGTTTTGTTTTGTTTTGTTTTGTTTTGTTTTGTTTTGTTTCGGTAAGTCTTCTGAAAATTTTCACCAGTTCCATCTGTGTTTATCAGTGTCAGTACCCGCCCCCCAACTGTCCTTCTGAGACCAGTGTTGAGACCTGCAGCTTAGGCCTCTGCCCAAGTAGAGTTTGTGAGCCAGCATGGATTTTTCACAGAAGTCCACTGTTGAACTGAGATGAAGTGCCTGTAAGTGTGAAAATTACATTGGGCTCCCCCCAGAATTTACTTTTGATGCTCTTGTCAAGGGCAAGACTCATTGTCACAGGCCAACTTGAAGTACACACAAATGTTACTTGTCTCTTCCTTAAGGGAGACCCCCAAGTTCTCACAGACCTCCGTGCCTGTGTTCAAAGCCATCCATCAGTAACAGCGTATAGGCCGCTCACGTCCAGCCTCAAAGCAGGCTTAGCTCGGGGCACCTGGGTGGCTCAGTAGGTTAAGCAGCCGACTTCGGCTCAGGTCATGATCTCGCAGTCTGTGAGTTCGAGCCCTGCATCGGGCTCTGTGCTGACAGCTCAGAGCCTGGAGCCTGTTTCAGATTCTGTGTCTCCCTCTCTCTGACCCTCCCCCATTCATGCTCTGTCTCTCTCTGTCTCAAAAATAAATAAACGTTAAAAAAAAATTTTTTTTTAAAAAAAGAAAAGTAGGCTTAGCTCAAATTGAGAGGAGATCAAGGGATTGAGGAGGACTAACCTAGTCGGCTGGGCTTTGCAATCACCTGGAGCAGGAACCGGAATATTTCTAACACTCAAAAATGCTAGATAGGGGGACTGCTGGAGATGTCCCAGTGTGATCAATGGCTTACCACTTTTTTTTTTTTTAATGAGAAACGAACAAGCCAAAAATCTTTTTAAAAGTGAAATTATAGAAAGATCAAGACAGAATTAAAGCTTTCTTCAGGCCATTCAAATGTTCGGTGTTTAGAAAACGCTTATCCAAACCCTGGGACTTATCAGAGGCGGTTGAGAACCCAGTGACATAGTCCAACCTCCATATCTCCCAAAGGAGGTAGCTGAGGTCACAGGGGAGCAAAGAGGGTTCCCCACGGTCACACAGCAAGGCAGGGGCAGAGCCTGGTGGAGAAGCGGCATCATCCAGCCCTTCCTCTGCACCCCATGACCCTCCCACTCCCGTCCCTCCAGCGGCAACTCACTGGCTTAGAGTAGCCAGATACTCTGGTGTTTCAATAAAATGGCCTTAAATCTCTCTGTCAGCTCCTGAGAGCTGGAAGCCAGGCTGTTTCTAAGCCTTCATTAAACATGAGTGTGTAGAAGTCCAGGGAAGCAAAAAGACTCCTCAAGGGCTCTGGCCATATCTTTTTTTTTTTTTTTTTTTTTTAACGTTTATTTATTTTTGAGACAGAGAGAGACAGAGCATGAACGGGGCAGGGGCAGAGAGAGAGGGAGACACAGAATCGGAAGCAGGCTCCAGGCTCTGAGCCGTCAGCCCAGAGCCCGATGCGGGGCTCGAACTCACAGACCGTGAGATCGTGACCTGAGCTGAAGTCGGACGCTCAACCGACTGAGCCACCCAGGCGCCCCTCTGGCCGTATCTTAATAGCCTCAGCCTCCCTTGCACACCACGTGTGAGTAATAAACGTTTGTTAAATCGACAAAAGTCGAAGGGGTGGCCTTGGCCTCCGGGTTTCCTTCTTTTTTTTTGCTTTGTCCCTTGTCTTGGGCCCCAGGCGCAGAGTGTATGTTAAACACACCTTCCAGGTCTCAACACCTTATCACTATCACTTTATCACTATCTGTGCAAGGTGCCCTGATTGTGTTTGTTTCTTTATTCATCCTTTCCTTTCCTCAGTCCTTCTTTTCCTGGGGAACTAGGACCCTGCCGGGGCAAGGCACCTTTACGTCTTATTAGTTGTTAAGTAACAAGTTTCTGGCCCTTCCAAATATTGCAAGAATTTTATTGTGTGCTCTGCTTAGAGCCGCAGAGATCCTGATAATTTTCTATAAATCCAATCTGTTTATTTTGACGGTGCAAAAGCTTAGTAAAGCTAGACTTTCCTTCATCCAAATGGTCGCAGCATTTAAAGGCATTCGCAGATTTGTTGTTCTGGTTATTGAGGTCATAGACAAGTAAATGCAGAGAGATGGGATGTGTTTCTTAGGAATGCTGTACCCCTTTCTGTCTTGGTGCACTTAGAGAAGATTCTTTATTGCATGAGGCATAAAGAACTTCAGAAAGGGGGGAAGGGGTACGAATAAAGGAGACTGTGTCCTTCAGTTTGGCTTGAGGAGAATATGGCTAAAATATGGGATTTTATCTCATGCTCAGGTATTAATTAGTCTCTAGTAATTCATAAATAATACTTTAATATGCTCAGTCAATTTGTTAACTTTCACATACATGTGTGTACATATACACATGTATGTATATGTATTTTTGTGTATATATACATATATACACATATATATGTCATTTGGCAATTTGGCTAAATGTATTCAACGTACATATATAATATAACCATGTATTAACAATAATGAAGTGAAATGGTACAAACCACTTCCCAGTAGGCAATGGTACAGCCTTTGGAAAGCAACGTGGCAACTACATTTCAAGAAACATAACAATATTTACAACGTTTGATTCAATCATCTCTCTCCTGAGAATTTATTCAGGAAAAGAGCCTATAGGAAAAATTTGAAAAACGAGAAAATTTACATATTCATTATAGAAGCTCACATTCTAGTGAAATAACTAAACAAAAACTTAAAGAAAGAAAGAAAGAAAAGCGTACCGGTTGTGGAAAATGCCATGATGTAAGTAGGGTGATCCGACATGATAGGGAAGAAGGGGGGTGCTTTTCGTGGGGTGCTCAGGGAAATCCTCTCTAAGGGGGTGGCAGTTGAGTGGAGACCAGTTTACGAGAACAAACCAGTCACGTGAAAACCTTGGGCAAGACCATCTGCGGGAATGCCAAACAGACGTCTTGAGGTAGAAGGACGCTGGTCAAGAACAGGGTTGAGCAGCATGACCAGGATGTAAACAGCAAAATGAGAGTGGCAGGAAGTCGAGTCACAGAGGCAGATGATGTGATGTGGCAAAGCTTAAGGACAAGCCATGCTATTTACACCACTCCACGAGGACTTCACATGCCTATTAAAACAAATTGAAAGGATTGTGGCTCAGTCGGTTAAGCATCCGACTTCAGCTCAGGTCATGATCTCACAGTATGTGAGTTTGAGCTCCACATCAGACTCGATACTGTCAGCTCATAGCCCACTTGGGATCTTCTGTGCACCCCCTCTAGCTCTGACCCTCCCCCACTCACATACATGCTCTCTCTCTCGGAACAATAAACATTTAAAATTAAAAAAAAAAATCAAAGGAAACATAAGAAAAATTTTAAAACTGATGTGTGGAGTTTTTCTTTCTTAGAATTGGTGTTAAGATTTTTATATTATCCACACACAGAAATTAAGATGCCCTTGACTAAATATACAAAAAGTATTGCACCATCATGATATGCAATAAATCCTCCTTCATGCTCAACCTGCAGAGTTGACATAGATGTTTCTTGAAAGGAGTCGTCTGTGCTGTGGTGTTGTCTACACTGCCAACCACAACAGTGAGGCACCATGAATCCATCAAATTGAATCTTCCTTGAGAATTGGGTTCACTTTGGCAAACACCAATAAGCACCATTGTATGGTCTTTAACCCTGTAGGAGAGTTGCTCACAGTGTGAGGGAAGAATTCCACTAATATGAGATTTTTGTTTTTGTCTTATTTGCTTTAATTGAGACACAATTGACATGTAACATTTTATTACTTTTAGATTTACAACATAATGACTTGATACATGTATAACAGCAAAAGTTCAGTTAATATCCATCACCAGGTATACTTAAAAACCAGTTTTTTCTTGTGATGAGAGCTTTTACGATTTACACTCTTAACGACTATAGTCACCATGTTGTATTACATGCCCAGGACTTATTCACCTCAGAATTGGGAGTTTGTGCCTTTTGACTACCTTTCACCCATTTTGCAAACCTTCTAACCCCTCTGGCAACTGCCAATCTCTTCTCTGTATCTGTGAAATGAGGTCGGTTTTTGTTTCTTAGATTTCACATGTAAGTGATATCACACAGTGTTTGTCTCTCTCTGGGTGACTTACTTCACTTAGCAAAAGACCCCCAAGGTCCATCCCTGTAGTCACAAATGGTAGGATTTCCTTTCTTTTTTCCTGGTTGAATAATATTCCTGTGTGTGTGTGTGTGTGTGTGTGTGTGTGTGTGTGTGAGACATCTTCTTTGTCCATTCACCCGTTGATGGAAACTTACATTATTTCGATGTTTTGGCTATCGTAAATAATGTTGCACCAAACATGGGGGTGAAATACCCAGAAGTGGAATTGCTGTAGGGTAGTTCTGTTTTTAATTTTTTGAGGATCCTCCAACTAGTCTCCACAGTGGCTGCACCAATTTACTTTCCCATGAAAAACATGAAATATTATTCTGAGAAACAGACTGCAATGAATCAGATGACCAGGCTTACCTCAACATGGACAATGCCTAAAGCCTTTTACATGTTCCAAGAGAAACAAAAATGCTTTAATAATCAATATTTTAACATCAATCAATGGAATATACAGTTAGTGCTCACAATATCAGTGTGCTTGCACACATTTCCCAGGCTTTTTGCCTTTAGGTTGGCTGTGTGACCAAATATGGCATACAAATGTGAGTGGCAGTGAGGTATCCCCTCTACCTGGGCTGACCAAGTGTCTAGCATGATTTCTCTACAGGTTTTTTCCCATCCATCTGCTGAGAGGGAAAGGGTCCGAGATGCAGAGCACACATGGAAGAGACACAGATGTCCCAGTCACCACGTGGAAGAGAGCTTCCCAGAAGTGCTGCTGGATGCTGTCAGATTCTGTACATGAGAATGAGACTTTGATTGTGTCAAACTGCAGAGAGCTTTGGGTTACTTGTACCAGCAGCTAGCCTTTATTGCCCTTCTAAATCATGACGTGCTCTGTGAGATGTACCTGTAGAGTCTCCCCACTCGCTCTGCTTGATTAGAACTCTGTCTTTGTAAAGGATTGAACCCTGTGTTCCTTTGGAAGACACCAACCGTATTTCCCAATCTCCATTATTATGTCTACAGTGGAAAAAGAAACCATAAGATTCTCTGAAATGTAGAAAACAAAACATGGCCTAATATACTTGCGCCGCCAACTTGACGTTGCCTGTGAAAATCCAAAGAGCTCTAAGTTCCAAATGGTGCCTTTGCCTGGGGTTTTGTTTTCCTCTCATGTTGTTCCCTTTGCCCGAAGTGCCTTTCACCCTCTTCTCTGCCTGGCACAATCCCACCATATTTCAGGGCCCAACTCAAATGCCAAGTCTTCTGTAAAGCCTTTCTCTAGCTTTCTCTTGCCCCAGGCAAGATTAATCACTCCTTTTCTCTGTCCTTGCAAAGGTCATAGATGACTTCCTAACTGGCACATCCAATGTCTTATTTTCAGTCTATATCCTGTTTGACCTCTTTAGCATTTGTTAGTATTGAAAATACCCTCTTTAAAAAAATCTCTCTTCCCTTCGTTTTTAAGATTCTACTTGCCATGGATCCTGTGACTATCTTTTCTTTTTTTTTCTTTTTTTTTTTTAACCATATTTCCCAACAACTTCCCTGGCTCCACCTATGCTCTCTCCTCAGATATTGATGCCTCCCATGGTCTACCCTAGGTTCTCACTCCACCAACTCACTGAAGACTTCTCATCTTCTCATCTGGTTTCTGTAACCAGCAATAAGCCAAAGACTCAAGGGTTATATCTCCAGCTGAAGTCTCTCCCTGGCTCCTGCCCCTTATTTCCAATCATCCACTAGAAATCTCTACCTAGATGACTTCCAGCCACTGCACAAAATAAACTAATTTCCTTCCTCCCCAAGCATGCTTTGCCTCCTGTGCCCTTATCTCAATTAGTGGTCTCTCCAATTGTTAGCTTCCCAAGCTAGTAACCTCAAGGGTCCTTGTCGACTCTTCCCTCTTCCTTATCCTCCACATGCAATTTATACCAATTCCTATTAAAAGGTCCTTTATGTAAAGAAAAGAATGTGGATGGACTTTGATGTTAGAGACTTACATTCAAATTTTGACTCAGCCACTTACCAGTTATAGGACTTGGATCAAATTACTTAATCTCTCTGAGCTTGTAATTTCTTATCCGTAAATAGGGATAATAGTCAGATATGGAACTCTCCACAGTGTTGCAAACAGTAAATGAGAAAACGCATGAAAAATGTCTAGTGTAGGCAGAGCAGATACTCACCAATTTTAATCTTTTTTTTCCCCCCTAAAAAACCCACATTCCCACTGCCTTCTTTGTTCAGGACTTCATCACCTCTCACCTGCATTATTGAGATGGCCATAGAAAGAGTCCTTCTGCCTCTCTTCTCTTCCCTGCCCTCAGCCCCAAGCAGTCTGATTTTCCAAGTGCTGCATTCTGTGCCTTTCTCACACACAAATCAGTCACATCACTCCCCAGCTGAAAACTTTTGCTTAACTCCCAGAGATAAAACTGCTTATCATCTATCTATCTTCTATCATCTCATCTTTCCCTGACCACATCATGTCTGTTCTAGTTAGAGCTCTTTTGATTGTAAGGTACAGATACTCACTCAAACTAGCTTAAAAAAAGGGGAAGTTTAGTGCAAGGGTGCCAAGAGCTCTTGGAAAGGCAATGACATTGGACCAGGTCCAGACCTAAGCAGACTGCCAAGCCCACTCCCCTCCTTCTGGCCCCAAAATATGGAATGTAGTAAAATGTAATAAAATAACTTTTTTGCTCTTTATGAATGTTTAAAACTAAGAGAGTAATCCCCAGGTGCCAGGAATAAGGAACTCAAATTCAAAGTAGTTAGTAGGAGATGAAACCCACATAGATTTCCATGGCTCTGCTGCCTGCAGGATGCATGTGGGATCAAGAGAAGCAGACCAGCACAAGAGAAGCTGGATCCTATCTACTGCATAAGATCCCTGCATAAAGTCAAAAAGGGCTGAGAAAACAATGGCAAAAATTCTGCCCATTGGCCTGGGTAAGAACCAGAAAAACTTGCCATTCACAAAAGTTATGTTTGGAAAAGGGATTATCTGGTGGTAGTCAGAGCCCAGGATTGTGCCATGCCTGTGCACAGAGCTCAAACTTGGGCTTTCTACATGATGCCAGGAGCTCAAGAAAAGAAACTAAGTAGTGAAACCCTCCAGGCCAGGCAGAAGCAAAACCTAAGCCTTACTGTGCAGTGGCTCCTGAAGCCTGGCTCATTTGCATGTCCCAGAGAAAGCAGCATGTGCCAGAGAAGCACTCTCAAGGCATAATGACAATGACACAGGGAAAGGAGTCCCAGGTGCCACAAGTGAGATACCTGGTGCCCCTAGCACTAGGGGAAAAACCAAAATCCCAAATAAATGACTATTATCATTAAAACTTCGTATATATATGTAACTATTAATCACCTCAAATTTGTCTTTTTATTTATTATTTGTGTCACCCCTCTAGAACGTAAGTGCTCTGAAGATAGTTCACTGCTATCTTGCACTGAAGAGGAAGGCACTGAATTAATATTTATTTGAGGAGTGAAAGGGGCCTCTGCCTGGGTGGCTCAGTTGGTTGAGCGTTCCACTTCAGCTCAGGTCATGATCTCACAGTTCGTGGGTTTGAGCCCCACGTCGGGCTCTGTGCGGACAGCTCAGAGCCTGGAGCCTGTTTCAGATTCTTTGTCTCCCTCTCTCTCTGCCCCTCCCCTGTTCACGCTCTGTCTCTGTCTCAAGAATAAATAAACATTAGAAAACACTAAAAAAAAAAAAAAAAGAAAGGGGCCTCAATCAATCTTCTCTTTACACATCAGAGAACAGCCTCATACCAGGCAAACAGCACCTTAGTAAACTTTGAAAAATAATGTTCTTATTGGCTTTAACCCCAGCTTCATCATTAAAACTTTTAAATGGAAAATTTCAAACACATGCATTGGAGAAAATAAAGAAGCTCTATGTGCCCATCACACAGTTCCAACAATTATAAATTCATTGTCAATCTTGCTTTATAAAGTAAACATTTTTTTCAAGTTCACAAATAAAGGGGAAAAAAAGGATTCCATGAGGCAAGAATGGAACCCTACAAAATATGAGAAATCAAAATGAAAAACAACATATTAAAAGTGTAGAAAAATAGGTTATATCATTAGTTTCAAAAAAAACCTAACTAGATGGATAATTGAATAGAAATTTAGACACAACTCAATAGATACTTAAACTAGAAAATGCCTCTGAGTAAATCACCTAGAATATAGGGCAAGAGGCAAAAGGATGGAAAACATTAAATAAAAAAATCAAAGGCTGAGAGGTTGGAATAAGATGTTTCAGAAAAAGCAAATGGTGGTGGAGAAGACAGTGAGTCTTCCAAAGCTGGAGACAGAAGTTTTCAGATGTGAAAGAATACCCTGGATCTTTAGCAGAATCCATACAAATAAATGGAGTCACAGGCTCACAGTCCTGTGACTGTGGAACAAACACTAAAGACAATGAGAAAATCTTAAGAACTGCCAGAGCCACAGCTACAAATTGATAAATACACCTCACGGGTAAAATCAGCTTGTTGCCACCCCAAATTCATTCTCTCTTTCCATCTTAACATAATCATTTTTTGTTCTAAGCAGTACATCAGATTAAGCAAACAACAGCAGTCAAAAAACACACTTGGTTTTAGCTTCCCCCTTATGCTGGAGTGGCCACGTGACAAGATTCTAGTCAGTGAGACATGGATGGAAGCTCCCACCTCTGGAAAGTCTTTCTTTTCTGATACAGGCATTGCCCCTTTATATAATCTTCATGGATACAGCCAAAATTTCTTTAAAAACATTTTTTTAAACATTTATTCATTTTTGAGAGACAGAGAGAGACAAAGCATGAGTGGGAGGAGAGGGGCAGAGAGAGAGGGAGACACAGAATCTGAATCAGACTCCAGACTCTGAGCTGTCAGAGAGCCCAATGCAGGGCTTGAACTCACAGACTGTCAGATCATGACCTGAGCTGAAGTCTGACCCTTAACTGACTGGGTCACCCAGGGGCCCCTATATGGGCCAAATTTCTAATTGCTTCCTCTTGTGAAAAGAGTGAGAGACCAAGGAAGAAAAAACAGAGAATATTCAAGATTAAATTTAAGTTGTAATTTCTTGTTTTATAATGTATATATCTAGAAAAAAAAACATAGCAAATATTTAACATTTGCTAATTCTGGGTAATAGCTATGTGGGTATGTTAAAATTTTGTCTATACATTTTTTTTTTAATTTTATAATATTAAATCCAAAAGAAAGAAAAGAATTTCAACACAATGACAGGGCTCCTGAGAACAGAAATGAGAAGGTTCCAGGAGCTGGAGGCTAGTCTTCTCTTGGGGTCTCCCAGAATGAGGGAATGGAAGACGATGCATGAGAGCTCTGCTTCCTCTGTATGGCTTCTCCTTCATGGTCTCTCCTTCTTACTCCATTCTCCCATGGCTCATTTTCCCTCATGACTTTGTATACCCAGGCTCAACCTCAACTCCCTCAGCACCACTATTCATGCAAACTCATTCTCTCAGTTCCCCAGATAAGCACAGCAATCTTTGGTTCCCAATTTGGTCACTCAATAGAGACAACAATGCTAGCTGCTGCCTGAAGCTTCTCCATCTAGGCTGCAAGTCATAGAGCCCTATCCCAGTTATAAACCAGCTGCTTTGAAATCAGATATCTATCCCTGGTCCACTCAGTGTGACCGGGGGCTGGATTCCTATGGCACTGATGTGGGAAGTGGCCCCCATAGGTGGGTGGGGAGATGATGGTCATTTTCCAAGAACAATTCTCTCAGGTGGTTTCCTCTTCCTGAAACACACCTCCCCTGCCTCCTTCAGCCCCTTCTCTGCCTGGCAATGTGTTCTTCTTCAAAAGGGAGATCATACTTTTCTAGAAAACCACCCTAACTTCTTCAGGCAGCAGTACACCCCTCCTTTATGCTTCTCTAAGCACCTTGTACTTAGCTCTATGTACTATGCCACTTACATATGGAATCATAACTATCTGTCCACTTGTGTATCTTCTATACTGGACTGTGATCATCTCAAGGCTAAAGACCGTATCTTAGCTGCCCTTGTATTCCCAATGCCCATTGTTGTCCCTACTGAGTGACTCAATAAGTGGCCACCATTTAACCTGTGAGCCAAGCCTTTCTAGTAAGTACTCTACAGCATGCTCATAATATGGAGAGTTCACAGAGTGGTGAACCTTGAGTCCAGTTCTCTCAACTTACAGATAGGGAAACTGAGACTCTGGCAAATGAGGGAACTTCACAGGGTCACATGCCTGGTAAATGGGAGCACTGGGTGGGAAGGCGGTCTCCTTTCTCCTCATCAATCATGCAGGAGCCCTTCATAGCACTACCCCTTCTAAGGGCAGTGCTCAAGATGACCCTCCCCAACCCCATTAGGTTCCGATGAACTCTAAAAATGGAACCCCTCTGTGTGTGTCATCATGTTTAAAGCAGCTTTGGAAGCATATAAACATTTCTAAGACACACAGTGCTCCATAGTATCACTCTTCTCGTTCTTTATCGGAACTACCCTCAATGCACACTAGATCCTCCCTAAGAAAGGTCCAGGCACTCAGGCTCTGACATTTGTGTCTGAGGCCCTCTCTGGCCCACGGTGACAGGCAGAGAAAGGACAGATGTGACTCCCTGGCCCTGGCACAGACCATTCCAGCTTATGACGCCGATCTGCCCTGCAGCCCGTTCCACTGTGTTGGAATAGGGCCATGCTTGCACAGGAAGCTCTGTGTATCACTCTGCACTGTGGGCAGGAACCCTGCAAAGCCCTTCCTATGACTGATAAACAGTGTTTGGTTTGGATCAAGAGGAAAAATAAGGCTCTCAGGATAATAGAGGCGGATGGGGAAAACACAGGACTCCAAAATGAGAGCAAAAGAAGATTATTGCTTTGAACCACTCATGTGGTAACTAAGTCTAGGAACAATGAGGGTTGCAGCGGAAACAGCGGCATTGGGAGAGCAAGCTTCCTCCCACCAGCTGTAGTCAAAGCTGTAGGTTCTCTGGGGCAGGGAACTGGTCTGTGCTGTGTTGTAGCTGCCAGAGGACAAACAGTGCAGGTTGAGTAAGATCCTCTTCAAAGGACCAGATCCCAGGACTTCAGCCACAGTGGCTCACAGGGAAAGGTATCCCCTCACACAAATGGTGGCATGAGACCATCTGAAAGGAAGAAAAAAGCAGATGGTTAGGCTTTGCTTACAGTGGTTACATCCCTTTCTAACAATAGCGAGGTTGTATTATTTGTTTTTGTTGAACTGCTTTGGGTGGGCAGTGGGTGGCGGGTGAGCTCCCCCTCACAAAGGACATGTGTGAGGAAATGTCCTCCCTGTCTGACCAGCTCTGGGAGATGTTGTTTTGCAGAGCGAGTAACACAAGTTGAGGGAGAAAGGAAATTGTTCGGGGTGTTAGGAGGGAATTTGAGAGGCCAGGAGAGGGATGAGTAAGAAGAGAAACAGCTGGCAAGGGGGAGAAACTTGAGGGGTGGGGAATAAAAGAAATGTTTGATGGGGAGTTCCATTTACCCTGAAGAATGGGCTGTGACTTTTCTTAACATATGCCTTTCTTCCTAAGACCTTGTGGGGATGGGGTTTGTTCTGTGGGATGCTGAGTTTGGACCAGGGTGGGTGTGGGGTGAGAGCTGAGCTCTCTGTGGCCTGCCCAGCTGGGTTATACTTTTAAATAAATTGTTTCTGTGGAACTTCCCATGCCAGGATCTCAGGCCTTTGACAAAAGTGCCAACTTGGCACGAATAAAGGAAAATAATTTCTTCCCTTATCTCTACTCCCAGAGCTCTGCAATTGTAGTTAAAACTAGATGATTTATTAATAATTTAATGCAGTATAGTACTTATTGAGAAATTTTGTACTTTGTTTTTCTCGGTGGCAGACTCTAGGGAAGAATAGAGCTGAAAAAAAGAGAGGTCACTAGGCAGGGCCTAGGATAAAAAAAAAAACCAAAATAAGACTTTTTTTTTAATCCCCATGGTCTAGGCCTGCTGAGGATAAGGAAGCCAGGTTGACTCAGAGTAGGGGTGGATAAAGTCTGGCAGATGGAAGGCTGAAGAGGGAAGGGATTGACCAGCAAAGCAATGGGAAAGGAACAGGGCAGGGGCAGGGAAATGGGCTTCCTAGGGCAGGGGTCAGAGCTGGCTGGTGGGCGGGGCTGGAGTTGACCCAGATGGGATGGCAACATGGGCACCTGTGAGACCCCAGGAGCCGCCATAGTCAGCACAGGTCAGTCACTCTGCATTAACAAATACACCTGAAAATTCTGTGGCTCCACACAACACATAAAGTGAGTCAAGTTGCTCTAAGTTAGCAACTTTCCCGGGCAGTTGCCTTTCATGTGGTGACCTGAGAACCTGGGCCGCTTCTATCTTGTAGCTATGCCTTCTAGAACATGTGACTTCCAAGGTCATTGCAGAAGGGGAATGAGAGGGTAGACCTGTATGCCCAGTATGGTGGCTACTAGACCCATGAGGTTATTTGAGTTTAAATTAATAAAAATTAACTAAAATTAAAAATTCAGATCTTCAGTGCCATAAGGCTAGTGGCTATCATAGTGATCAGTGCGGGTATGGAAAGTTTCCATCATGGCAGAAAGTTCCGTCAGATAGAGCTGGTGTAGAGAGTCACATGGGCTCTGGGGTCACTCTGGGAGGTGATGTACATCACTTCTGCCATATCCCATTGGCGAGAAACAGTCTTTTAACCTCAACCTCACTGCTATACAAGGTGAGATATACGTGTGCCAGGGGAGAAAGTGGAATTGGTGAGTTACTGTATCTCATCTCTCTCAGGAGCTGTCAAGGGGTCTTCCTGGCCTGACTAGGAGTGACCCAAGAACTGCCCACCTAAGGTGCATCAGTGAGCTCAGGGCAAGCACCACAGCAGAGCAGAGGCCACAGGGTGGGTCCTCTCCAGTTTCTTGTACAACCCAAAGGTAGAGCAGGAGCAGGGGAGGGACAGTTAGAGGCAAGGAAAGCCCTGAAAAGAGATTTTTCTAAGCTTTTTTTTCCTAATTTTTTCTAATTTTTCTAATTTTTTCTAAGCTTTCTGAGTAAGAAATTAAGTCGGATTTTATTTGATTTAGAAAAATAAAGAAATCAAGGATTTTTTTCCACTTCAACTGCTCTTGAGCAACTTGCATGTTATGTTTCTCTGTCTTGCGAAAGCAATGAGGGGCAGCCAACATGTTCCTAAGGGTTAGAGCTGGGAAGGCTAGTAATGGGCCTCAATGACATCATGCATTGAGTGTTCTCAGCCATCTGAAACACCCTGTCATTCCTCCCTTGGAGGTGATGTGGATTGAGGGGGAAAGCAGAAACTTTAAAATCCAATAGGTCAGAGTTCCATTTCTGTAATGGAAGCCGGGTCCCCAAAGTAGGATTGGGATGAGTGGGATCTGGGCAGCCTGACCCAGTGGCCACAGATATAGTCCATGGTACTACAGGGAAGGAACACAGAGACTACACACTTGGGGCACAGAACCAAGTCTAGGTCACAAGGGCACCAAGACCAAAACTGGGAAAGCAGTTCAGGATGTCAGAAGCCAGGAAGATCAGAGAATATTCAGGAAGCACAGTGCAAGGTAAGTCAGGGCAAAGGGTTCCCATTAAATTCTCTGATCACCATGAGAATAGGATCCAATGATCTTGACCAAAAAGTGCGGCAGTGATCTGCCCCGGACAGACTCTCAATCTCTCTGAGTCAGTTTCTGCATCTTGACCAATGGAAGTGGTCATTCCTGCCTCTAGTTGTGGCAATGAAGACTAAGGGACATCCAACAGTTTTCTTACTTTAATCTTCTTTTATTGTTGGTTTTTATTCTACCATATCTTTTAAAACCTAGTTAAAACCCTGAGTCCTTCATGGTGTTCATGTGTGTGTGTGTGTATGAGGCAGTTTCTCCAACTAGAATATGAGATTGTTACAAGTATGGAACGCTCTTGGAGTACATTTACAATAGGTCTTCAATGAGTTATTTTGCTCCAGTGGGTAAGCTAGGGGCCTTACTGTTCAAGCATGAGGTCTATTTTGGACAGTGTATAATTCACATAAGTTGTTAATTGATAACCCAGACATTATTCTGGGTCTTTATGTCAAAGAAACCCAGTTCAGAAAGCACGAGAAGTTATTCTCTTGAAAGTGTGAATCTCGGGGCGCCTGGGTGGCGCAGTCGGTTAAGCGTCCGACTTCAGCCAGGTCACGATCTCGCGGTCTGTGAGTTTGAGCCCCGCGTCAGGCTCTGGGCTGATGGCTCGGAGCCTGGAGCCTGTTTCTGATTCTGTGTCTCCCTCTCTCTCTGCCCCTCCCCCGTTCATGCTCTGTCTCTCTCTGTCCCAAAAATAAATTAAAAATGTTGAAAAAAAAATTTTTAATAAAAAAAAAAAAAAAAAAAAGAAAGTGTGAATCTCAACATCAAGGCTTATCTCTAGAATGCTGTGGCTAATTCTGCCCATAAGCATCAGGAAGAACATTCCACAAAAAGTCCAGAGGGACATGGATGGGTTGTCTTCCACCATGGGGATGGACTTCTGATGCCTGGGAACAGAGGCTGTGAGACAATGGGATGATGATGCCAGGGGAAAGCCCAGCTCAGTCAAAAGAACTAAGCTAAACAACAGAGACTTCTTAAAGTTTGAGGGAGGTTGTCTTGGTGACAAATAGAAGGAAACATTGTTTACTACACAAGCTGTAAACATATGGAACAAATTATGCTGAGGATGTCAGGGAAAATTATAAATAGATTCAAAATAGATTCAGATAATTCATGCATACTAGGCCTAATTAATAGGATCTTAAGGGAAATTTGGGAATATTCTATAGGCATTACTAATATTTGGAGATCAACTTCATATAGGAAAAGTGCAAAACTCACTCAGCACACATCTCCCAGCACCCAGGACAGAGATAAACTGATAGGGGGGATCACTAGCCTAACATTTTATGGCTTTTATTAGGTTCCTTTCTTTTTATGCCTTGGAGTCAAGAGCCATGGAGTTGTTCTACACTGAATGGGATTAAGTGAATTTAGAGAGCATGAAAGGGTAGCTTGAAAAAATGGTTTATATTTCTGGGAGAAAAGATACTTTACCAGTACTAAATAATTTGTAAATACAGACAACCTCCCCCATTCCAAATAACCCAGTTAAATCAACCTTGGCATTTATTCAACCTCCAAAGCAGTCCATATGGCCCTGATGTGAGCCAATTAGATGTGTATTACTACCAGCCGTCAGAAGCTTATCTTGCCCTGGAGACAGGAGTAAGCCTGTGTTTTTAGCCACACTCAAGCAGAAAATGTGAGAGAGAAAGGAAGTGGGTGGGGTCTACTGGTCCTAGACATAAAAAGAACAATTAACTTGAATAGAGAAGGGAAGGATTGAGGTTGAGAGGAGCTTCAGAGATGGTCCAAAGTGGACCCACCTTCTCAGTTTGTGGCTTAGAACAGGAGGTCGGAGGAGGGGAGATAACCAGCGGAGGACGCAGGGGAGGGGTGGATAGGTGAAAACTCTCGTCTTCCCTTACCTCCCATCCAGGACTTCCAGGACTAAACAATTTCCATGCTATGCTGATTAGCTTGAGTCTGGAATGAAGAATTATATATATTGATGTCTAGAATGGAAACTGAAATGATTCCAGGATTTTGTTGGAAATGCTAACATTAAATAAAAAGGTGTAGGTTTAAAAACAGTTTCAAGAAAGTTTGGACATTCTGTCATTTGGAGCAATGCATTCAAGGAGATGTTGGAAAGCAGATGACCCATCAAGCTGATCAATAATAATACTTACCTTAAGAACACAAAGTATTATTCCTGTCCCCTCCTGTACAAAAGAAGGCTTTCCCATATAGGTAGAGCTTGGTTCCTACTCTAAAGTGTTAGCTTCTTCTGTTTTCATGGACAGTAGAGTTCTGACTATCATAATCTTTCTATTTTTGCTCAAGGAGCATATGAAGGAATGTTGTATAAGATAAGCATATCATTTGTTGGATACTTTTAAATGCTGACACTCATGATTTCTAGGAGATTAAAGTCCATTCTAACTACTTCCACTGGGGAACCCATTGTCAACACGGTGACATTTCAATCTTGTTTGACCTTGACCCATGATAAGAACCACATTTTACGTCACAACACAGGACACAGGCATACACCCATACACACAACTGAAATACAGGTTTCATAAAATAATACTTAGCCTCACTACCCAAGAGCCACTCAGACACCTCCTATTCTCATTGTTCACTTTTGTAAATGCCAGTCCATGTTTTTATTACCCACAAATGGTCATGACCGGTAGGGGGAAACCCTAAGTATGAGAAGACTGCACATGCTCAGTTCACCCCTCGTGGACGCCATCTTCTAAGCCAGACCTGAGCAGCGAGCGGATCTGACAGATAATGGGATGCACACTTTTTCCCATTGCTACTTCCAGCATGGGCTTCCTACAAGGCCCCCCTCCTTTTAGGAACCCCAGAAGGAGGCACAGCCACACCCCACATGTGCTCCTGGTTGGACTCAGTTGATGGTCTGAGATCTCCCTGGATTTTCCCTTCCCATAACCATTACCACTTTCAGACAGTGCTTGGAGCAAAGTGCTCAGTGTGACTCAGCAAATGCTGATGGACAGAATGAGGAACCAGTCTACTCATTGTTTCTTTGTGGATTTTATCTTTTTAATGTTCATTCATTTTGAGCGAGACAGAGAGAGAGAGAGAGAGAGCAGTGGAAGGGCAGAGAAAGAGGAGAGAGATTCCCAAGCAGGCTCTGCGCTATCAGCACAGAGCCTGACATGAGCCTCCATCTCACAGCCCTGAGATCATGACCTGAGCCAAAATCAAGAGCCAGATGCGCTTAACCGACTGAGCCACCCGGGCACCACTCTCTATGGACTTTAAATCATTCCATCCTATTAATGATGTATAAATCAACTTCACAAATGTCATGAAATAACTTAGAGACGCGTAATCAAATTGTGCCCAAAGCATGACCTCATACCATTGATGGATTAGATGTATATGAATATTATACAGACAGGCAGATAATGAGTGGTTATATATGACAAAAACTCAACTAATCAAAACTCTTAAATAATTACATTTTTATTTATGCTACTCATTTTCCGGAAAAATAAATAAATGAGCAAACTGGGAACAGAATTTTAAAACATCTATAGTTCCTTACAGCTCATGTCCATCCCAGTCTCCTGCCTCTCTAATAACTCACAATACAGCACAATATGAATGAATATTCATAATACAGGACTAATTTGAGTGAATTTGGATTGGATTTTTGAGTGAATCGGTGAAAGTCAGAATTAATTAACTAATGCCTTTCAGAAAGGTGTTATAACAAGGACTGAACCAAAGGAGATTTGACCTAGTTAAGCAGAAAACTGAATTTTAAAGTGCTCCATTCATTGGAAGGAGAGGGGGTGGGGATTTAGCATTTCAGAAACCATGAAGTGATAGCTTCATATGTAACACCCACAGCTCTCTCATAAGTCGTGTATGACTTTCCCACCTTAAAGACAAGCAAACTGAGACTCAGAGCTCCAGTCTCACCATCACTAAGAGGCAGGGCTAAGAGTGAAACACGATGATTCATTGGCTCCAAACCCATGCTTCAGAAAACTTTAACTCCACCCCATGACCTCCTGGAGAATAGTTTGTTTATGCTTTGCTCTCTCTCTCTCTCTCTCTCTCTCTCTCTCTTTCTTTTTTACTCTCAGTGTGTTGATGAATTTCACTTCATAAATTGTAACTGCTGCTCCTTTAACAGTGGTGATAGAAAATAAATCCAAATTCTCGATCTCCAACCACAATATCATTAAGGACCTTCACGTCTCCACCCTCTGTGGATTGCAAACTATACATCCAACATGGTGAGTACCCCCGACCCCGGTGCTGGCCTCACTAGGTTGTCACTCTGCCCTGCTTTTTGTAGGTCCACGGTGCGTTCCAGCCTGTGTCCCTGGAGCCCCCCACTCTTCCCACATAGGCTGAGTCCCCACAGCCTCCCGGTTGGCCTGCACCTGGGCCAGGTAGGCCAGGCGATCAGTTACCTCCTACAGTTCCCGTATCTGAAATCAGCCTCTCTTTCCCACTAATGGATCCCACAGAGAAGGAGGTTTCTAATGACTAAAAGTAAATGAGGTTGGGTGCACATTTATGATGCAAATAACAAAGATTGTGATAATTCTGGACCGAATAACACCTGTCTGGCCACTATTCAATTCCCGAACTTACTGTGTTCCCCGGAAAGCTGGCCTTAACCTCTGCACAAGACTCAGCTGGGATTCTACTAGGCTGGGTATCGGGCCAGCTCCTCCCTGGAAAAGCTCAGTGCATTTCCCCATGAGTATGGACAACTATCTCTGGGAAGACATTCTATTTAAAAACCTGCTGGTGTGCTGGTTCTGTGAAATTCTACCTAATTTAACGCTGGACAAACTTCTCTGGCAGGCATAAATTCAGAATCCTGGAGAGTGACACGGCTGAGCTATAGGTCACATTCGAAAGGCAATACTACTTATGCTCCCTCCTGGGACAAGCCAAGGACACCAGATAAGCTTGAAAAGCCTAAGCATTGGCCAGCTTCCTGCAGAAGTTTCTAAACCCCTGCCTTTCCCAACAGGACTACTGAAAAGAAAGATGAAGCTCCCCAGGATGCCAAGAAGGTCATTTGCCCAAGGCCTCACAGAGAGCCAGGGGAAGGTTCTGGGTGTGAACCAAGCTCTCTGGCCTGTCCTCATACTCAAAATGGAAGGGACAAGTCGGTGCAGTTGGGGATTCCATTCCTCTAATTATTCCAGTTACCAGAGGCTTTCATATCTTTTCCTTGTCATCCTAAATGATTCGTTTTGAGTGCTGAGGTTTCATGTTGAAAATATAATGAGAACCTTCGTGAGTTTGGAATGAGATGCAGAAAAGTGCACTGGTGGCATTTCTCTGGGGACTGTGAAAGGGAAACCCTGGAGGTGGGAAATGGATCTGGTACCCCTGGGGGACTCTTGGGTCACCGAGCAGCACACACTTCTCTGGGTTCCAATTTTCCAGCTCTTTTCTGAGAAACGTCGCTTGCCTTTGTCTTATAATCATGGAGAAGGGGGAGACACACTGTGGGAAAAAGCAGCGTCTGGTACTACTAAGTAATTATTTGGAATGAGAGGTTGGCCATCTTATAAGTAGCACTGGGGAGAAAAGGGAGGTCAAGAAGAGGGCGGCCAAACAGAAAAAAAAAAATCAACTTTTCTAGATGCTACCAGAAGAAAATGAGGCGTGTTGGGTTGGGCTTTGTGGGTGCCCAAATAACCAGGTAAAACATTTTAAATACAGCTAATATAACTATTTTGAATTTGTGATGCCGAACAACTAGCTTGTCTGGTATCTGCTCCTGCTTGGAAACTTCGCAAAGAATGAATGTCTACTCTGCACCATGGAGATAGAATCTTTTCAGAGACTTTTCCTGGAGGCAAGTAAATTGTGCCCCATTGAATGCTTCAAAACATGCCGATTTCAAAAATCTGTCCTCCCTTTATTTTTTTTTAAATTTTTTAATGTTTATTTTTGAGAGAGAGAGACAGACAGAGCACAAGCAGGGGAGGGGCAGGGAGAGAGACAGAGAGACAGAATCTGAAGCAGGCTCTAGGCTCTGAACTGTCAGCACAGAGCCTGACGCAGGGCTGGAACCTGTGAACCATGAGATCATTAGCCAAAGTCAGATGCTTAACTGACTGAGCCAACCAGGCACCCCAGTCCCCCCTTTATTGTTTGATTACCAGATACAACTTCACATATTCCCTGTTCGTAGAGAAATTTCTGGGGGTGCCTGGGTGGCTCAGTCGGTTAAAGCATCTGACTTCTGGTTTTGGCTCAGGTCATGATCTCATAGTTTGTGAGTTCGAGCCCCCAAATGAGCTCTGTGCTGACAGCACAGAGCCTGCTTGGGATTCTCTCTTTCTTCCCCTCTCTCTCTCTCTGCCCCTCCCCACTGGCTCTCTATCTCTCTCTTAAAATAGATAAAAATAAACTTAAAAAAAAAGACATTTCTGAATTCACAGCACAGCCAACCGAAATTTGTGGTCTCTATTCGTGGGTGTTTGGGGTCTAGGGGAAACTAACCTTGCTGAGATGCCCAGGTCAGGGCTCTACACTGGGCAAGTTGTCCCCAGGGACCTCCACAGCTGCTCCAAAGAATCACAGCACAGCAAGTATCCCTGTCCACTGGCCTTCTATGTCTCTCCACACATTTGTTTGACCTTCCTCAGTGGCATCCACAAAAGTGAGGACCATTCTTTTTGGACCAGAGCTGAAGGAGAGGAAGGAACTATTCTCTTCATGGGAATGAATTTATCCCTGTTCTTGGGGGATATGAAGTCTAGGACCTTGAAGACAGTAAGAGTGATAGTTTTGCTCATTTTCAAACTCTTAACACCACCTTTCCAAGCCATAGAAGTAGTCAGAAATAACTACATTAGAAACAGAATGGAAAATGATGTTACTTATAGATACAGTTCCCATTTACTAGCCCCAAATTCATTCAATAAATGCTACTATTCTTGGTTTACTTGCCTCAGATGCCCTTCAGAGGGTGTTACCAAGTGAACAGATTATTGCTGATCCTGTGAGTGGCTGAAGTTAGATGGAATCAAGTCTGTTGAGTTATGAGGTGCCTCTGTAAACTCTCTGGAGCAGGAAGAGGGTGCTGCTGCTGGGCTTCTGCCTCCATACCCACTGCAGGCAATTCTGCAGGTTATTTGGAGTCTATGCCAGCCCCCGGCCAGCCCCAAGACTGTAGGACAGCTCCCTCCTGCCCTGAAAGACAAAGCACATCCCCTTTCTCTCCCACTCCCCCACAAGGACCTCCTTCACTGGGACCAGTTGTCTTCCCTACTTGAAGGGCAATGAAGTGAACTGCTTTTCCTGCAGAGCAAGAGGGAGAAGGGCAGCAGCGTTTTACCACCTGCAGTCCGTGTGCCACTTGGAGCAAATCTTGAGGTTCCCTTGGCATTCAAAGAAGAGGATCTTAGCCCCTCCAGTCACCACAGTTCTGGAAGGTGTATTAGAGATGAAGCCAAGGTTTTTCACCACTTTGCTAAGTTCCTAAGCCACAGTTCTCAGTTGTAGGACATGATTTTGAAATTTGTGCAGAACTTCACAATTTTATTTCTATGATATAGGTGAGTATCCGTGTATTTACATCCATATATACGTATTGGTAAGACAGATGATTTGCATTTGGAATATGTGCTGAAAATCCAGAGCAGTCCTACACTAGCTAAGTTGGAAATGTTCTAGGAGGACAGAAGCGTAACTGTGAACATGAGCCAGCCTTAGAATCCTGTTGTTCCTTTTTTTAATGTTTACTTCTGAAAGAGAGAGAGAAAGAGAGAGACAAACCTGTGGTCCTAAGGGTTGGTGGAGCCTGCAGGCACTGGGCAGGAAGGGCTGAACAGCCAATGTTCCATGGTGGCTGCTTCCCATGCTACATGCAGCTTGTTGGGACATGCCATTCAATGGGGTCTATTCGCAGCTTTGTTCCCAAGCAAGAAGCCATGCTTGCTGCAGAAAAGACTTAGAATGTTCCTCTGCAGCTAAGGGAAAAGAGAATACAGAAGCTGGCCCCAGATGCCGCACAGAGAACACAGCTAGAAAAAGAGAAACAGATTCACGACCCAGAGAACTTCAGCTTGAGGCACAATGAGCTAAAGCTCTGTCTCCAAGGTCTCTCCTTTCATTGGCTAAGGTGGGACCCAGGCTCCCACATTTGTGAAAAGGTGATTCTGCTGGGCAGCCAGGTGAAGAAACTCTGATTTAGAGCATAAGTAATGAGTCAAATACGGTTCCTACCATGGTGTGACTCCAGCATTCTCAACAAATCTGTTTGTTGCTTTCAAAGGGCTCTGAGTTACTTGTTCTTAATAAAAGCAAATAAAATCCAAACCGTCCTCAGTTACCATTTCTCACTTATCAGACTGGCAAGAGTCCAAAGATTTGACAATCCACCCAACGGGGAGGTTGTGGAAAAACGAGACTCTCCTGTATCGAGGATGGAAATGTAAGAACCATAAAGCCCCATGGAGGACAACTTGGCAAGATCTAGTGGACCTTCAAGTGCATTTACTCTTTGACCTCATAATACTGCTTCTGGGAATTTATCCTACAGAAGGATTTGCACACATATTTACAAAGCTATCCATCGTAGCATTGTTTGTAATGACAAAAGACTGGAAATGAGCCAAGCATCCATCTACAGGAGACAAGCTGACTAAATCATGATACCTCTAGACAAAGGAATACTATGCAGCTATGAGAAAACAGAGAGGACACCGTCTAAAGAGAAACGTGGAAAGATGTCAGAGCCTAGTGAAAAGGGAAAAGTGCAGGGGACCGGGCGTGGATGAAAGTGGTGAAAAGGTACAACCCCCCAGTTATATAGTAAATAAGTCATGGGATATAATGTACAGCAGGGTGACAGATAGGTAACAATTCTGTATTGTTTATTTGAAAGTTGTGAAGAAAGTAGATCGTAGAAGTTCTCATTACAAGAAAAAATTGTAACTATGTGTGATCATGGATGTTAATTAGACTTATCATGGTGATCTAGATTGTATATGGAATCATTATGTTGTACACGTGAGACTGATAAAACATATGTCAATTATATCTCAATAAAAAATCAAAACTAAATTCAAAAAAGGAGAGGTGCAGGGGCACCTGCGTGGTTCAGTTGGTTGAACGTCCAAATCTTGATTTCACCTCGGGTCATGATCGCAGGGTCATGGGATTGAGCCCCACATTGAGCTCTGCACTACTCATGGATACTGCTTAAGATTCTCTTTCTCCCTCTGTCCCTCTCCCCTGCTCAAGCTATCTCTCTCTCTCTCTGTCTCTGTCTCTCTCTCTCTCTCTCTCTCTCTCTCTCTGTCTCTCAAATAAAAAAATAAAAGATGGGGCACGCGGTTGACTCGGTTGAGTGTCCGACTTCAGCTCAGGTCTTGACGTCTCAGTTCGTGAGTTTGATCCCTGCATTGGGCTTGCTGCCGTCAGCTTAAAGCCCACTTTGGATCCTCTGTTGACCTCTTTCTATCTGCCCCCCACACTCACACACTCTCTCTCAAAACTAAACATTTAAAATAAATAAAGGAAAGGTACAGATAATATAATAAGAATTGGTGGATGAGAGGAGCACATTTGTTCATATTTCCATAAAGAACTAGTAGAATAATATATGGGAAGCAGAGATTATGGGGAGGAAATAATGAGGTGATAGAGAACAGGGTGGAAGGGAAGATGTGGGAGTCAGAATCTTCAATCTATACTTTTTTATATTTGACTTTTGAATCATGTATTTTGTTCCTTTTTCTTTTTCTTTTTTAATGTTTATTTATTTTTGAGAGAGAGAGAGAAAGCACAAGCAGGGGAGGGACAGAGAGAGAGGAAGACACAGAATCCCAAGCAGGCTCCAGGCTCCGAACTGGCAGCACAGAGCCCAACACAGGGTTGGAACCCATGAACTGTGAGATCATGACCTGAGCTAAAGTTGGATGCTTAACTGACTGAGCCACCCTGGTGCCCCTGAATCATGTCGTTTGTACCTGACTTTGAATCATCTGAGTTACACACACACACACACACACACACACACACTGGATGATCAAATATAGATATCTAAACTGGACAAGTTTTACTTGATGATTAGGGTCAAGATTATGGCACCCATAAAGTGCAAAATCAAGTGATTTGGAACTTTAACAGAGATTTTTTTTTTCTTTTTTGGGACTGGTATGCTCTCTGTCAAGATTTAAAAACTGGAATAGAGCTGTTAAGATTTATTCAAAGCAGCTTCAGAGTTGAAGAAATTTAGAAATAAATTATCTTGCCCATTTCTCTTTCAGATGGGGACACTCAAGTGCAGAGAGTTTCCGTCACATGCCAAGGGTCACACAGTTAGGGGCAGAAGCAGCTCTGCAGTTAGGGCACCAGGCCCTAGCTCACTGCTCTGTGTTCACTCCTAGGTCCCATGGCAGAATGGAAGATGGACTCCAAGACCATCCTCAACATGCTGTTAGCCCTAAACTGGAGATCCAGTGGGGAGAGATGAGGCAAGGAAGTGAAATACTTGTAGACTGGAGAGGAGAAAAAGAAGAAATTTAATAAAAGTGAATCTTATGTCTAATAAATTGGAAAGGAGACAGCTGTTCTCAATCTTTAGTGAAGAGGGAGCTAGAATTTATGCCGTAACATGAAGCATAAGATAAAAAGAGGAAACTCGTAATCTGGTTATAGGTGAAGACATCATCAGAAAGCTGTGATGTTGCCTTCACTGGAGGTCTTTATTTTTTTTTAAGTTTATTTTTTTGAAAGAGAGAGAGAAAGAGTGCACAAGCAGGGGAGGGGCAGAGAGAGAGAGAGAGAGAGAGGATCCCAAGCAGGCTCCACGCTGACAGTGTGGAGCCCAGTGTGGGGCTCAATCACATGAACTTGGCGATCATGACCTGAGCCAAAATCAAGAGTTGGTTGTTTAATGGACTGAGTCACCAAGGCACCCCTGGAGGTCTTTAAAAAGAGATTTTATTTTGTCTCCTGTAGTTCTTCCTAAATTATGTTTCATTTAACATATTTCTGCAATTTGAGAAAAACCTCACCTAAGGCACCTGTATGGTCCCTCCAATACACACACCACATACTGACTGTGGAGGCTGTGACCACTCCTTCAGCACCTTCGTGGACAGGGGCAGGAGGCTGTGCTCAGAGCAGCACCCCCCACCAAGTTTCTGGGATGGGGGTGTGACTGGAGCATAGAGCACAGCAGACTGCATAGTGGTGAAGAGTGTGTGTTCTGAAGTCCCGTTACCTGGGTCCAGTCTCAGTTCTGCCACTTGTACGTCAGCTGTGAACCTAACAAGTGACTTGAGTTCCATGTAACACGTGCATACCATTCAAACCTGTGACACTCAGCACAGCACTTGGCCCGCCATGTATTTTGTGGCAGAGTCTGCTGTATTCCTCACCGGCACACAGCTAGACTGTCCCAGCATCTCCTGTGGGTTGGCAGGTGGTATTGACTGAGTTCTGATCCATGGGAGGAAGTGATGTGTGATGGCAGATCTAGCCCTTAAAACTTCCTACACACTTACCTTCATGCTCTTCCACCTCTGGCTTTATGCAAATGAGGGAGGAGAACCTGAAAGCCACGAGTTGAAAATGACAGTGCCACAAGAGGAAAAAGAACTGGGACTTGCATCCTTACTTGGAGAAGAGCTATTCACTGACAGGGAAAACCCATTGGAAACTATTACATGAGAGACAAGAAACCACCATTCTTTTGAGTCACTGGCATGATAGCTTTGTAAGTCACAGTGGCTAACATCATACCATAACTTATCTAGAGAATGATTGAGGACAGTAGCCTTGGGGGTGACTTCTTCAGTCTGGCATGAATCGATGTTTCTTTCCATGCTCCAGAGCAGACACAGAAACCACTGGCCATTTTCCACATGAAATTAGCCATTGATGAAGTAACATGAGGTGTCCCACACAGCACAGGAAAAAAAAAAACCTTCTATGAGTAAACTTTTGCTGAATGAATGAATGACCTTCATGCCAACTCTTGGATACATGAAAGGCTATGTATGATTCATTATTTTATGAATAATCTATCTTGTTTGCTACATATTTGACTTGTATTAAATACTAAATTGAATCAGATAGTTATTTCTTTCCCTGTGTGCCATCTCTCATAAAGACTTTTGGCACAGGATATTATTATTTCATTAACATGAAACAATATACGTCAACGTTGACAAGAAGTTGCTATATTAACCTGAAAAGCTCCCCTTTCCCTAGTTGCCAAATTCCTGATCCTTTGAGTGTCCTTCACCCCTGAAGCAATGGCCAAAATGAGACAGTAAGTCCCTTTGTCCCTCGGCCACGTGCCTTCTTCATGATCCCATGGCAATCCCATAGGAAACCATGGCAGGTCAGTCTCTTTGACGCTTTCTTGGGGCGCTCAAGCAGCTTACACATCATAAGCCTTTTTCACATTCAAGATAGCTTCTGACTTCATGTTGAACATGGGACTCATGCACTGAGCTGTCATGTTGGGTCAGGAATTCTTTGTCCTAATTCGCTGAAGTCCATCTTTTTCATGAATATTTCATATGTATCTATTTCCTGTCAGCAAGAAAGTAATTTCTAACTTCCTATGGAACACATTTTTCTAAGACCAATTCAGAGACATTCCTCAACACCCTGTCTTGATGAATAAATAAATAATTGGATGTTGACATGTTGGTTGGATAGATGCTCATCTTCTGTAGCCTCTACACCTACTTCTCAGAACCCTGGAAACCTCAGAATCTTTGTGAGTCTCTGGAGACTATGCTTCAGGAGTTTGGAATTCAGACCAGGTGGCCCTCCAAATGGTCAACTGTGCTCCTCAACCAACGCTACAGGGAAACCATATTGAAAAATGTATACTGTGCAGGCAAAGCCATACAGACCATTTTCTCATAAATAGGAGCTATTGGAAAAAATCAAATAATGGAAGATGTCATGCAACATTTTCCTTTTCCTCTTAGAAGATCTGAAAAGTCTAATTTGAAATTTAGGTTAGTTAGATTTTATCAACATCTTAAGTTTGAGGTGAGATTTTCACGGCAAGCACAGTGTTTCGTCAATTTTTTTCTTCCTTCTGGAATGGTCATGGATATTTTGCCTAGCTTTTCCAGTCCGTAAACATTGTCTGCTGAGCATCATTTATGACTAGTCTGTGACTGTTTTGGAGAGTATGTGCATGGGCTTTCTTAAAAGCAGCAGCATTTCAGGTCAGAATGTCATCATTTGTTCATTCAAGCAGCAAGCCCAGCCAAATGACAATGACCCCATGACACGTAAATATTAATATGAAGAAACAATCTTTTTTTCATCTAAGGTAGTTGTAGCAGATCCGCCAAGAGCTTGCTCTGATCTGTTATTCATTCATACTGTGTGGAATCCATCGGATTCCATCTACGTATAGCCCTGTAGGGAGAAATCACAGTGGCTTTCATCCAGCGAGTCTTGGCAGGCTCCTGCTATACACTGTTATTTGATTAAAGATTTGGCATATGAGCTAAGGTAAGCCTTTTTATGGCGTTATCCAGAATGAGCTTCCTAGTAAATGACATACCCCTCAAAGAATGCTTCCAAAGAGGCTGTCCTAACGCTTTCTGTGGGTAGAAATTTCATGTGTAGCCCGCTTACTTTATTTTGCAAACCTGGTAGAGTACCACTAACCCACTCCAGCACTTCTTAAACTTGGACCTGGATCTCCTGGATGTGCAGGTGAGAAAATCCACAGAGGCTCTGTGATTGCAGAAGAATGAATGGGAAGGAGAAATCCTCTATTCTGGGCCCTCCTCCTTCTTTCCATTCTGCCTAAATTTTTGACTCAGCTGTAAGGGCAAGAGGAAGACTAGAGGAAAAGGGACCCAAGCAGCTGTTGGCCATGGCAAGCCTGTAAGAAAAGCTAAGGAGCCTTTTGGAAAGTGGAGAGTTGTCAAGTGATGAGAGATCTGTGAAGTCTTGGGGTTCTGCCTAAAAGGACACAGCGAATTTTAAGGACTCTGCCTGTTCAAAAGGCCCACAAGCCATCAAGGCCATTCAGGAGGACTGAGTCAGCCCCACCTGGTCAGGCTCAGTCCCGCAGGAGACCTTACTGGGGGGGAGGAAGCCAGTACAGCCTTCCCGAGAGAGTCACTGGGAGACACAGAGCCAGAAGACAGTCCTGGCCTGAAACTCAAAGAGCCTGGCTTCATTCCCTTTCCAGAGTCCTCTCATTGCACATTGCCCAAAATATTCCCCCCAGTTCAGCAAGACAGGAACCCCCAAAAGGTGGACATCAGCAATACTGGAAGCTATAGAGATTAAGTTCCCTTCTGCAAATGAAGTCTTAATGGGACTGTCTGGGAAGTTTCACTTGAGACAGCAAAGATCTCACAAGCATTTCGGACCAAGGGGTTCCAAGTAGAGAAGCCACACCCCCCAGACTACAAGAATTTTCCAGGCAGAGTTTCACAAAGTCTCATATCCCTCTGAGGCTCCCAGGTCAGCAAAGTCAGAAACACCCTCACACGCCAAAGGCAGGAGATGCCCCTTGCCACCTGCGGGCATGGTGACCCCAGGGTTCTCCCACAGCCACTCTAAAGCCAGCTCTCAGCTTCATACCCTCCTGGCTGCAGGAAGGACCCCACCAAGAGGGCTTATGATGGGCTGGTAGGGGGGCTGCTGGCCTTGCCTTTCAACTCCATAGAGGCCGGGAATATAAAATGAACACCGTATTTGAAATGCTTTGGTGATTTTTTTTTTTAATTTTTAAACTTATTTTTTCTCTCGTAACTCCACTTACCATACACACCGGGAAAGGATAAGTGAGAGAGGGAAGATTCATTTTCTGAAATTGCACTTATGAATTTCTATCCTTGAACAGTGATGTTTTCAAAGTTTGGGCAGATGGCTCAAGCTTCCAAAATCTCTACACTCACGTCAACTCTATTTTTAGAGCCACTTTGGAACTATCTGGGGACGAGAAAGAATATTTGAAACCAGGGATACCCCGGAAAATCCAAGCCATATGGCCTAATAAATCCCTGCTTCTTGTCGCATGAGAGCTGGCATGGGTCAGCAAGGGCATGGGGACAGGAACTGTACTTATACTTGTCCCAAGGGCCCCAGGGATGCCTTCCCTCAGACCGTCTGCGGGTCTCTCTCCAGCTTCCTGCCTTTGACTTTCCCCAGATTCTTTGTCCCATAGAATTCTTTTTCTTTCCCAAGTTAAATTGCTTAACTCTGTTTTTTAAATTGAGTTATAATTGACATTCAACATTATGTTAGTTTCAGATGTGCAACGTGATGTAATATTTGTATCTGTTGTGAAGCGATCACCACCGTAAGTCCATTTAACATCCATCACCACACATAGTTACGAAAGTTTTTCTTAGGATGAGAACTTTTAAGATCTACTCTCTTAGCAACTTTCAAATATGCAATACAGTATTATTAGCTGTAGTCACTATGCCATATATTACATCCCCATGGCTTATTTCTTTTACAACTGGAAGTTAGTACCTTTTGGCTCCCTTTACCCATTTCTACCCACCCCAAAATCTGTTCTCTGTGTCTATGAGCTCAGTTTTTTAGAGTCTTTTTTTTAAAGATTCCACGTAAAAGTGAGATCATAACAGTATTTATCTTTCTCAGTCTGACTTATTTCACTTAGCATGATGCCTTCAAGGTCTACCCATGTTGTTTCAAATGGCAAGATTTACTCCTTTTTATGGCTGAGTAATATTCCATTGTGCACATATACCACATCCTCTTTATCTCTCCATCCATCACGGACCCTTGGGTTGCTTTCATATCTTGATGATTGTACATAATCTTTCAGTGAATATGGGGTACATATATCTTTTCAAGTGAGAGTTTCCATTGGCTGTGGGTAGATAACCAGAAGTGGGATTGCTGGATCATGCGCTAGCTCTATTTTTAGTTTTTTTGAGGAACCTCCATACTGTTTTCCAGAGTGGCTGCTCCAATTTACATTCCCACCAACAGTGCACAAGAGCTCCTTTTTTTCTTCACATCCTTGCCAACATTTACTTCTCGTCTTTTTGATAATAGCTATTTTGACAGGCGTGAGGTGATATCTCATTGTGGTTTTGATTTGCATTTCCCTGATGGTTACTGATGATGAGCTCCCTTTCCTGTACCTGTTAGCCATCTGTATGTCTTCCTTGGGAAAATGTCTATTCAGATCTTGACTGTTTTTTAGTCAGATCATTTTTGTTCTTTTTGGTTTTGTTTTTTGGTTTTAAGTTTTATCATTTCTTTTTTGTATATTAACCCCTTACCAGCCATGATTCACAAATATCTTCCCCCATTCGGTAGGTGGCCTTTTTATTTTGTTGATGGTTTCCTTTGCTGTGCATAAGCTTTTTAGTGTGATGTGGTCCCACTTGTTCATTTCTCGCTTTTATTGAATGTCACACGGAATTCTTGAAAGCACGAGCTTAAGGGTCACGCAGGCCCCACCATTAACTGGCCAGTGACTTGGTACATTTTACCGAAATCCTCTAAACCTGTGCTTTCCTGGTACAGACTCAATCCTCAGTAACTCTTAGCCATTATTAATTGCAGTCTTTCTGTAGATTCTGAACCAAATGAGAATTATGCACAGGAATCAAAGATCCACACACCAGATGATTTTCAGGGAAAGCTGGGATGGAGATCAAAGCAGTTTCCCACTCCTTTCTTGTTAGGCAGAGACTTTGGGATACACTCAAGGGGAGAGTTGGGGCTGCATAGAGGTCATTGCCCACCAGACACATGGACCAATGACTTGCAGAGGAAAGTGCACCCAGGAGCCCAGGACAGAGCGCAGTGGTTCAGGCAGTGCCCAGGTTTGTTTAGCACCTGGAAGCAGAGGTGATGGGAGAAAGCTTGTAGCCAGAGGTAGGTTCAAGATGAGAGAGAGACAGAGAGACAGAGAGACCTAGGCCATGCATCCTACCTTGGAAAAGACAGAATTCTCATCTTGTGTGCGAGCAAGAATGCAGGGAGGGGGACAGGATGGTCCTTCTTCTACTCGTGGTGGTCTGTTTACTATTGTTTTCCTCTTTGGCCGAGGATGACCACACAAGGACCCTTCTTATGAAGAGAGCCTTTAGCTCCCTCAAATAGATATGGGAACCACCAGGGTTGTGTGTTCAGGAAGGCTGTGGATGCCAGAAGCTGTCATTAGGATATGGTCCCCTCCTGCACAAGTGGCACTTGTTGCCTGGGGTTCCTTCCCCCACTCTTTCTTTCTGTCTTTCCCCCCAGTGTCTTCCTCATTTCCCCCCTGAAGAATCCCCCAGCTCTGAAGTGAACAAAGATGGAGGCTGAAGCACGTGCGTGGAGTCTCTGAGACGGGCCACGAGGATGTCGAAGGTCTGGGAGAAGGGCTCCGGCCCAGGTAGTGCTCATCCTCGGAAACTGCCAGAAGGAGGGGGCATGCTGATAAGGTTCCCCATAAAATAGGCAGGGGAGTGTAAGATAACATCTTACTGCTTCATCCCTGACAGTACTACCTTCTTTCTTTAGATCTGTTACCCAGCAGCTAGTCCATGTAACAAATACAGGTAGGTGGAGGGACCACTTCATGAAGAGAGATCCTCTCCACGCGGAGAGGGTGGCTGGGATGCAGGCAAGGCCAGGCCCTCCCCAGATGTCCTAGGGCCAGCCAGAAGCTCGCGGTTCTCCACATCACCCTTCCCGAAGGCCTCTTCTTTCTCATTTGGCATCGTTGAAGCCTCTAAATGTCACTTGTTCTTTTTCCCTTGGTTGATTTTTCCCTTTCAAAACAAAAGTTCCTTCAAGCAACTGCACTTCCACCAGGAGAAAATTCTCCAGTGCTTCCGGTTCTGAAAAACAGAAAATGCTCCAAAATAAAACCCATTGTTAGGCTGCCCGGGAGCTTCTGCTCGGGGCAGGAGACGGGGAAGCGAGGGCGGTGGGGCGGAGGGAGTCACTCCTTCAAAGGCCTTTCCATCTGGAAAGGGCAGTGCATGGGGGTGTTTGGAAAACCCTGGGCACAGGAAATGTGAACTCTTAAAAAACAAACAAACAAGCCAAACAACAAAAGAAAACTGCATTATTATCCCAAAGCGATCTGAATGGAACCACATGGGTCTTCTGGGTGAACAGAGCCCTGGGCCTGTTCTTTGTGCCCTGGCCAAGCCAGCCCCTCCTTGAATTCGAAGCAGGCAGTCCTGGGCAGACCCTCCCTGCAGGCTCCCCCCCACCCCTCAGCCCCCTGGGGCCACCTCCCTGTGTCCTTCTTGTCAGGGGCGCCCTCCAGCCCTGTGAGACCCCCTCACTTCGTGGCTTGTTGGATGAGCTCCTTCACCAACCTGTGCGTGAAGGACAGGCCTCTTGGGTAAGGCTACAGTCTCACCCGGGAAAGCTGGGAGTCAGAAGAAGGATTTGGCCAGGAAGAGGGAGGAACCAGAGTAGGGGGCACCAGCCACCAGGCTGTGTGCAGGGAGTGGGGGTTTGGCATATCCTTTGCAAAGCCATTCTCCTCAGGAGTGTGGCATGAACCCAAAACGACTTTTACCCAACCACCTGCTTTCGGCCGTGTTCTCCATTCCCCGGTCGGAGCTGCCTCTGTATTTAGAGTAACAACTTCTATTTGGAGAAAAGAATGTTTTAACTTTGGTGGCTGGACCAAAGGGCTTTTCTTACCTTGTGTTTTCCCAGTGGAATGGTGCCATTAGAGACCACTTGAGCTGGAAGGATCTCAGAACTCACCCAGGCCAGCTTTTCCACCTTACAGACAAGGAAATGCAGTCTGACGTCAAAGGGACAAGTGGCCCTGGCGCCTGACTTTCCCAGGCCTCTGTGCAGGCTCTCTCCCCCTGGGCCACACCTCTCACTGCAGCTGTTGTTGGCTGTTGTATTTTCCATTCCAGCCGTAATATTTGCAGCATGGTGACAGTGCCCCTGTGGGTGTCTCCAGGTAGAGTATGAGGACCCTAATGCCTTCTGCACACGGTGTGTGTTTAACAAATGCGTCTGAACGACAGGCACTGCAGCCTATAGGAAACTCACCCAATGTCCCCATCAGGTCAGACCTGCCCTTCTTGGATAACCTCCTCTCTGAACCCTTCAGTGTGGCCTGTAATGCTCCCCAGATGTCCCATGGAAGCAGCCAGGAGAACCAGGCCCCGGAAGGGAAGTGTCAGCCTTGCAAGCCTGAGGCCCCAGAACTATCTTTGCACGGATGTGTCTGCAGCCAAATGAGAGTTTCCGGAATTTGAACACACGACACAGATTCAACAGAGTTGATTGGATGGGATGCCAGTGTAATTAACAGGAAAAAAAAAATCTTTTCAGGAAAAGCACATTTGGCAATTTCTCTGAGCGGTAAACAAGCCAACACAAATTAAACAGCAGACTCCAGGGGCACCAACCAGTAAACTCCAGTCAGGTCAGCTTCTCTAATCTGGTGAGTTCTCTTATTCCGTCCTGTGCCCTGAGAATGCATTTGTCCAGAGGGAGGGGTGACCCCAGAACGATCAAAGGAAAAGGTTTCAGAGGACTTTTTAAAGTGATGTTTTTAGGGGCGCCTGAGTGGCTCAGTCGGTTGAGCATCCGACTTCGGCTCAGGTCATGATCTCTGTGAGTTCGAGCCCTGCATCGGGATCAGTGCTGACAGCTCAGAGCCTGGAGCCTGCTTCGGATTCTGTGTGTCCCTCTCTCTGCCCCTCCCCTGCTCATGCTCTGTTTCTCTCTCTGTCAAAAATAAATAAACATTTAAAAAAAAAAAATAAAGTGACGTTTTTAAACACCTGGACAACTAAGAGTTCCTATGGAATTGTGAGATACAAAAAAACACCAGACTACAGTGACCTGAAGGATCCTATCCCAGCTCAGGGAATGTTTGTGAACGGGAAGCTCCCAGCTGGCCTGCTTGCGGAACTAACTGAAGAAGACCTGAGCAAAGGAGACAAACAGCAGGCTCCGGTCACAAGCCATCCACACTCTGTCACTGGCGAGTGACTCACCGGTGCTGCCATGCTTTCTCCTCTATGAAATACAACCTGCCCGGTCCACCTCATGGGGCTAATATGAAGATCGAAGAAAAGGCTCACGTGAACGTGTTCCAAAACACTGAAGCGTGATAAAAATCCAGCAATCTGGTTCCATATGACTGGCCGGTGACTGAACGAAGTAACGCCAGTGACGGGAAAAAAAGTAACGAAAGTTATGTTCTCCTTGCATGAAAAAATACTGCTAGTAATTGTGGGGCATTCTTCAAACTTACTCATTGAAGTAGATCTCTGTGGCTCTAGAAGCCAAAGAATAAAAGCTCTCTCGCAGATGCATGAGAATCGGGCAGGCTTGAACTTGGTTTTCCCTCCTCTCTGACAGAAGTGAGACAATTCTGCTCACTATGGCTTTGTCTCTGGAATCCTGATCCAGACTGTACCTAATGATTTTTACATCGCAGCTGAAAGCAAAGTTTTTGAACTTTTTTTTTTGTCTAATTCCTCCAGAAGAGCAATGCCTTTTGTATGGACTGAAGAAGCTCCCAGAGGAAAGTTGGGAAGCTTGGGAGATCAAGAGGATGCCAACATCTCTAGACCCATAATGTAGTCGGGGCAATGAGCTATCCAAGGACAGATGAACCTTGGAGACGTGACCTCTGAGCTACAGCCCCCCTCCCTCCACAGCCAAACTGGAGGATCTGGCACGGGCTTTATTAAGATGACCTGAAGGTTCGGGGCGCCTGGGTGGCTCGGTCAGTTAAGCATCCAACTCTTGTAAAATAGTAGCTAAGTCATTCAGCATCAAAGCGTGAGATCAGCAGTGAAAATCAGGGTTTAGTACGTACCCTCTCAACTCCTCTCCGTCTCCACTCCTTCTGGGTAAAGAAGAAAATAGCAGAGCCTGCCAGACGTTGTGAAATGCAGCATTGCACACAGCCATGTCATAAAGGATCCTGCAAGAGCTAAATATCCGAGAAGCAATTCAAATGTCATTGACTTAACAGAAACCGACCGGGCTGTTTTTATGAACATATCTAAATCATATCACATGCTTCAGGGGCCGGTTTTAAAAAGAGGCTCCAGGACCTTTTGCCCTTACAGAGAGCCATGTGCTTCTTTCTACACACTCAAGCCTGGCTGCAGTGAGTGCGTTCCCCTCTGTGAATGCCTCTGGTCTGTCTCCTAGAGTGCAACGCTAGGCTAGGGGCTTGGGCTAAATGGGTCCCCAAGTGCGCATTTGACACATTTTCTTCTTTTGTTCCTCTAAGAAAAGAATACACATCTTAATGTCTGCATTTACCTCAGCTGGTTTGGTGGGTCCCAACTACAGAAACTGGGCCAGGTAGGGACTTGTTTACAACATATGCCCCCAACATACAAAACCCACATGGATGCCACTTGGCTGCGCTCTCAGATCCCTGGTCCAGGGCTCTGGGAGCCCCGGCAGGGCCCGGGCCTAACAGCAGCAAATAGAAGGAAGCTAACAAATGGGCCATAGGGGTGGTGCGGCTTCCGGGAATGACCGATTGCCATCTGGGGTAGGGGGTGGGGGTGGGGGTGGGCAAGGGAATGCAGGGGAGTGGTCTACTCAGAAAGACTAAAGTTCCAGACACAGGAGAGGGTCTTATTTCCTCCAAGACCTTTGGAAGACTTGGAGAAAATTTGATTTCAAAGTCCGACACCAGAACGGACGCATGGTTTTTGACTCAAGCAGGAATTCACACGGTCCTAATGGAGTCCTAGCACAGAGGACATAACTCACCTCACCTGGCTGCCCTGGGAGATCAAACGCTCCCCTCACCCCAGGGGTATCCGTCTGGGGGCCAGGTCCCATGGACTTCTTCACAGCCTCATCATTCTTTCCAGAGTGGACCCAGCTCTGCATGCTGTGTGGAAACTGCCTGCTTACAAAACACTCTGACCATTGCCAGATGTGGGCACCTGGCCAGCTTTTACATAATTCAGCCTTTTCTTTGCTCAAGATGGTACAATTTAAAGGAGCCTTAGAAGTTAATGTGTTTTAACCTCCTCCCCACCTCCCTTCACGCTTCTCCTCATCTCGGCAGCGGACTCTCCTCACCCCGGCACACGGTGGCAGGGTATTGTGTGTGCTCGACATCAGTACGTGTGGCTGGAAAGAACAAGACCATGCATTTCCCGTAAGCTTGCTCAAAATGAAGACAAAAATAACTGGGAAGATTTGCTGTCTGCCTCCCATTGCCCAGGCCTTGTTTTCTACACATGTCTCTCCCCAGAGTTGTCAGCTCTCAAATACTCAGTTGGAAAGCTCAATGCTCAGGAATGTGAGAGGGGATGCAAAGCCCAGCATGGTGGAAGGAGATCAATTTTATTCCTGTCATCAGAAGTAATCTTTTATAATTTAAAGTTACTCTTCTCATGTAAGAAGATCAAAGCAGTGCACAGAGCCCTGTTAAATGAACACCGACAAATGTATATTTGAAAGTCAGGGTTGAGTTGGGGCTTTCCCGCTGATCAAGCAAGGTCGTAGGTTCTGGGAATTCTCATTCCCATTTCATTTCTTCACTCAAGTGAGTGGGTTGCATTGCTTTTCGTGAAGATTCAAGCCACGCTTGCTTTTGTCATCTGGGTCTCATCTGAAAGACTGTAGGGCAAGGGAAGCCACAAATTTTCTCTGAGACATATGCTCAAGCACGTATGTTCAGGGATACATACATCCCTGATGTATGGGGATGGCAGAATCCATCTCTCCTCTCTGTCTCTGTCTATCTCTGTCTCTCCCTCCATCTCTTTCTCTCTCTCTCTCTCTCTCTCTCTCACACACACACACACACACACACACACGCACACACACACTACAGCTGACTCAGCCTCTCCCAATGAGAACAGAATGTCAAAAATCCAACTGATATTTCATCTTTCCCACTTGGTTGACTACGTCCAACTCCAAGTAGCCAGCAGAATCTGTCACCCATACATGGGAAACAGAACGTGCAAGGTCTCGGGCACTGCACTGTGTTGAGGAAGAGAAGCTTGTTTCAAAATGTGACTACAAAGTCGGCATTTACCTAGCAATCTCCAGGCCAATCTCCATGGCCATTACACTGGCCATGAATTTTTCTTGGAGCTATTTTACTACTGATAAATAATTGGATTGGTAAATAGCCTTAATAGTTTCTCTTAGTTTAGCCAAGATTAAAACCAGCTCTTTATCTACTTTTAAAACGCACACACATTTTTAGGGGACTGAAAAATGTTGAGAAAGATGTTCTTTTGGTCTGCATTTTGGAACTCATGTATCTGAACATCTGTTTCTCTAATGGCCTTAGAAGTGGAATGGACAGGACTTCTGTCTAGGATTTATGGATTGGCCAGTGGCAGGGAGTCTGAGAACCATCCTCTAGATGTATATCCAGTTTGATTTTGCAGACCAGTTTCAGACCATATGCAGTGGGATGTGTTTAAACCCGGTAAAATCCCATTGCTGATATCAATCAAGCCCAGGAAAACAAAAGGAGGAAAAAAATTATCTTGTCCAAAAGCCAGTCCACAGATCCGCCATGATTAGAGCTTTGATTGCCACATTAGAAAACCAAAGTGGTCATTCCATGATGGGGAAAACATTCCCTTGGTCAAACATAAACTGCTCAGAGATTCTGATTTACCTAATACAGGGCCTGTGGTCATGAGCAGACACTATAATAAAACATTTCATATGCTCTCTCATTTACCCTTTAGTGTAGCTGAGGGATATAGGCATGGTTATTTCCCAACCATAGATGGACCAATGAACACTAGGCTGGAGGCTGCCTGTAAAACCCAGTGACCTCCTCTATTGGACAGGTGTGTGCTTCATCCTTCACACACCCAGCCCCCAAAATTGGGCAGCCCTGCTTTGTGATGCTCTTGCCCCCCCAAAATCATTTTTCACGGAAGTATGAGGGAAATTCCAAACTCCTCCCAATGTGATGGCTACTGCTCCATGATTTCTCCTTACATCTACCAAAAAGAGAGTACAGCCTTGATTCCTCTGATGGTACCTGATTTAATCCTGGGTTAACCCGGGGAGGAAGGCTGAAATATGGCTATTTTGGAAGAAACCTTGGAATCCCTCTTCCAACAGGAGCAGACTCTCTTTTCTCAGGAAAAGAGCTTGAGCTCTGGATCACCACTCATTGGCAACCACCTGGCACCATCGATATAATGGAGGAGACATCAGTTCTTGAAAGGGATTGGACGATGAGACTTAAGGATAACGCACATAGAGCTCCTAGTTCATAGCAAGCCAGCAATAAATGGCGACTTTTATCATCATTTTTTAAAAATACTAGAGGCAGTGGTATATTATGGTTACTTGAATTTGGGAGGTTACGTTTGTTTTAACCAGAAAATTCTAGTTGTTTCCATCCTCCATGTGGAAGACGTTTCTAAAACATATGCGTGCACTTATTTTCCTGCCACAGAACTGAACACAATTGAATTTTTCTGTGATGATTAAGGATCTGGCTGTGCCCCGGGCAATCATTCTGAGAGCGAAGGCTTCTCATTGTTCAGCACTTAGATACAGATGTGGGAAGTCGTGCAGACCCAAGGATAGGCATCAACCCCTCCAAGTTAGTCGGTTGTTTGTTTTAAATAAATCTCTGATATC
The DNA here is from genome assembly GCF_028018385.1 of Neofelis nebulosa. Taxonomy (NCBI): domain Eukaryota; kingdom Metazoa; phylum Chordata; class Mammalia; order Carnivora; family Felidae; genus Neofelis; species Neofelis nebulosa. Next base: position 60,361,937 of record NC_080792.1, on the reverse strand, counting down.
AGAGCACTTTACTAGGGTTTGCCTTTTACTTATCAAAGCAGGTTGGGAACTATGTGTAAGGGTTGGCTGCATTCCCAGTGGAAGGTTGGCTCCTAGTTAATCCAAGTTTTGTTTATTCTTTGTTTACGATGCACATGAGTCTTCCCCAAGTAGAAGGAAAGTTGTGTCAATGGCAGAAGCCCAATTTCAGCTGAACCCAAGACCAGGCTAGACCTTTATAATCAGACTGCAGTCAGAACTCCTTAAAGTCATCTGTCTGCCCAAATTTATTTGTAACGCCGAGCACTTTCTAAGGAAAGGGGAAGTGGAGATGTGGGAGGTGGGAAATCAGCCCATGTTTTTCTTATTAAGTCCTTATGAAGGTTATAGACATCAATCACACATTCTGGGAAAGGAGACACACATTTAGGTTGGCCCAAATCACTTAAGTTCTGGATTGAAACACTGAGGGGAGGAGTATTGGTCTGACTCAGGAGGGGATGGCCACTGTGTGTCCCATACCCTGTAAAGCTCTGTGACAATCTCCTAGGGTGCCTTGAACACCAATACCCTTTACCAGACAGCAGTCTGATGACTTAAGTGTAAATGAGTCAGAGACATACGGATTGCATTTCCCTGAGAAAATAGATCACTTTAAAAGCAAAGGGGCAAAGTGCTTGGGAAAATGTATTATGGGTTCTGTCAAGGCCAAAAAGGAAGTAAACGACTTCAGATATTCTCTAAATGCCAAATGTGAGCAAGCATTTTGAAGAAAGCTCTCTATGGGGGTGTGTATACACAATTGTGTAAACGACTCAGCTTGGGAACCTCACCAAGATGATGTACATCCGTGTATCATCTCAGGCCTGGAGAGTGATTTTTGCTAACAGCCAAAAAGAATATACATAGACAGGGGCACCTGGGTGGTTCCATTGGCTAAGCACCTGACTCTTGATTTCGGCTCAGGTCATGATCTCACGGTTGTGGGATCAAGCCCTGTGTTGGGCTCTATGCTACCAGCATGGAGCCTGCATGGTATTCCCTCTCTTGCTCTCTCTCGCTCTCTCTCTCTCTCTCTCTCTCTCTGCCACGCCCCCACCTCTCAAAATAAATAAATGAATGTTTTTGAAACAAGAATATACACAGACAAGATAATAACGCTGACTAGTATCAAACATTAGAAACTGGAATCTAATTCAGTGTCTCCTGTGAGAAAACCATTCCCACTTCCCATCCCACCTCCCCTTTTTTTTTAACATTCTGAGTTTAAAAATCAAATGGGAAAATGAATGCAAAGGTTTGCTGTGTGATTTGGGTAGGCAAACAAACAAACAAGCAAATGGGAACCCTTAAAAATGCACAGCTGTAAATGGATGCTGCTTTAATCAGGCTAAATTTTAGCAACCTTTTTAGACGGTTGTCAAAATGGGTGGAAGAGAAATCCAGAGAATCACCCCTCACAACCAAGTTGCCTAGGGATGAAGTGATGGTGAAACCTCAGTGGCCCACCGCTCCCCCCATTCCCATCCCATTCCCATCCTCCAGAGCTGGGCTCTAGGGAGCAAGGAAGGGTTCACTGGTGACCTACGAGATCTGTCTTGAGACGGCCCTACATTATCTTCTAAGCAATGAATCACCAACAGCATCATACTGAGAGCTTGGTAGGACGAGAGCTACAGGACGAAGAATCTTGGAGGACAAACCAGGTGTGCAGCCCAACTACAGCCACCTTCAGTCTGCCTTCCAGCCCCCTCTAATTCCTCCTAACCCACACAGGACAAGAGTATTTGTATTTATTGCCCTGGTTGCCCTAGGAACTCTAATGTGATCTCTTGCTCTCCCTCCCTGTCTGCTTTTCATTGAGTGCCCTTTTATTCTCCCTCTTCCCGTCTCGAAAGTATCTCTGGGTCTTTATCTTTTCTTGAGTATTTCTTCCTCCATATGGGTTCTTCTCTGTCTCTATCTGCTTCTGTCTCCCTCACCTTCTCTCTCTCAGCTGCACTGTGTTTGAGAAAACAAGGCCCATGGCCACCCCTGCATTTAGGCAGAACTGCCTCCATGAGAACTGGCTGCTTCTTCTCCATGTCTCAGTTGGGGAGAAGGGATGCTTCTCATTTCCTCTTGATGTTCCTTCATTTGAAGGCATCTCTATTTGTGTAACTTCCACACCTGCTCCTCCCCATGGGAAAAGAATGGCCTAAGAGGGTGGGTGGGTGTAGCAGCCTCACGTCTTCTCCCACTCAGAGGCTGGCTCTGTCACTTCTCCCCACAGTGTTGCCTGAGTCAGGCCACCATACCTCCTGGAAGGGGGTACAGAACACAAACACACTAAGGCAGTCCTCAGAATCAGCCTTGTCAAAAACAAAGATGACCTTTCAGCATGCCATCAGAAGACTCCCATGCCTCATTTCTCAACTGGGTGGGATTAAGGCTGACATTCATTAGACTCCCACAAAGGCCCTCCCTAAGTCCTGATACCCAGAAGTCTTGACTCTGTGCCCCAGAGTGCCCCTGAATGTGTCTCCACTGTGGTCTGCACTCTGTCTTCACTTCTCAAGACTCCCCCTCTTTATCTTCTGCAGTAGTCATTACGTTTCTTCGCTGATACTTGATTCCCCTCTGCTTCTGGCACACAGGAAAACATATGTCTTCACATGTTGAAATTAGGCCTTGGTCTTATGTTTTCTGACAAAATGTGACCTACAGGATGATTGCTTTCTAATGTTACCCACACCACAGGGGAATTTTACACACGATAAATGAGCCTTTATAGTTCGAAGGCCCTGATCAAGGAGATCTTTGTTATTACAGCATAACCTCATCCGTCCTGACTGATACATATTCCTTGTTTTGTCTTGCTCAGTCCTAAGTCTCTGTGTCTCAACTCTGGTTTCATCATTTTACCAACACATCTCCATCTACTATCCTGTTTTTTCTCTGCCCCTCTAAATCATCTGGGTTCCTTTTTTTTTTTCCTTTATGATTTGTGTTTATAGCTAACACAAACAGATTGGCTTTTATTTTCAGCAAAGATGGAAGAACATAATTTAAAGAGAGAATATTCAACAGACATAAGAAAAATACTTTTTAAGCCCACGGGCCTGAAATGCTTTAAACCTAAAATAAAAGACAGAGAAAGAATGTGTATTTGCTCATCTCAGAAATCAGAAGAGAAGGGATGTTTCCATAGCCTTAATAAGTCTGAACTACAAGTCCATGTAAGAATAGACACACCTCTTGGACAAATTGGAAAGAAACTGGCAAACTCCCTGTGGCCTTGAAACCTTGAATTCCTCAATATATGAGGGAGAAAAAAAACAGAGAGCAGAGTGGCATCTCAGCATTTATTCTGCAAGTCAGTTCTTCCTGACCGTACAGCTTAAAGACAAGCGACAAATTTCAGAAGGGGGAAAAAAAGCACTCACCCTCCCTCTTAATGCAATCCCACCTTAAATTCCCAGTAGGACACAAACCACATGTTGGTGTTATGGTTAAATTCTGAAAAGCATCTGATGGTAAGTGTTTATACTTGGCGTGGCTACACCTTTTTACTCGCAGGAGAGGAAATCCCCCAACTATTACCTGCATTTGACCTCCCCACACCGAATGAGAGCCTTCCTGGCTGCTCTCTCCAGGATGCACGGACCCGACTTCATTTCTGGGGCAATGGTAGCAGCACCTGAACCCAACGCCTTTTTATGTGTTTCTCCGTGGTTAGAGGCCAGGGGGACGCCCCCTCCAACACCCTCCATGGCACTAAATAAAAGAATTAAACCTTTTCCAGGCCAAGCCCCACATTGTCTATCTGGGAGAGTTCAAGGCAGGTTGGTAAATGGGATGACCTGCTCTAGGCTTGCTCCCAGATGTCTTGAAATTCTTATCAGGGGTAACATGGTGGTCTCTGAGTGGCAGAATTGCTACCCCTGCCTGGGTAGCAATTATGGGCCAGCCTCAGGCAGAAGTGAAGTAGCTAGAACACATTGTGCCCCAACTTCTTTTTAACACATGCTGCCTATAAATGATTCAATATTTCATACACTTCTTTAAGGTTTATTAAATATCAAAACAAAAACCCAGAGGAGCTGTTAGACACTCTCTGACTCGCCCTCCTTGAGAACCGCTGTGCTCGAATTTCTAGCCCTTTTCTTATTAACGGTTTTCACTTCATCTATCTGTTTTCAACATCCACCCGTCTACACTCTATCCGTTTATTCAATCAGCAAATACTTATTAAGCACTTATTGTCCACTAAGCTGGGTGCTGGGCGTTAGACAGATGAAATAGAATAAATCATGATCCTTGCTTGCGGGGAAGATAAACAGAGACAATTTTATTAGACTGTAGCCAATTCTCTGGTAAGGTGCGTGCTGGGTAAGAACCAAGACCTGCACTTGTCCCAAAGGTGGTGGGAGGCAGTGTTGAGGAAGACTTCCCCAAAAGGACGAAAGCTTTGTCCCTCTCTCTGTGCCCTATTCAAACCTATTCACCAACACTTTCATTCAGACGAAGATAAAAATCACAAACTCTCACATTATCAAATCTTATCAAATCAAATTATCTTGACTGTTTAGTCCAATGTTACCCAAATGTACAATACAGAAAATTGAGGTTGGTAAAGATCAGCCGCTGGTCCACCATCACATAGGTGCTTAGGAGCAGGACAGGGACAAGAGAGAGGTTATACTAAATAACCAAAAACTTTGATCGGTCTCCCTTCCAGCTACCCCTCTCTGCATAACAAACAGCCGCGGAACAAGAGCAATCATTTATTTCCCTGATGAATCTGCCATCCGTCTGGGCCTGGCAGGGACAGCTTGCTCTAATCTGCGAGGCATTGGCTGGGGTGAGTGTCCCGAGCTAGAGGATCACTTCCAGTGCTTGCTATGGGCTGGCCGCCCAGCCTCGGTTCCTCTTCTCCCGGACCTCTCCACGGCGCTTCTTGGTCTTTCTCACAACATGGCTGCTGATTCCAAATGCAAGTGTTTGAGAGGCAGGAAGTGGAAGCTGCCAATTTCCTAAGGTCTGGTCCCGGAAACTGGCACAGCATAGCTCCTGCCATATTCTCTTTCTCCAAAATCCAAGGCAGTGGGGACATCGACCTCATAGTGGGAAGAATGGCAAGGGATGTTTAGCCATCCCTAATTCGCTACATCTGCCTAAATGATTTTGCATTTTGATGGACTTCAGAGACTTTGTTAAAAAGAATAAAAACCAAGTGCAAGGATAGTGGGAACAGCTTGCGGGTAGCCTTTGGCACTTGTGCTGCAGGCTGCTGCAAGCTCCTTCAGGGGCTTTTCAGGCATCAGCCAGCTGATGAAAGCAAAGGGGGGAGGGGCAGAAAAAGATGGGGTTTTGTGGTCAATGAAGTTACCCACGCAGCCCCTTTATTTTTATTTTTTGTGTGTGTGTGTGTGTGTGTGTGTGCGCGCGCGCGCGCACCACATCTTTTTTTTTTTTTTTTTTTTTTTTTTAATATATGAAATTTACTGTCAAATTGGTTTCCTTACAACACCCAGTGCTCATCCCAAAAGGTGCCCTCCTCAATACCCATCACCCACCCTGCCCTCCCTCCCACCCCCCATCAACCGTCAGTTTGTTCTCAGTTTTTAACAGTCTCTTATGCTTTGGCTCTCTCCCACTCTAACCTCTTTTTTTTTTTTTTTCCCTTCCCCTCCCCCATGGGTTTCTGTTACGTTTCTCAGGATCCACATAAGAGTGAAACCATATGGTATCTGTCTTTCTCTGTATGGCTTATTTCACTTAGCATCACACTCTCCAGTTCCATCCACGTTGCTACAAAAGGCCATATTTCATTCTTTCTCATTGCCACGTAGTATTCCATTGTGTATATAAACCACAATTTCTTTATCCATTCATCAGTTGATGGACATTTAGGCTCTTTCCATAATTTGGCGATTGTTGAGAGTGCTGCTATAAACATTGGGGTACAAGTGCCCCTATGCATCAGTACTCCTGTATCCCTTGGATAAATTCCTAGCAGTGCTATTGCTGGGTCATAGGGTAGGTCTATTTTTAATTTTCTGAGGAACCTCCACACTGCTTTCCAGAGCGGCTGCACCAATTTGCATTCCCACCAACAGTGCAAGAGGGTTCCCGTCTCTCCACATCCTCTCCAGCATCTATAGTCTCCTGATTTCTTCATTTTGGCCACTCTGACTGGCGTGAGGTGGTATCTGAGTGTGGTTTTGATTTGTATTTCCCTGATAAGGAGCGACGTTGAGCATCTTTTCATGTGCCTGTTGGCCATCCGGATGTCTTCTTTAGAGAAGTGTCTATTCATGTTTTCTGCCCATTTCTTCACTGGGTTATTTGTTTTTCGGGTGTGGAGTTTGATGAACTCTTTATAGATTTTGGATACTAGCCCTTTGTCCGATGTGTCATTTGCAAATATCTTTTCCCATTCCGTTGGTTGCCTTTTAGTTTTGTTGGTTGTTTCCTTTGCTGTGCAGAAGCTTTTTATCTTCATAAGGTCCCAGTAATTCACTTTTGCTTTTAATTCCCTTGCCTTTGGGGATGTGCCGAGTAAGAGATTGCTACGGCTGAGGTCAGAGAGGTCTTTTCCTGCTTTCTCCTCTAAGGTTTTGATGGTTTCCTGTCTCACATTCAGGTCCTTTATCCATTTTGAGTTTATTTTTGTGAATGGTGTGAGCAAGTGGTCTAGTTTCAACCTTCTGCATGTTGCTGTCCAGTTCTCCCAGCACCATTTGTTAAAGAGACTGTCTTTTTTCCATTGGATGTTCTTTCCTGCTTTGTCAAAAATGAGTTGGCCATATGTTTGTGGGTCTAGTTCTGGGGTTTCTATTCGATTCCATTGGTCTATGTGTCTGTTTTTATGCCAATACCATGCTGTCTTGATGATGACAGCTTTGTAGTAGAGGCTAAAGTCTGGGATTGTGATGCCTCCTGCTTTGGTCTTCTTCTTCAAAATTACTTTGGCTATTCGGGGCCTTTTGTGGTTCCATATGAATTTTAGGATTGCTTGTTCTAGTTTCGAGAAGAATGCTGGTGCAATTTTGATTGGGATTGCATTGAATGTGTAGATAGCTTTGGGTAGTATTGACATTTTGACAATATTTATTCTTCCAATCCATGAGCAGGGAATGTCTTTCCATTTCTTTATATCTTCTTCAATTACCTGCATAAGCTTTCTATAGTTTTCAGCATACAGATCTTTTACATCTTTGGTTAGATTTATTCCTAGGTATTTTATGCTTCTTGGTGCAATTGTGAATGGGATCAGTTTCTTTATTTGTCTTTCTGTTGCTTCATTGTTAGTGTATAAGAATGCAACTGATTTCTGTACATTGATTTTGTATCCGGCAACTTTGCTGAATTCATGTATCAGTTCTAGCAGACTTTTGGTGGAGTCTATCGGATTTTCCATGTATAATATCATGTCATCTGCAAAAAGCGAAAGCTTGACTTCATCTTTGCCAATTTTGATGCCTTTGATTTCCTTTTGTTGTCTGATTGCTGATGCTAGAACTTCCAGCACTATATTAAACAGCAGCGGTGAGAGTGGGCATCCCTGTCGTGTTCCTGATCTCAGGGAAAAAGCTCTCAGTTTTTCCCCATTGAGGATGATGTTAGCTGTGGGCTTTTCATAAATGGCTTTTATGATCTTTAAGTATGTTCCTTCTATCCCGACTTTCTCCAGGGTTTTTATTAAGAAAGGGTGCTGGATTTTGTCAAAGGCCTTTTCTGCATCGATTGACAGGATCATATGGTTCTTCTCTTTTTTTTTGTTAATGTGATGTATCACGTTGATCGATTTGCGAATGTTGAACCAGCCCTGCATCCCAGGAATGAATCCCACTTGATCATGGTGAATAATTCTTTTTATATGCTGTTGAATTCAATTTGCTAGTATCTTATTGAGAATTTTTGCATCCATATTCATCAGAGATATTGGCCTGTAGTTCTCTTTTTTTACTGGGTCTCTGTCTGGTTTAGGAATCAAAGTAATACTGGCTTCATAGAATGAGTCTGGAAGTTTTCCTTCCCTTTCTATTTCTTGGAATAGCTTGAGAAGGATAGGTATTATCTCTGCTTTAAACGTCTGGTAGAACTCCCCTGGGAAGCCATCTGGTCCTGGACTCTTATTTGTTGGGAGATTTTTGATAACCGATTCAATTTCTTCGCTGGTTATGGGTCTGTTCAAGCTTTCTATTTCCTCCTGATTGAGTTTTGGAAGAGTGTGGGTGTTTAGGAATTTGTCCATTTCTTCCAGGTTGTCCAATTTGTTGGCATATAATTTTTCATAGTATTCCCTGATAATTGTTTGTATCTCTGAGGGATTGGTTGTAATAATTCCATTTTCATTCATGATTTTATCTATTTGGGTCATCTCCCTTTTCTTTTTGAGAAGCCTGGCTAGAGGTTTGTCAATTTTGTTTATTTTTTCAAAAAACCAACTCTTGGTTTCGTTGATCTGCTCTACAGTTTTTTTAGATTCTATATTGTTTATTTCTGCTCTGATCTTTATGATTTCTCTTCTTCTGCTGGGTTTAGGCTGCCTTTGCTGTTCTGCTTCTATTTCCTTTAGGTGTGCTGTTAGATTTTGTATTTGGGATTTTTCTTGTTTCTTGAGATAGGCCTGGATTGCAATGTATTTTCCTCTCAGGACTGCCTTCGCTGCGTCCCAAAGCGTTTGGATTGTTGTATTTTCATTTTCGTTTGTTTCCATTTATTTTTTAATTTCTTCTCTAATTGCCTGGTTGACCCACTCATTCGTTAGTAGGGTGTTCTTTAACCTCCATGCTTTTGGAGGTTTTCCAGACTTTTTCCTGTGGTTGATTTCAAGCTTCATAGCATTGTGGTCTGAAAGTATGCATGGTATAATTTCAATTCTTGTAAACTTATGAAGGGCTGTTTTGTGACCCAGTATATGATCTATCTTGGAGAATGTTCCATGTGCACTCGAGAAGAAAGTATATTCTGTTGCTTTGGGATGCAGAGTTCTAAATATATCTGTCAAGTCCATCTGATCCAATGTATCATTCAGGGCCCTTGTTTCTTTATTGACTGTGTGTCTAGATGATCTATCCATTTCTGTAAGTGGTGTGTTAAAGTCCCCTGCAATGACCACATTCTTATCAATAAGGTTGCTTATGTTTATGAGTAACTGTTTTATATATCTGGGGGCTCCGGTATTTGGCGCATAGACATTTATAATTGTTAGCTCTTCCTGATGGATAGACCCTGTAATTATTATATAATGCCCTTCTTCATCTCTTGTTACAGCCTTTAATTTAAAGTCTAGTTTGTCTGATATAAGTATGGCTACTCCAGCTTTCTTTTGGCTTCCAGTAGCATGATAAATAGTTCTCCATCCCCTCACTCTCAATCTAAAGGTGTCCTCAGATCTAAAATGAGTCTCTTGTAGACAGCAAATAGATGGGTCTTGTTTTTTTATCCATTCTGATACCCTATGTCTTTTGGTTGGCGCATTTAATCCATTTACATTCAGTGTTATTATAGAAAGATACGGGTTTAGAGTCATTGTGATGTCTGTATGTTTTATGCTTGTAGTGATGTCTCTGGTACTTTGTCTCACAGGATCCCCCTTAGGATCTCTTGTAGGGCTGGTTTCATGGTGACAAATTCCTTCAGTTTTTGTTTGTTTGGGAAGACCTTTATCTCTCCTTCTATTCTAAATGACAGACTTGCTGGATAAAGGATTCTCGGCTGCATATTTTTTCTGTTTAGCACACTGAAGATATCGTGCCAAGCCTTTCTGGCCTGCCAAGTTTCAAAGGAGAGATCAGTCACGAGTCTTATAGGTCTCCCTTTATATGTGAGGGCACGTTTATCCCTTGCTGCTTTCAGAATTTTCTCTTTATCCTTGTATTTTGCCAGTTTCACTATGATATGTCGTGCAGAAGATCGATTCAAGTTACGTCTGAAGGGAGTTCTCTTATCCTCTTGGATTTCAGTGCCTTTTTCCTTCCCCAGTTCAGGGAAGTTCTCAGCTATAATTTCTTCAAGTACCCCTTCAGCACCTTTCCCTCTCTCTTCCTCCTCTGGGATACCAATTATGCGTATATTATTTCTTTTTAGTGTATCACTTAGTTCTCTAATTTTCCCCTCATACTCCTGGATTTTTTTATCTCTCTTTCTTTCAGCTTCCTCTTTCTCCATAACTTTATCTTCTAGTTCACCTATTCTCTCCTCTGCCTCTTCAATCCGAGCCGTGGTGGTTTCCATTTTGTTTTGCATTTCGTTTAAAGCGTTTTTCAGCTCCTCGTGACTGTTCCTTAGTCCCTTGATCTCTGTAGCAAGAGATTCTCTGCTGTCCTGTATACTGTTTTCAAGCCCAGCGATTAATTTTATGACTATTATTCTAAATTCACTTTCTGTTATATTATTTAAATCCTTTTTGATCAGTTCATTAGCTGTTGTTATTTCCTGGAGATTCTTCTGAGGGGAATTCTTCCGTTTGGTCATTTTGGACAGTCCCTGGAGTGGTGAGGACCCGCAGGGCACTTCCCCCGTGCTGTGGTGTATAACTGGAGTTGGTGGGCGGGGCCGCAGTCCGACCTGATGTCTGCCCCCAGCCCCCCGCTGGGGCCACAGTCAGACTGGTGTGTGCCTTCTCTTCCCCTCTCCTAGGGGCGGGATTCACTGTGGGGTGGTGTGGCCCGTCTGGTCTACTTGCACACTGCCAGGCTTCTGGTGCTGGGGAGCTGGCGTATTAGCTGGGGTGGGTAGGCAAGGTGCACGGGGGCGGGAGGGGCCGGCTTAGCTCGCTTCTCCTTAGGTGATCCGCTTCAGGAGGGGCCCTGTGGCAGCGGGAGGGAGTCAGATCCGCTGCCGGAGGTTTGGCTCCGCAGAAGCACAGAGTTGGGTGTTTGCGCGGAGCGAGCAAGTTCCCTGGCAGGAACTGGTTCTCTTTGGGATTTTGGCTGGGGGATGGGCGGGGGAGATGGCGCTGGCGAGCGCCTTTGTTCCCCGCCAAGCTGAGCTCTGCCGTCCGGGGGGCTCAGCAGCTCTCCCTCCCTTTGTCCTCCAGCCTTCCCGCTTTCTGAGCAGAGCTGTTAACTTCTGACCTCCCAGACGCTAAGTCGCGCTTGCTGTTGGAACACAGTCCGTCCGGCCCCTCCGCTTTTGCCAGCCCGACTCGGGGGCTCTGCTTGGCCGGCGAGCCGCCCCTCCGCCCCGGCTCCCTCCCGCCAGTCCGTGGAGCGCGCACCGCCTCGCCGCCCTTCCTACCCTCTTCCGTGGGCCTCTCGTCTGCGCTTGGCTCCGGAGACTCCGTTCTGCTAATCCTCTGGCGGTTTTCTGGGTTCTTTAGGCAGGTGTAGGTGGAATCTAAGTGATCAGCAGGACGCGCGGTGAGCCCAGCGTCCTCCTATGCCGCCATCTTCCCCAAAGCTCCCACGCAGCCCCTTTATATGTACATGTAAGGTACCCACACTTTGCTGCTTATTAGACTAACCTGAGACCCTTCAAAAAAATATAGATTCCCACCGCCACCTCAGATCTATTAAACCACAATTCCCAGAGGTGGTCAGAAAGCTATTTTTAAGAAAGTCCCCCAGGTGATGGGAGGCAGTTCTGCGGTCAGCACCTGTTTGCAAATCCAGACGTTGAAACTGCTCCCAGAATCTCTGGCACTTGGTGGGGTGAGGGCCCTGCATATTTTTATAGATGTTTTAAAAAATGATGAAACTGAGGTCCAACCCTCTCCTGTCCCCCAATTATGAATTCCACTGTGGCTGTGAAAAATTATTCTGAGATAAGATAAAGAACCGAAGGAAATGTATGGTTCTTTCTGGTCCAAGAGTTCTGCACTGGGAAATACCAAAACACTGAGACCAAAATAAAAGCCCAGAGGATGGGGAGGAGAGACCTGGCTCACTTTGGGGCTCCAGTATAATTATTTTGAAATTCGTTCATGTTGTTGCATGAATACAATAATTCATTCTCTTCTGTTGCTGATCAATACTCCATCATATAACTAGATAACAATATGCGAACCCATTCAGCTGTGAGTGGCATTGGGGGTAGAAAGCAATCAGATTCTCCCAAAAGACCCCACCATACCAATAACAGAAAACACACTTTATTACTGAGTCAGCTTTAATAAGTTTATATGCATGTAGCCAAAAACCGACTGCAAAGTTTGGGGGGAAATCTGACACATTATATGCAGCAAAAGAAAATGAAAAACAAAAATGTCTCTTATCTTCCAAAGACTAAACCACTGCTCGTTACCACGTTTCCTGTGAGAGAGTCTTGAGCTAATTCCTGAGAGCCGTCTGCTTGGCCAGGCCAGAGAAATACCTTTACGTTGCAACACTGGAGACGGGGCTCACTCTCTAGAAACATGTACCTCTATTCCAAACAGAGCAAGGACTCAGATTTGCTACGTCTCTAAGAAAACACTCTAAAAAGAACAGAAAGGGAACATGGTCTCTTTGCCCTTAATCAAAAGGAGAAAATAATTTTCATTTATCCTTACAATGAACGTTTGGGTTGTATCCTGTTTGGGTTATTTCAAATAAAGTTGCCATGAACATTCACTTATGGGATTTATGTCTCTGTTTCTCTTGGGTAAAGACTTACTACAAATGGAAAGGCTGGGCGGGGTTATACAGCGGGCTTATGTTTAACTTGAAAGAAACTGCCAATAGGTTTTCCAAAGAGGCTGCACCATTTTATTTATTTATTTATTTATTTATTTATTTTTAATTTTTTTTAAATGTTTTTATTTATTTTTGAGTCAGAGAGAGACCGAGCATGAGCAGGGGAGGGCCAGAGAGAGGGGGAGACACAGAAGCGGGCTCCAGGCTCTGAGCTGTCAGCACAGAGCCAGACGCGGGGCTCGAACTCACAAAGTGTGAGATCATGACCTGAGCTGAAGTCGGGACGCTCAACTGACTGAGCCACCCAGGCGCCCTGAGGCTGCACCATTTTACATGGCCTCCAGCAGCCTACGGAAGTTCCAGGTGCTCCATGTCCTTACCAACACTTGGCAGTTTCTGTATTTTTAACTGTCACCAAGCCAAAGAGAGCAAGTGGATATTCTGTTATACATTTCATTTGTCTTTCCCTGATACAAATCATGTTGAACACAGCTTCCTGTGCTTACTAGACATTTGTGTGTCTTCTTTTGGAAGCATCCCACTCTTTTGCCCACTTTTTCCTTGGGTTGTTTGTAACTGAGCTGTATGAGTTCTCAATGTATTCTCTATACAAATCCTTTGTCGATATTTCCTCCTGGCCTGAGGCCTGCTCTTTCGCGTTCTTATGGTATCTTTGGGGGGAAGAAATTAATTTTAATGAAATTCAATTAACAAAAGGTACAACTGATCTCAGACTTCTGGCCTCCAGAAGTGTGTGGCAGATTTCTGTTGGTTTAGGCCACCGGGGTTGTGGTGATTTTTAGAGCAGCCTCGGGAAACTGATCCACCTGTTGGGCTGGTTTCAGTCTGCCCTTGGCAGGGGTGGCTCGGGGGTTAGGCTGAAATTCGTGTGGATTTATACACAGAATTAGCAGAGCCTCTGACTTGGTTTCCCCCTCTGGGATTATCCTACCCTTTTTTCATCGGCAGAACCCCCTTTTCCTAGCTCCTCTGGCAACAAAGATAGAGTTTCTATTAAAGTATTCAGCTTTGTATTAAAGTATCCATGACTGGGACCTGCTCTCGTGTGGCATTATTTCTCCAAGTTTGTCTCTTCTCCATTGCTGCCTGCTCCTGTTTACTTTTCAAACCGCTAGATAGTTGTTTTTGCGGGTTGCCTAGAGCTTTTTGCTGTCATTGGTGAGTGCGAAGGGGCATGGGGGGCTCGTCAGCACGTCTATCCCATCACAGTCAGTCAAGACCCGATGTCTTGCTGTGGGACACATGAGACGGTCCACCCAGAGCAAATCTTTGCTTTGGTTGTTCAGTTCCGTGGTCGATCTTGAAATCCTTAGCCTGGGAGATGTGGAAAGCGAGTGCAGAAAATGTCAGCCCCAACTAATATATTTCACGGGTAATTGCTGTTTCTTACCCTTTGCTGTTTGTATCAATACCCGGCATACAAAATCAGTTCTGCTCACAATTAGCTAATTAAGAAAATAGACCATTCTGGGGTAAGGAGGAACAAGTAACCTTTCATGATGACTCACCCCAGGCAGGGTGCTTGGTGCTCAGGACAGGAACGAAGTTCAGGCATGAATTTCTACGATGTTTGGGGGGAAAGTCCGTAGTGAGGCAACACTGGATCGGAACCGTAAAGATGTTCAGGTTCCAACAAATGGGGGGTCGGCCGGGTCACTCCAGGTCGGAAACACTAGGTAAGCGGGTCTCGGAGGTTCGAGGTGCCAGGCGTGGTGCCAGAAGGATGGCAGTCTGGTGTGATGAGAGCCCAGGGTGAGGCAAGAAGGCCACCCCAACCCACAAAACTGCCTGGCCACAGAGAAGCCATGGCAGGAGTTCAACAGCAACCACCTTCGACCTGATGGGGCCAGAGTCACAGCAAGGTGCCACGGTGAGTCAGGGAAGGGATGTAGTTCTTCTGACAGTGCCTGCTTTGCTTTTCCTTTCATACGGGGATCGGAAACGGCAGGGAGTGAGCCTGGCTCTGTTACGACAGTGGAGACGGTAGGTGTGCACAGCAGAACTGTGGACCCATTGCTGTCTTCTCTTTTCTCCCGTTTCCCAAGTCTTTCAGCCAGATAAGCTGGGGGAGGGGTTCTGGCACGTGCAATCCATCCCCAGGGGACCAAGTTTCTCTGTGACAAAGAGAAAACGGCACGTGAGGCGTCCAAGTGCCAGCTGATGTTTCCAAATAACAGTAAAAAGTGTTTTCTGGCCACCACCCAGCATCCGGACAAGCCTCGAGTCTGGGCCGACCAATGTATCGTGCCCAGAGGGAAAGCACCCAGCTGTGGCCTCCTCGGGCCTTATTCTCAGGCGACCGTCTCAGCAAAGGGACGGGGTTGCCAGCACGTCCTCAAACGGAGTAACAGCTCACGACATGGTGCCACACGTTCTGACCAAAAAAAAAAAAAAAAAAGAAAATTATCTAAAGGTTCTACAACTTTAATCGTTTGGTTCCTCCCAGCCACCCAAAAGAAAGAAAGTTATCGTTTTGAGTACAATCCTAACTTTGATGGTTGCCAACAGGAACAAGCAGTTGGAGCCCGTGGGGACCGTAGGTGTGGAGCCATTGGCAATCTGATGTGCAAGAAAATTAAAGAGTCAAGGTTATGAACCATTGTTCCTAGCAGGTTGTTGATATATATGCTACTTGTAACCCACTTCAGTAAACAACAATGAAAGAAGAGAGCCTCCAGGGATACAGATGTACAATTAAAATTGAAATTTGGCAGGGCGCCTGGGTGGCTCGGTCGGTTGAGCGCCTGACTTCGGCTCAGGTCATGATCTCACAGCTCTGTGGGATCGAGCCCCGCATCAGGCTCTGTGCTGACAGCTCAGAGCCTGGAGCCTGCTTCGGATTCTGCATCTCCCTCTCTCTCTGCCCCTAACCCACTTGCATTCTGTCTCTGTCTCTCTCAAAAATAAATAAACATTAAAAAAAAAATTGAAATTGAAATTGGGCATTGGGGTGCCTGGGTGGCTCAGTCGGTTAAGTGTCTGACTTCAGCTCAGCTCATGATCTCACGGTTTGTGAGTTTGAGCTCCACCAGGCTTACAGCTTGGAGCCTGGAGCCTGGAGCCTGCTTCAGATTCTGTCTCCCTCTCTCTCTGTCCCTCCCTTGCTGGCACTCTGTCTCTCAAAAATAATTTTTTTTTTTAATCAAAATTAAGGGGGCGCCTAGGTGGCTCAGTCGGTTGGGCGTCCAACTTCGGCTCAGGTCATGATCTCACAGTTTGTGGGTTTGAGCCCTGTATCGGGCTCTGTGCCGATGGCTCAGTGCCTGGAGCCTGCTTCGGATTCTGTCTCCCTCTCTCTCGGCCCCTCCCGTGCTTGCGCTCTGTCTCTCAAAAACAAAAACAAAAAAATAGAAGTTAGGCACTTTGGAAAGACCAATTTTGACGTTTTCTGTAGAAGTCGACTTCTACAGTAGAAGTTGTACGGCAAATGCCCAGGATTATCATCATTGGCATAGCTGGTTCGTGTAAAGTTTCATCCTAATAAGGAAGGTTAGTGCTGTCATTCCTGGACTCCTGGTAAGGGCTGACTGTTTGTGTCCCCCACCTCCCCAAAATTCATATACCAAAACCTTACTCCTCAATGGCATAGATTTGGAAAGTGACTCAAGGTTAGAGGGTAGAACACTCGTGATAGGATTAGTGCCCTTGGAAGGGACACGGGACAGTGAGCTTCCTGTGTCTGCTCTCCACCCCGTAAGGACACAATGAGAAGTCAGCATCTGCAACCTGGAAGGGGGTCCTCACCAGAACCTAATCACGCTGGCACCCTGATGTCAGACTTCCGGTCTCCGGAACGGTGAGAATAAATGTCTGCTGTTTATAAGTTGCCCAGTCCATGGAAGTCTCTTACTTAGACTGAGCTAACTAAGAAACATCCTTGGGGCATCTTTCATCTATAGGGTCTTTGGAGACCCAAGAATCTTCCACAGTAACGGCCTCTGCAAGTGCTTCTTCCTAGTCTTTTCTGCCCACAAATAACCCCACCCCCAGGTCTGTCTCTGCCTTAGGGTCCAGTGACACCTGCAGCAGCCGGGATTCCATCTTACCTGTTCCACTGCCACACATTCCTACCTGCTCCCCTCCTGGCCTGACCTCTCCTCGGCCACACACATGCCTGGTCCTCAAGGGAAAGGTGGCATCCCATCATCCACCTGCCCCATCAAGGCCTGACCACTAGTGCCTGGCCTCCATTCCTCCCCTGCCACCAACTTTCTCAAGTTCTGGCTCTGTGTGGAAGATGCACAAGAGGATGAGATCATGGCCCCGTCCTTAAAGACCTCGTGGTCAGATGAGGAGAAGCCACCATGGTACCCGTGAACTCAACAACTTCTGTGAATCAGGTATGGAAGAACAAATCCATTCGTGCTGGCCAGCAAAGTGGTGGGAGCCAGGAGGCATGGGAAGGTGAACTTTGTTTGCACTGCATTCTGTACAATGAGTAGTATCTTACCAGGTAAGAAGGGCCCCCAGTAGAGGAAGCAGGCATGGGGGAGCTCGGAGAAAGTCTACGTTCTGGAAGTGGCTAACAACCAGGTCCAGGAGATAATGCACATAAGGGCTGAGTAACGGAGGATGGCTAGAACGGCCGGCTGAGCCTAGCTCCTGCCATAGTGAGGTGCTTGATCCTCATCCTGCGGGCAGTGGGGAGTTGTAGAGGCTTTGTAAACAGGGAGGTGACAGACATCACTAGTGACAGTGTGGACTGAAGGAGGGAGGGATTAGGAAGAGGGAGAGGCAGCTCGAGCCTCCTTCCTCTTTCCTTCTTCATTCCTAAACTACATGCAGACAAACAGCTCTCTCTAATCTCCCCCTCCCTGTCCCTGAAGCTATGCCCCTATACTTGGACGACAGCCCCTTCCAGAGTCACTGCCCCCATATACTTCAGTCAACTCCTTAAAACACGACTGCATTCATCCGCCATTTGGAACCTTCTGGACCTTCTGGAACCCAGGTCCACATGACCTTACCCCTGTTGTCTCCATCTATAAATCCAAGGGGTAACTGGAATGGCCATCTTAACACAGAGGGTCAAGGGCCTGTGGCACGTGCAGTGTCCAGGAAACAGAGATGAAGTGACAAGAAGCCAGGGAGCCCGGGTCAGAGTAGGTGGCCTGCATGGCAAAGCCGAGAAGCTCCTTCGACCTGGCAAATTGTTCTTAGGCCAAGCACTCTGACCCAGGTTCTTCCTGAGTTGTGTTATTCAGTCATCACAACCTGAAGGTGGAGGCTCTATTGACCCCATGTTACAGACCAGGCAGCAGAAACACACAGTGCCGTACTCTCAGATCAGATCCCTGTCCGTGAAGGGGCTGGGACCCAGCTGTCCCAAAGCCAGGGTCTTCATCCTGACAGGCATCCACTTCTCCAGCATCAAACAAGCACCAGTCTCCTTTTTGCAGGTTCACGCCAACCCGGAGCAACTCTGGCCTAGGATTGCACAGCCATGCTCTCTCACCTGGACCCAGCTTCAGAGTCACGGGGTAATAGAATTTTGCAGCAACAAGGAATCCAGCTGTCTCATTTACTGGAAAGTTCAGTGACTTGCCAGGGTCACATCCTAGTAAGAGTCAGGACAACAAAATCTGAGGACCTTACTTCATTCCAAGCTCAAGTCTTTCTGGGGTTCATCTCCCCTGGGCCGTGACATTGCATTTCTTTTCCTTCCTTTTCTAAAGTGTTCTCCTGAGTTTCTTCTGGTGTTCGGAAAATAAACACCAGGCTAAGTCAACACCACCTCTATCTCCTGAAAAATGATGTTTTGCTGGTCTATTTCTGAGACCTCATGTGATTTCCACTGACCATCTTGTAACTATCAAGTTTACACCTGAAACTTTCAATAGTCCCAAGACTTTTCACAGCAGTTTAGAACATACGTTCTACATGAGTACTTTTTTAAAATGTTTATTTATTTTTGAGAGAGACAGCAAGACAGAGTGCAAGCAGGGGAGGGACAGAGAGAGAGGGAGATAAAGAATCTGAAACAGGCTCCAGGCTCTGAGCTGTCAGCACAGAGTCCGACGCGGGGCTTGAACTCACAAACTGTGAGATCATGACCTGAGCCAAAGTCGGATGCTTAACCAGCTGAGTCACCCAGGCGCCCCTACAAGAGTATTTTTAATTGAGTTGGACTTTAGCTGTAACATTTGTTTGATGAAAACGATTACAACAGGTGCTCTGCGTCAAAAAATGAAACCTCTCAGATATTATAAATGCAAAATTACAGGAAAATGTCTTAGAGCTTAAAAAATGCCTAATGACATCTATGAAGGAAAATCATAAAGCAGGAAAATGATACTAAATTAATATGAAAAACCATTTTGATTTTTGTGTAGAGCCATCAAAAATTGTTTCATTGTATCTCAGATTTTGAAAGATCCCACTTCAGTAAAAAGGAATTGATTCTATTGAATATATAGCTCCTAATTGAATAAACAGGTGCTGATAACCACTAATCTATTTATCTTGGAAAGAAAATCAGAAAGACATCCATAGCCTTTATATACATGTAAGAGTACACAGAATTTTCTAGACCCAACCTTATCTCAAGGTTTCTGAGATTATTTTAATTATTATTTTAAGTTTTTCTACAGCTACTTTTTTAAAGTTTATTTATTTATTTTTGAGAGAGAGAAAGAGAGAAAATGAGCAGAGGAGGGGCAGAGAAAGAGGGGGACAGAGGATCCAAAGCAGGCTCTGCTCTAACAGCAGACAGCCCGAGGCGGGGCTTGAACTCACAAACCATGAGATCATGACCTGAGCTGAAGTCAGAAGCTTAACCACCTGAGCCACACAGGTGTCCCCACAGCTACTTTTTTGAGGAGGAGAGATGACATTTTTTTATTAATCAAGACAGTTTTTGTCTCCATCCTTGAGATGGTGTCATTTTTCTGTTACTTCCCATGTGTTGAGGGCCAACTCCAGTTGAAGGAACTCCACAGAACAACCACACTGTTTTTTCTCCAACATCCTTGTATTACAACGATTATTCACCTGATGGGTGATAGGTGGGGTTGGCTGCTATATTTGAGAACTGGAAGTATAGTTTTACTTTAGAGCAAACATACACCCCAAATAACTCAGTTCAGGACCTTTCTTGGCTCTATCAGTCATCACATAATCTTCCATGATTTCTGAAGGATATAGAAACTGATGAAGCTCAACTAGTCATTGTAAAGAACAACAAAATATATCCGTTATTGTAGAATTCCTGGAGTATATGTCAAAATAGTCCATAGAAACCTCTGATAAAGAATTACCCATTGCAATAAGATTTTACCTGGATGAATACTCCACAGTACTCTAAAAAAAAAATCACTGGTCAGTTAAAATCTTCAAAACCTTTCACTGAAACATAAAAATAGAAATCTCAGTTCTGAAGAGCTGGATCTGAAAGAATTACTATAATTGAACTGCATTTTGCTGCTGTAAGTATGGAATAATTGTTTCCAGGCTAGTAAATTTTGTTTAATCAGGATCTTTGTAAATAATTTGAATATATCTGATGGCTACTAAATTTTGGTTTGGAGAATTTTTTGTAAGTCCTAAGAGTAAAAAAGTTTAAAAGTAATCTGAAAATCATGGTTTTCTATTTCCCAAAAGAAGAAATACACATTTAAAATATGTATGTATATGACATATACATACATGCAGAGGATATATAAATTAATGTTTCCTCTGATCTTTAGGAAATGCTCTTATCAGCGATGGCAAAACGTGTTCTCAATTCTGAATTAAATGTATATATTTCTTAGAAAACTTTCAGAGAGTTTGAAGTGAGTCTGCTTTCATCACGAAGTCATGACTCATTCATTCATTCAACTCTTCATGAATAATAAGCATCTTGGTTTGCTTAATTAAGTCTCAGTTTAACAAAGACCATCAAGGCAGTTTTAATACAGACACCTGGAGAAAGAAGACACCAGCTGACCTTGTAAATGGAAATCCTGGGGCACTACTTCCTCCCTGATTCACCTGAAGAGGGTTGTTTTAATCTCTCAGTGGTGGGTGGATCAGTCAGTTAAGCAGCTGACTCTTGGTTTGGGCTCAGGTCATGATCTCATAGTTTGTGAGTTCAAGCCCCCTGTTGGGCTCTGTGCTGACAATGCAGAGCCTGCTTAGGATTTTCTTTCTCTCTCTCTGCCCCTCCCCTGCTCTTTCTCTGTCTCTCAAAATAAATAAATAAACTTATAAAATATGTATGGTAGGAAGAGCCTCTCCATGGTGCCTCTTCCCAGCTGTAAAATTGATTTCAGTATTTTGAGTGTTCTCTTTTCTTTCTTCTTTCTTCTTTCTTTCTTTCTTTCCTTCTTTCCTTCTTTTCTTTCTTTCTCTTTTTTAATGTGGTAGGATGGGAATAAGAGTTTGAAGCTGAGATCCTGGCCCAAAATGAAAACTGTATCTTCACTGGTGAGTCTGGGAAAATTGGACCCAGAGGAGATCCCAACTCCTTCCTCTCCTCACATCCATGGTTTGTGTCTACAGGTGTGGAAAGTGCCAGACTCCAGTTTAGTTCTGTGATGAAAAAAGCACAGAGCATAAAAGATGATGATATCTGGACTTCAGAATAAACCTTGGATCTAGAAGATATTTGGAAACCTTTTGTGGGTTCCATACAGAGTTGTCGTGACTCCATCAGATGAGCTGGAGAAGCTGGACATCTGTGCAGAAGGATCTGAAGTGCAGTGTGGTCTGGGCTCTCATATCACCCTTTCTCTCTTCCCTGTTTTCTTCCGTGTGCCTTAATTAGTCAAACTGAAAGAGTATGTGTGTTGTTTCTTGGCTAAACCAAGTGAAATGATTGCTGTCATGATTATAATTCCCAGAGGATTTCTCAGACTGAACATTTTTTTTTTAATTTTTTTTTAATGTTTATTTATTTTTGGGACAGAGAGAGACAGAGCATGAACGGGGGAGGGGCAGAGAGAGAGGGAGACACAGAATCGGAAACAGGCTCCAGGCTCCGAGCCATCAGCCCAGAGCCTGACGCGGGGGTCGAACTCACGGACCGTGAGATCGTGACCTGGCTGAAGTCGGACGCTTAACCGACTGCGCCACCCAGGCGCCCCCAGACTGAACATTTTTAAACCAATATGTATGAAAGGAAATCCAGTTGGTTGGTTGGTTTTTAAATGTTCTATGTGCCCTTACTGAATGCTACATACTTTATTACAGTTTTCTGTTTATTTCCAAAGAACACTTAGAGCTCTGAATAGAATGAGACAAAAGAATAAGGGCAGGGTTGCCTGGGTGTCTCAGTCGGTTGAGTGTCTGACTCTTGATTTTGGCTCAGGTCATGATGTCACAGCTCATGGGATCAAGCTCCACGTTGGACTCTGTGCTGACAGCACAGAGCCTGCTTTGGATTCTCTCTCTCCCCTCTCTCTGCCCCTCCCTCATTCTCTCTCTCTCTCAAAATAAAATAAACTTAAAAAGGGGGGGGGGCAGAAAAGCAACCGAATGGCTTCTTGGGCTGACAACAATGGTGGTTTCTTCTTCATCCTGCTCCCAGGCTGAGAATCAGTCAGTTGGGTTGAATTCTTCTTAATGTGCCTGTCAGTGGTTTGCCACAGTTTGAGATAGATAATAGGAAGGCTCCCGGCAATCCTAATTCACTGGATGAGTTCACCAGTCCCACCATTTTGTTTACCACTTTTGGAATCCGTCCTACTGTCCTGTCACAGGGGTGACATCTCCCCAGCAAAGACACAGAAATGGAAGCTAACAGCATCGAATATTCTGACTCACGACACTCCTAGATGTCTGCGTTGCCCTTCTTTTAGCAAAGAGATGTGGCTGAGGGAAGGGTGAGAAAACTCCTTCTCCAGAAGACTCTTGTTTTCTAGTATGGCTCCACACAGCAAATGTGCGAGAAACACCTACTGAGCAGCTCACACCTGGGTGCTGGTAAGGTGCACGTGAACGAAGCCCAAGCCCATGCTTTGGGCAGTAGCCACGTAGACACATACAAAGGAACCTAGCCATCGTGGGGGCATGAAATAAGTGTGGGGGTTGCCTAGGGGAGGCAGAGACTAATTCTGCCAGGAGAGTATTGAACCATAACAAATCAGGCAATGCTTTTTGTTTTGTTTTGTTTTGTTTTGTTTTTAATCCTCTAAATTTAAGACTGGATGAGCAACCAACCAGCTGGAAAACTCGGGCTAAGCCTTCTGGTACCCACCCAGGCAGAATTAATCCAGGGGTCTTCTCTCTTAGCACTTTGTTTTTCTCATTAAGTGCAGCCCTATCACATTGTGTAATAAATAGAAAGCTGGTTATCTGCCCGTCTACCCCCATTCCTGCCTCGCAAGACCAAACTCCCGGTTGGTCTTTAATGCCTACTGGTATGAAATGAATGAGCAAATAAACAAAGCTGCTGCTACCTGCTCCTTTGGGGTTTCTTGAAACTGTGTTCATATATTTAAATCAGCCCCTTTCTTCCAGATGCTCAGAGACTAAGGGTGAGTCCTGCATTTCTTCCTTATTTCCTAACTATAATTTATTACAATAGAGCAAGGCATCGTGAGATCATTTCAAGAATTTTGGCAATTTCATGGTCAGATGGAATGGGCAAGGGTACTACTCTGTTACCCACTGGAATACAAACAGAAAGTGCATAGCAAATAGAAGCTTGAAATAAACACTTATTCAACCTACACGAATATAGGTTTCTTTCAAAGCGTTTACAGTATGCAAGACGAGCTAAATGGAGTCCTTTGTGGAATTAGTGTTTTTGAGTCTTTTCCAAACATTTCTATGCTCCCTTCTCTTTTCATCAAGGCATTAGTTTCCCACCTTTGGTACAAGATTAGAAAGCCCTGGTGGTCCTGCTTCTTTCTGTATGTACAGAACAAACAGTGACTCATTGTGTGGCTAACGTGTCCAGACAAAATTTGAAGAGAGATCAGAGGGGGGTGTGTGCGTGTGTGCATGCGCGTGCGTGTGTGTGCATGCACGTGTGTGCACAAGTGCACACCCAATTTGTATATATTTGTGGGCCAATTCAGACAATTAACATTCTTTCTCCTGCTACAGAAAATGAGTGTTATTTTTATCTTTAAACATTTATTTCCCAGAAAGGCTAAAGAAAAAGCAAATAAACTCTTTACTACAGACACCATTGGTAGGGTGCCTTCGGGGGATGCAAATTATCTTCCTTTACTCCATCCTCTGGAGAATAAAATTGATAAAAATTGATATTATTGTAACAGAGGAATTACCCTTCTGAGTTCTCCTACTATTTGAGCTTCTAAAATAATTTATAGTTTGGGGCTTTGTTATTTTTGTCGTTTGTCTTTATGTCTTAATAATATTATTTTGCTAATATTTTGACATATTTGTCTTCATAGACACCAGTTTGTCTTTGCTCATTGGTTTATGGGATCTATTTGACCAATGCTGATAATGGCAAGGAAAATGTTGATGGGAGGAACCAGGCAAGGTCCCCAGGGCCTCTTACATGGCATTATACACGTATATGACAAGCCTATGACACAGGTTTTATTATTCTCCGCTTTATTATTCTCTGGGGGGGGAGTTGAAGTTCAGAGAAGTTACGAGACTTGCTCAAAGTGACCTAGAAAGCAGGGTTCCATCGTGGGCTGCCACTTCTCCCCCTCCATCTGGTGTGCCCGAGAAAACTCATCCCCATTGCATGTTTTTGACTTCTACATAAATACACTGATGGTGGGATACCTGGGTGGCTCAATTGGTTGAGCGTCTGACTTCAGCTCAGGTCATAATCTCACTCATGACTTCAGCCCCACATCGGGCATGCTAGTGTCAGCACAGAGCCCACTTCGGACCCTCTGTCTCCCACTCTCTCTGCCACTCCCCCGCTCACGCACTCTCTCTCTCTTTCAAAAAAATACATAAACATTTAAAAAATTACACTGATGATTTCAGCCTGGATAGCTCTGCAGACTTCAGACATATATATCCAACTGCCAACTAGAGATTTCTACCTGCACACTGCAAAGTTTCCAAGTCCAGATCTGGATTCATTGTCAACACAACTTCAGAGTTTGTCCAATTCCCATACATTCTCTGTTTAATTGATGTCTCTACCTTAGCCCGGGGGCTAAGATTGTCAGATTTGGGGGGTGGGAGTGGGGAATATATATATGTATATTGTTTCAAATCTTGCACAGGGTATACTTACTCTAAAAAACTTCATTGTTTATCTGAAATGCAAATCTAACTGGGTGTCTTCTGTGTGAAGTGGCCATCCTACCGGGCAGCCAGCAGTGAGTGTGGGATCCATCCTCACGCCCTCCCACATCCTCACCTCGATATCAATTGACCCCTGCTGATTTTACTTCCTGAATGTTTCTCAGAATCACCTCCTCCCATCGGTCTTTATTCCTATAACCGCTGCCCCATCCGAGCCCTCATCAACCCCACTATGGATGTTCACTTCCAAAATGTTTTCCCTGTTGCTTATGTTGCTAGTTCCTCCAGAGTTTAATCAGAAAGACCCTTCTCTGTTACACAGTTGACTAGCCCATGTCTTTACTGAGTCTCTTCAAAAGCTTCCCGACCCCCACAGGAGCAGTTCTCAGCCCTACGTGCACGTCAGTCACCCAGTTTGAAAAACAAACAAACAGCAACACAGCCAGACCCAGTCCAATTAAATAGACCTTTTGTACCGGGGCTGAGCATTTTACCTTTTTAAAGCACCCCATGGTGATTCTAATACTCAACCAGAGTGAAACACCGAGTTCACGCTCTACAGATCCCTCCGTCACCTGGCCCTGAAGATGTCATCGACCCTGCCCTTGCTACCCACCCCTGTTCATGTTTCACACTCCAGGAACACAGGCTTGCTTCTAGATCCTCCCACACACAAGGATTCCTTATCTCCATCCCTTTCCTTTCTGCCCAGAATGCTCTCTCCTCTCCCTTTGTCCCACCTTTCTGTGACCTCCTAACTTTCATTCAGATTTAAAATTTAGATCATATTGAAGAGGGCATCTTTCGGGATGAGCACTGGGTGTTGTATGGAAACCAATTTGACAATAAATGTCATATATTAAAAAAAATAATAAAATAAAATAAAATTCAGATCAAAGGTCATTTCCTCCAAGAAGACTCCCCCCACCCTTATCATTGATTCTACCCCCTGCCCTCACAGGGACTTGAGAAAAGCACCCATTCTGTATCCTTCTACATATCACTTTCCTTCCTACATATCACATATCCTTCTACATATCACCTCTACGCTTGTCAGATCTTTAAAGAGCAGCTACTATGTCCCCGCACACTTTGTTATGTCCAGAACCAAGCATATTGCCTGATGGTGTATTTGAATGAATGAATGAATGAATGAGTGAATGAATGAACAAATAGTGTGGCAGAACCAAGATTCTAACCCAGTCTTCTTAAACCCAAAGCCTGTGCATCCCGATACCATATAGTAAAATTTGTTTTATTGCCTAATAAACTGAAATTCAACACTCTCCACTTGCAGTAGACAACAATGATCATTTATTTATGTTACGAATCATGGTCCAAAAGCCAGGTCCCTAACACATCAGCCCCCTTGTCGTGTTCACATGTTTGCGTACGTGGCTCTCTCAGCTCTCGATGCCTTTTTCCCTTTGCTCAGGCAGGCTTCAGCCTTCAGCTAAAATACTTTAATCTTGGGAAGACTCCGAGGTCTTCTTCACTCCCCCAAATAAAGCCATCCATGTTCTTCTCCCTGTTTCTAAAGCATTTTGTGATCACTTCAGCTATGGTCCTAATTGTTTGGGACTCTGAATGTTCAAATGTGTGTCTTCCCACTGGGCTAGAAGCTCTCTGGGGTCTTGTGCAACTTTACACAAAGCACAGTACGAGGGCTTAGTAGATTTCTGTTTCGGAATTATTACGTTCCACAGGATTTTGTGAAGGATATTTTATATTGTTCCAATTCCTTGAAAAACTGGTAAGATCACCTCCTTCCATGGCACTGCTAAGTGACTAAGAATTTACACTACTTTGATCTCTGCTTTTTTATTTTAAGCAGTTTCAACTGTGTGGTCAAGGATTCTTTCACTTCCCAGGGAAAGTCATAAGCACTTCCTTATAAAGAAACCTCTGGAGCTTTTTTCACCATCCACTACCTGCCTACCAATCGACAGTTGTAATTGGATTGGACAAAGCTGGGAAAACAGTGTTTGTCCTCCACAACAGGATTCCCCCAATCCTTTTGCCATGGTTAATTTCATACAGCCCAGAAAGCATGCAATTGAGGCCAGAGCCAGGAAGAAGCAGCGTGCACTTCCCTGCTAGCCTTTGATGTTCAGTCTTGGCTCTGTTCCATCTCTACCCCAGGCGGGAGCCACAGCTGGCCACCATGTGCAAAGGCAAGTATGGGGGAGGGTGCCGGTCTGTCCCCTGAGCCAAACGTGGATTCCACAACCGATGTGGAAAATCCACATCCTCCGTCTGATAAGCGCACAGCGTGGGCATCATAACGTCAGTCAGTCCTGGATAACATGAACCTCCTGGGTTCGATTCCTTGCCCTGTCACCTCTTAGGGACTTGATCCTAAGCAGTTTCCCAAGGCTCTCTCAACTGATATCTGCACCGTGGAATCAACTTTCTTTAGCTCAAGTGTTGCCGTAGGGCGTACGAATGAACTGCATGGAAAATCCCTATACGACTAAATCACAGTGGGTGCTTGAATGTTTGCACACTTTCCAATTCCTTGCCCTTCCAGTAGAAATTTTGAAAACAATATACGATTAACAAAGGCCCCTTCTACATCAGGATGTCTAGCAAGCAACTTCCATCTTGGTGAAAAACATCTATCCCCTCAGCATCTGAGGGTGATGATGTGCCCAACTCCCGGGCAGAGACGAGTCCCCCTTCCTTCCTCTTCTGAGCTTTGTCAGGACAGAGAGACCCTGAGGAAGCCTAGGAAGCCTCACCCCTAGATCCCTCTCGCTGCTACTCTTCCTTCCTCTTGCTCATCACTGCCGGAGTGACCAGCAGCAGCCTGTGAATCTCAGGTTCTTGTACAAGTCCACATTTGGTTATGACTTCTGATGTCCAATGAATCCCTCCAGCCTTTTTACCAAGTGACTCTGGGAGCCCTGAACATTTCCTGAAGAAGAGCCTTCTGACACCTTCATGACAACCAGCCTTCCCAGTGACCGTCTAGGAGACATCCCGACCCTTAAAGGTGGGGGTGGGGCTAGAAGCCCCTGGGAGGTGTCGTGCGTGGTGCCCTGGTGCAGGTCTGGAAGAAAGGGAGGTGAGTGGACAAGCCAGGGTGAAAAGATGGTGTCTTACTCCCCTCTCCCCGTCTCTCATCAGTGGTGTCGCCCACCCGGCAGCTGCTGCCCAAGTATTGGAAAGACTGGTCTCGGGAGAGAGTGAAATCCAGGCCTTTCAACACAGGATACTCAACTTAATCTCTAGACCTAATCCACTTAGAGAATTGCTTTTAAGTCCCATTTGAAGTGACACAGAGGCCAGGACTAAGGCAGATAAGCCCTTCCCACTTGGAAGGGCTCAGCCACACTAGCACCCTACCGTCAGCCTTTCCGAGGCCTGCCTGCTCGCATTACTCACCATGTTGTGATGTACGTGTTAACGCAGGGGACACGGCCAAAGGAACCGCGTCTCTGGGAGGTAGGGTCCTCCGACTTCCTTTCCGTCACTGGGAGCCAGGGTGGCACTAACTTCCTGCCAGCCACCACTGGGCCCTCAGGAACAGCTAGCTCCATGAGCAAAAGAAGAAAATGCTACTTGGGGGTGCCCTGGATCATTTTCCACCCACAAGGGGGCCCAAATCTCTCAGGCTTAGGTGCATTGTCTGAAAAAATAGTGACCGCACTCTAAAAACAAATAGAGGATGCTGGGCTGTGAGTTTCTGGCAGATGTTCATTCAGATGCAGAAAGCAAACAACACTCTCCCCGAAGTTCTTCCGGACAGGCCCAGTCCCGGGGCCCCACTGTGAACGCAGGCCACGGGCAGCCAGACGGCACAGCCAACAAATAAACTGATAAATAAATAAAACGAAAATAAACCTCCAGAGTGATTATTTCCAAAGACATAATAGAACCCAGACAACAGAGACATTAATTCATAAGGAGGAAAAGAGATAGGCCATTTCCTCTCCTGTCCCCCCTGACTTTCACACTGATCCCCACTTTATTTTAAGAACTTGCGTAATTAAAAAAAAATTTTTTTTAACGTTTATTTATTTTTGAGACAGAGAGAGACAGAGCATGAACGGGGGAGGGGCAGAGAGAGAGGGAGACACAGAATCCGAAACAGGCTCCAGGCTCCGAGCTGTCAGCCCAGAGCCCGACGCGGGGCTCGAACTCACGGACTGTGAGATCATGACCTGAGCCAAAGTCGGACGCTTAACCGACTGAGCCACCCAGGCGCCCCTGAACTCGCGTAATTTTAAGAAAGCAAAATTAGTACTTCAGATACTTGAAGTCAATGGAGTACTTGCCCTCTCTTCTTAGGATGTGAACGTTGGAGGGAGCGCTCCTTTTCCCAAGTTTCCTTTCTTCTGTAAAAACAAAAGTGTGCGTGCACATGTGAGCGAGTGTATGTGCGTCTGTGAGAGTGAGTGTATCTTTTCTCCTACCACAAAGTTTGTAAATGCTGGCCTTAGTTAGGCCCTTGAAATGGTGTGGAAAGTCCAATGTGCAGTCACAGTGCACACTGTTGGGTCTAAGTGTGCAAACACGCTCTGTTTTAAACACAGCCTGGCTGTGTGACATCGGGTAGGACTTGAACCTATCTGGGCCCCAGTTTCCTCCTCCATAACACAAGCCCATTGTGGGACACTATCTTGAAATCTACTCTCCTAGTAAGTTCTGTGAGGCTGAGAAAGTCCTGATTTTCTGGACCGATATGGGAAGGGCTCCTTTCTTTACACAGGAAGACCTTTCGCCAATCGTATTTCGGGAGACAGAGACGACATCCCAGCGCTCATACGGATCAGTGATTCAACTTGCCAAAACTCCATCCACACTTCCACTTTTAGGAACATGTGGTTTGCAGTAACCTCCTAAAGAACTTACTGAGAATCAGTTAGACTCACCGGATAAGAAAGTCAGGCCAATTAAAACTTAAAAATACAAGGGCGCCTGGGTGGCTCAGTCAGTTGGGTGTCCAACTTCGGCTCAGGTCATGATCTCACGGTTCACGGGTTTGAGCCCCGCGTCTGGCTCGTGGCTGTCAGCACGGAGCCTGGTGTGGATCCTCAGGCCCCTCTGTCTCTGCTCCTCCCCCCCCTCACCATCTCTCTCAAAAACAAATAAATATTTTTTTAAAAAAATTAAAAGTTGAGGTTTGTCTTTAAATGTGGGATCTTGAGCTCATCACAGTCCCAGACCATCCCAGACCACTTCTGCTCATCTTTGTTTCCCCAGTCCGGCACCTGCATCCAGGAGGTATCCTGGAGATGTTTACAGTTGAACTTCGGCCACTACCAAGTCACAGGTGAGAAACAGGCGTGAGCAAGTATTATCCCACCCAACTCCAGAATGGCTGGTGCCCTTTCAAAAGAGTTCACTGCTCTTTGGGGGGATTAAAGCATTTCATATAAATCCTGTTTATGTTTTCCCAAGAGTGTGTTTAAAGTATTCAGACACAAGTAAATGTGCCTGGCCTCCTAATCTTACCACAGAAGATAAAAGAAACTTTTTCCTTTTGAAGTGAGTAGGTAGCAGCTCCATTTATTCTTCGGTTTCCCTGGAAAGGACCAACTGAGCCAAGGGTGTTGGAATGTGGAAGAGGAAACTGGAGATGGCAAAACCATTCCCCCACCTCCCCACCCCCCCCAACCAGGGCCTCTCTGCTTTCACGGCCATGGGACCTGACACCCTCCTCCGGGGGGTTTATGTCTTGCTGTTCTCAGCTGGCAAGGCCGCAGACCCCCTGCGTGCCTTTCCTATACGTAGGTCCAGGGCCACCTTGGACATGTGAATCCAACAGAACAAGTCAAGGGGTCCACAGCCAGCCTGAGTTAAGGCTGGAGCCCATCCTGGGGAAGAGTGAGTTCTATGGAGGTCTCGGTCAGGCACGGGCTCATGCGGATGAACCCAGGGTCCTCATGTCACCTGCCCAGACAACTAAGCCTCTCCTTGCTCTCTGAAGATTCTGAGATGTTGAAACTGTCCTTCTCCAAAACCATCCCCGACCCAGACACCCTTTCCCATGCCCGAAGCCCTAAATGCCTAGTGCTGGGAACGCATTTATATTTGCATCAGGTATAGATGATGTATGAGAGCAGTTTTAAGAATCTTTATGATAGGAGGGACACCTGAGTGGCTCAGTTGGTTAAGCATCTGATTCTTGATTTAGGTTCAGGTCATGATCTCATGGTTCATGAGTTCTAGCCCCATGTGGGGTCCTGTGCTGAGTGTGGAGCCTGCTTAAAATTCTCTCTCTCTCTCTCTCTCTCTCTCTCTGTCTCTTTCAGTCTCTCTCTCTCTGTCTGTCTCTCTCGGGGCTTCTGGCTGGTTCAGTTGGTTAAGCGTCCAATTCTTGATTTCGGCTCAGGTCATGATCTCAAGGTCCGTGAGTTTGAGCCCCGCGTCAGACTCCACACTGACGGGGCACAGCCTGCTTGGGATTCTCTTCCCCTCGCTCTCTGCCCCTTCCCCACTTGTGCTCTTTCTCTCTCAAAATAAATAAATAAATAAATATATTTTTTAAAAAGAATCATTTTGATAGGAGGACTTGCAAAGAGGTGACGATATCAACTCCCAAAGTGAAGGAAACAGTACAAGGAGGGGCAGGCTGAAGGTGACAGCAGCAGCTGCCACCCACCTTCAACTGGCTCCCCCTGTGACCCCATGGCCCACCTGGCTGCGTTCCTTCCGCTCGCTGGAACCCGGGGCCGAGGGTCTTGAAAGGCCAGAAGTCTCCAGCCTCGTGAAAATGACAGCGACTTTCCCAGCAAAAGTGAGGTGGGGGCCCCGCCTCCCCCTGGAACGTCTCGGTTCACAAGCTCCCTCACTCAGCGGTGCAACCTGCTGAGGGGTGTCCAGGACCCCCAAAGTCAGGGCAGAGCTCACTCAGTGCCCATCGCTCAAGCAGAGCAAACCGGTTTCTTCTTTGTGTCCCTGTGAGCTGTGTTTTTTTTTCCCCTAAAGGTGACCTAGGAGAGCAGTACCCATCACCACTGGCTCCTTCAGATGGGAAGGCTGGCTCCCACGGTTTATTTGAAACAATCGTGTGGTGGTTTGGGGGGCCGTGAACTACAAATTCTCAACACTTGTGACCTTCAGCTGTTTGCCTGCCTATGGTCCGAGAAAGCACCCCGGGACTTGCTGAAGCCATCATCATGTGAACCCTTTACCTGGCTGTGGGTTCAATCCTCCTCTGTATTCTCCAGGAGAATGTTGTTCCATTCCTGAGTTCTCCACGTAAACATAATACCGGAATAAATAAGCTTTTCGCCACTGAGGACGACTGACTGAAACACCATGCCCTTCCCTTCACCTACACAGCGGCCGCTTTCACCAGTAGGCTGGGAAGTTGGTTCTAGGCCAAGGGTTTTCCAGTATTTGGGAGGGTAACTGCCTAACTCTCCTAACTCCCATGTTCAAAGCTCACTCCGCCTTCCTTTGTTTTCCTTGGTCCCAAGTCGTTCTTTCTAAAGCTTCATAAAAACTCTGAATTTTCATGAATGGGCTCACTCAGATTCTTTCTTCTGGGCCTCAATTCCATCACTCCTTAGAATAAACTGCCTAATGAGATCCAAATCACTCTGATGTTACTGATATTTACTGGCAGATAAAATATCCTTCTGGAGATATTTAAAAGACCGTGTACACACAATACATGTTAAACCAGAACGACCTGGGATCTACATGGAACATGTTTCACTTCTTCAAAAAACCCCAATAGAAAGCCCTGTCTGGGAACATGACATGAATCGGGGTTTGCAGCTGGAGGTTGTTTCATTAGAAATTATTAGAAATAAAAACCTATCTGGAACTATGGTGGACTTCACCCCTCTATGCCTTGCTTTATGGAAGAAGACAAAATGGCTGCCTCTGAAGGGAATTTGGGAACATGGTATTTCCACTGATTTGCTGAAGTCAGATATCTCATATTGTTCTTACTCTACATATCTTACCCTTCCGTCTCCTTCAGAAAAATATAAAATGACCGATATGGTGCGTCATGTTTTTTCTTCTTGCCCACACACTGTTTCACAGACTTGGACTTCTCTTCAGCTGAGAATCTGTGTCCTCTCAACCACATAGCAAGGAGAATTATCCATGAGATAGCCAAGAACCAGCTAAGAATGATGGTCAGGAAGTCCCTTTATCGTATCATGGAAACAGAAGTAAACTTAGAACGAGCAGTGGTCTCAGAGCCTAACTGTGACACTGTGAAGGTCACATGTAAGGATCCATTTGCTATCTATAAAAATGCTCAAGAGCGGCCCAGGGAAATGGGTTCACTTCTGAAATTAGCCAAGTGCCCACTTGCATGAGGTTCTGCAATCAGCGAAGCAGCCTTGGGGGAGAGTGTATTAACTCTTCCCGCCCACATTCCAGCTGACTCCAAGGCCAAGGGAGGGGAGGAAGCGGATCTAATTCTGCATGAGGCGTGGGCTTCTGGGAACGCCCTTCCACTTCTCCCAGGAGGCCCAGGATGGCAACCGGGACCAGGGAGGGGAAAATGACCTGCATCTGTTTTATTTTGGATCCGTTTAAGTGCCTGTCAGATGTAAGGGAGGCTTGGTCAAGAGCCCTCACGCAGAGTCCAGGGAATATTTGTTCACCAAATATAGACACCTCGTAGGCCAGCAGGCGAGGCTATTCTGGTGTAGCCAGTGAATGGCTGATGCTGAGTTATCCCACTTGAATATCGGAACAAAATAATGACAAAGGACTGTTCAGTGGGACAGTTATTACTGCTCATTTGAGAGGTGTGAGAGTTAACCAAGAGAAGGCAGGAGTTCCCCATCTTTCCAAGCTTGAAGGTCGCACTTGAACAACAAATACGTTTGTGTGTTCGACGCGGTGATAGTTGTATCTCTAGGATCCACTGATTGGAAACACGTAAGAGGACAGTCATGACAGAAACCTGTCGTGAGTCAGTAATTTATAAATAGATTTGTATTTACCAATTACAACAATATCAACATACATTTGAAATGTAGTGTGAGAATATCATTTTAAGTCTCCAAATGAAGGTAGTATGTACCGAAACTCATCCCCCTGCGGCCACCGTCATTTTCTCTGAAGTTTCATAACGACTCTGAAATTTTTTTTAATGTTTATTTATTTTTGAAGGAGAGAGAGACAGAGTGTGAGTGGGGGAGGGGCAGAGAGAGAGGGAGACACAGAATCCCAAGCAGGTTCCAGGCCCTGAGCTGTCAGCACAGAGCCCGACAAACTTTCTTTAAACTGTATGCAGACATACACATATATGCATATTCACACATGCACATATACATATGCACATACATACAAATATATACATATGTACACATACACACAGATACATACATATATAGATTAGATAAGAGCTGACCTGCCTTGACTAAAGGGGGTGCAGGGAGGAGAAGGCTTCTTGTCTCCCATCTTCTCAGGACTCCTTTGAGCGCTTCCTGCAGCCTCCTAGCTTCTTGGACACGTCTATTTTTCCAGAAGAAAGTTCTGCCTTCACCATTCAAGGGAAAACCCACTCTTACCCTGTGACACTTGTCACACTCGGGTATTTGTGTCAAGATGACTGCCCTCCATGTGACAGATGGGCAGATGAGCCTCTAAAATAGAAATACCTTAGAGGTCCTTTCTACTTTTGAGACTATTTTGAGGGCTTTGTTCCTTCAGAGAGGAATTTTGGTCCCTTTAGACATTAATATGAGAAAGCTGACATTTGTTTGCATTTTCAAAGGCAAAAAGGGTACTCCTAATATATTTCCACTAGGAATTGGACATTGGCCAGGTCAGATGACCAAGGTGTCACCATGATTCCTTTTGCAAGAATGAACATGAGAAATGGGGAAGACCATAAGATCATAATGGAACCAAAACCAAGCTGCTTTATGACACAGAAAATGCTGGCATATTTAGCCTAACACAGCCCAATGCCATTAATAACAGTGTAAGATTTCATTGACTCTGGTGATAGCGTCAGGAGCAGCTCCAATGGAACACCGATAACATAATCAGTGATTGCAATCGGTAGCCTGGCCCAGGAAGGCCTGGCAGTCATGGTGATCTTGACCGGATGTGACGAATGGCTACACCAGGACCCAGGCATTTCTTGCCCATCTAATTTGCATCGCAACCAGAAAAATCTAAAAATCTGTCCCAGCAGATGGAGGGCAACTCCCTTGATACAAGCACCTGAACGTGACAGGGTGAGAGCAACTTTTCCCTTGTAAGTTGAAAGCCGTAGACCCAGTGGCCCGAGAAGCAGTGACCTTTCTGCAAATGCAGACTCGCCCAAGCATGGCTGGCATTGACAGGAGGCACCCAGGAACCCCACGTTAAAGATCAGTGGCTGACACTCTGAGCCTGGCCCAGGCCTCCAGGTCTAAGAACACTTAGCTGCTGAGGTCAAGATGAGTCCTTGTTCTTCCCGACCTTGTACTGGGTAAGAAGGGGTCTTTCCTGATATGAGGGCAAGTGTCTGATTGAGGTGAGAGCCCACTCAGTGCCCTGGGATGCCAGTCAATCCCCTTTGGAGTGGAGCCGGCATCCTAAAGCAGAGGCACATGAGGGAGCTGCTTGGCACGGAGCTTTAGCAGTGGGATTCACTCAGCACTGAGGTCAGCGGGCAGCATGGTTGGTAACAGAGAGGAGAGGAGAGGACAACCAATCCTAACCACGGCGGCGTGGGAGCCACTAAATCAGAAGGGAGGATGGGCTGACAGGCTCCCTGCAGAGACAACGGGGAGGCATGTTCCGGCCCTTGGAGACAACAGGGATTATCTTGAGTAGACTGTGCAGACCTGCCGAGCAGGGGACAACCTCAGCAGTGACTCAGGCAGGTGACTCATCCGGAAGCCACGGAGGAGATAAGTTGAGATGATACAGGGAAAGTTGCATGTTCTTTGCAGCTGGTTAGAAGATCCAGCATTAGGAGTCCCAACCTTAACCAAGTGCTCTGGGCCAGCCCGGAATAATGACTATTTCAGAAGCAAGACCATTCTGCACAAGAGACGGACAGGAACTAGAAGGAGGGGAAGGGCAAGTAAGATGGCCAAAGCCCCAAATGCCAACTTAAAAAAAAAAAAAAAAAAAATTTCATGTCTATTTGGGGGTTTTTTTGTTTTTAATTTTTTTTTAATGTTTATTTATTATTGAGAGACAGAGAGACACAGAATGTGAGCAGGAGGGGGGCAGAGAGAGGAGGAGACACAGAATCCGGAGCAGGCTCCAGGCTCTGAGCTGTCAGTGCAGAGCCCGACGCGGGGCTCAAACTCACAACCTGCGAGATCATGACCTGAGCTGAAGTTGGTCACCCAACCAACTGAACCACCCAGGTGCTCCTGTTTATTTGTTTTTTGAGAGAGAGACAGAGTGTGAAAGAAGGAGGGGCAGAGAGAGAGGGAGACACAGAATCCGAAGCAGGCTCCAGGCTCTGAGCTGTCGGCACAGAGCCTGATGTGGGGCTTGAACTCACAAACCGTGAGCTTATGACGTGAGCCGAAGTGGGACATCAAACTGCAACTATTTTAAATACCTACAAGACTTCTAAAGATCTGGACTTATATTTCCAATAATAGTGGTAGCTAACATCAGACCCAGTACTAAATGCTTTCTATATTTATCCCAGTAACAACTTATGGGCAACCCTTCGCTTACGATTATCTCTATTTTGCAGATGAGGAAACTGAGGCTTGGAAAGAAAGGTCATGTGACTTGCTCAAGGTCATACGGCTCATAAGAGGCAGACGAGGCTTTGACCACAGGACCTTCGGTGCCTAGATCCTTCATCACCAGGTATACCAACAGTTACATAAGTCTTGCTCAAATTTGGGTAGCAGAACTGGGCCCTGAACTTTAGCTAAAGTCTCCTAAAATTCTGACTCTAACTCTAAGCCCTCTGGAAAAGGAGAAACAATTAGAACGTCAAAAGGAGTACTGAGGTGTCCATGAAAATCCTTAAAAAGTTATAACAGGGCAACGTCAGGGAGATACGAATGAAAAGTTTTTAGAATGTCATATTTTGAGGGTCTAACTATGATGACAGAATGAAGAGGAACTTCAGTTAATGACACAGAAACACAAGAAAATTCATTGAAATAGGAGAAGTTTTTCCTAATCAAGAGGCCCTGTAGGTTTGTGGACACTTTTCCAAAGGCAGGTCATGGAAAGCTCATTAGCTGAGTCATTTTGAATGGAACCAGACAAAGTGTCCGCAAACGTCCAGGAGCGCTCTCTCCCACGTCGGACAAAATGACCTAATTGGGCTTTTCATCTCCCATTGTAAAGAACTCATTTTTCCACAGGGAACTGCACAATCAGTTCATCATCCTTCCCTGTCCTTTAGGTTCACAGAAAACGTGAAGCTAGAACATTAACGGTGCCCTAGAAAATGCAAACAATTGTTACACTGCATTATGCTAAAACCTTTCTATTTTTTGGTAATCCAGTAAGAAGCAATTTTTTTTTATTCGAGCACATGTAAAAACAATGTCATGGAAATATCCTGAACGGTATAGAGTGAACTGAAAAATAAACGGTCTGTACAATTTTGAAGATACCTATTTGGCATCATGATGGCTGCAATGAGAGCATTAAAACCCAGAACTTCATTATTTCAGAAATACAGTTTATCGTTAGCCTCTCAGTTCCATTAGGCTGATTATTTAAATTCTGGGGAGTGACAGCTATGCATAGAAACACCCTACATATGATTACGAGGGGCTTTGCTACATTGCCTATCAGCCACATTGGGCCAAGTTCCGGGGGGATACACACATAGACACATAGACACAGGATCTCACACTTGCTGGCTGCCTTTTATTATTTTTTTTTTATTTTTTTATTATTTTTTTACTCCCTCTTCTTCTCCTCCTCTTTTCCCTCTCCCCCTGCGCTCCTCCTGCTTCTCCTCTTTCTCTTCCTCCCTCTTTCGAATGGCAAG
Organism: Neofelis nebulosa; assembly: GCF_028018385.1. Classification (NCBI taxonomy): domain Eukaryota; kingdom Metazoa; phylum Chordata; class Mammalia; order Carnivora; family Felidae; genus Neofelis; species Neofelis nebulosa. Next base: position 60,324,257 of record NC_080792.1, on the reverse strand, counting down.
AACATTCACAATTCTCCAAAGAATGGTGCTGCTGGGCTACTATTATCTATAACATCAATGATCACCTCCGAGGCTAATGTCCAGGGGCCACTGTAAGATGCAAACACCAGCTCCCTCAGTTCTGTTGGGTACTCACCTCTTCAGAAGTTTCAGTCTCTCCTCTCTGGAATGAGCTCCTCAGATACCTCGGGGCTTGGACCTAGTCCACAGGCAGAGTAGACAGAATGTTGCAAGCCTTCTAACAAATGAGCTAGGTGCCCCAGGAGGCATGGTCAGTTGAATGTTACCTCCAGGGACTCTGAATGTGGAAGGGAGAAGGTCTCAGCCTGGGAATTATTTTGCCCACATCTTCCTGCTTGTTCTGAAGGAAATACTATCCCCCAGGAGGCTGAGGCTGTTGATGGCTTTCCCAAACCCCCACGACTTTGTCAGGAGGGATAAGGGGGTCCCCGGACTCACTCTGCCATCTGGCAGGGTGGCCTGGCAGAAAATTTCAGAGACCTAAACAGCAGGAATTTCAGGAAACGTATGAGTCTGTCCACAGTCTTCTGTGTGTTTTTTCTCCTCTCTCTCTTCCGCTGTTCTTTATAACTCTTTCCTCCACCCTTGTTCTCTCTATACCCCCCTCCTTCTCTTTACTTATTAGCCTCAACCCCATTCCTTCTCTAGGATCCCAGTTCTCTGTCTTCTCCTGGTTTTCAGCAGCCTGGGGAGAAAGTAATCATTCCCAGGGGGAAAAATGCCTCCACCCTCAATTCCTGCAGTGTTAGGGCTTAAAGGTTACACTGGCCTCAATGGTACTGCCTGCCTGCACACTGTGATCCAAGCTTTGTGCTAACGTGATGGTGGCAGAACCACCTTCTCCACCCGCTGCTGTTTCTCCCATCTGGTCACTTGGGTTGTGTAATTCAGGCACAGAGCGTGAGGCATGGGCACTTGACCAGTCCGATCCTGGAACTGGAGCTGCGGGGATCTGGGACCAAGCACCCAGCATGCAGAGAGGTTGTGCCCGGCAAGCAGAGAGCACATAACGAGAGGTCCATGGCCAAGGGCAGGCCAGGATGTTCAGGGAGCAGGGTATAGGCCCCTCTCCTGGTTCTTCATTGTCTCAGCTCCTTGGAGTCCCTTCCCTCCGTGGCCTCTGCTGTCTTTCCCCCAAGGACTGGTCTGAGCAAATTCTATCAGCCTCACAAGACATGAATGCCCAAAGACTCCCCACCGCCCTCTGGGGAGGAGCCAGGGGAGCAACACGGTGTGGCAACTCAACCTCATTGTCTGGACGGTTGCCCGCCAGGGGCGCTGCGCAGCTGAGGCTTAGCATGCCTTAGCATCCTTCTCTTTCAAGGCTCCTTCTGTGGTGGACTTCTCTCGTGTCTCTTTTACAGACACTGGGGGCCCAAGGGGAGTTCAGAAATGATCAGCTGCTGGGGAAACGATACACATTTAAAGTTCTACAGACACATTTCCAGAAACACATCTTTTGCATGAAGAGACGCACACCATCTCATTTACCCTCAAAAATGTCAGCAGGTGGGGCGCCTGGGTGGCGCAGTCGGTTAAGCGTCCGACTTCAGCCAGGTCACGATCTCGCGGTCCGTGAGTTCGAGCCCCGCGTCGGGCTCTGGGCCGATGGCTCGGAGCCTGGAGCCTGTTTCCGATTCTGTGTCTCCCTCTCTCTCTGCCCCTCCCCTGTTCATGCTCTGTCTCTCTGTCCCAAAAATAAATAAAAAACGTTGGAAAAAAAAATTTAAAAAAAAAAAAAAAAAAAAAAAATGTCAGCAGGAACTTCTCGTTATAAAATCTTTGGCCATATAAGTGTCTCAGGAAAATATTCCTTGAGCGTACTGTGAGGTCTATAAGGAGCAAGAGGAAGAAAGCCGACAGAGGCAGAGACAAAGGCCACCTGCGCTAACAGCTTGGCATCGGGATGCTGTGCTATCTGGATGGCAGATTCCACTGAGAGATGAACAGAGAGTCTTTCCCCGCTCTGGGGGAAGGACCCCATTTTAAGGTAACGTAAATGGCATTTGAGAAATGGTGCGTCTAAGGTGGAACCAAGGACTGAGAATCATTCTGCCAAGAATATCAAGAGCATCTTCGTGTAAATAACCTGTGACCTCATCAGTCTCACTGGATTACCCCGGACAAAAGGAAAATTCTGGAAGGGCCTGAGGCTTCTGCCCCAGTAGGACTACGGAGATGGCATTGGAGACCCTGCCAGACGTGGTCTGAGCTGAGTGCTATTAAGATACTGCCAACACGACCTCGCATCACCCTACACTCTGTGCACTGAGAATTAAGCCATAAGCAAGCCAGATTCCGCCCTCAAGAAGCTGATATTCTAGAGGGAGAAGAGGGCAAGTAACCAGCGGAACAAATTTTACAACTGGGACAACTTGAAGATGCTTCTTTCATAACAGGTGTCCCTCCTCTGCCTGAGAGGATCAGACACGACTTCTTCCTGCAAAGCATATCTACGTTTCCAACATGCCTCTGCACCTCCAAATGCAATAGCTTTCATTAGAGTCCTACAGCGTTACAGCTCTAAGTAAAAAGGAAGCTTGTGGTTGGTTTTTCCATTTGGGGGGATGGCATGAATCTGTCATTTGATGCTTCATGACTTAAGAGCAGACTGCTAGGGGTACAGAGTCTCGGAGGCCATGAGTCAGTAGAAAGAAAAGGCTGTCTAAATCAAGAGACCTGGGTCTACTTGCCATCTATCCATCTTGGCAGAGTCACTTAACGGCAGTGTCCTCGTTTGTAAAATGAGTCCAGTGTTGCCCGCCCTAAACCGATGCATCTGGCGGCGGGGCGGTAGCAAGGATCCAACAAGTTCAAGTAGATTCGTGCACGTTCATGAACCAAGAGATGCCGCACACACAAAGGGAGGTTGCTCTCAGTGGCAGCTGCACCACCCGGTGGGCTTATAAGGTTATCATTCTTATTCAAGGAGATCTGGTAGGGGGTCTCGTTTTAAAACTGAAGGTCTCAAGTCCCCAAAAGCCCCCCAGTCCCACATGGCTGGCCCGGTGCCCTCTAATAGTGCTGGCAAATCAGACCTTGAGTTTTAATCTCTCATTTACTCCAAACCTTCCCTTCAAGCCCAGGTTAGTAGTTCGTTAACCTTTTATTTTTTTTTAATGGTTATTTATTTTTAAGAGATACAGAGTGTGAGTTGGGGAGGGGCAGAGAGAGAGGGAGACACAGAATCCTTAGCAGGCTCCAGGCTCCAACCTGTCAGCACAGAGCCTGACGCGGGGCTCGAACTCACAAACCGTGAGATCGTGACCTGAGCCGAAGTCAGACGTTCAACCGACGGAGCCACCCAGGTGCCCCTCGTTAACCAACCACATCTGGACTTCACTTTGTCGAACAAGGAAATAGAATTAAGAATGGGTTGGGGCGCCTGGGTGGCGCAGTCGGTTAAGCGTCCGACTTCAGCCAGGTCACGATCTCGCGGTCCGTGAGTTCGAGCCCCGCGTCAGGCTCTGGGCTGATGGCTCGGAGCCTGGAGCCTGTTTCCGATTCTGTGTCTCCCTCTCTCTCTGCCCCTCCCCCGTTCATGCTCTGTCTCTCTCTGTCCCAAAAATAAATAAAAAATGTTGAAAAAAAAAAAATTTTTAAAAAAAAGAATGGGTTTTCTACGTTGGTGCCGTGTTAGAACTACCTAGAAAGTGCTTACATTTTTCCATTTGGGGGATGCGCCCCACAGCGATGATTACATCGCAATATAATTATTATTCATTACTAAATGACAGTCTTTGGAAGGTAGCGCCCAGTCACCCGCGTTTGGCTTGATGTTGTGTTGTTATTGCCGCTCTTTGTCTCTGGGTGACTCCAACATGCAGCCAGCACCCCAAGTTCGAACTCTGTCCCTTCTCCCCCCCCCCCCACTTACAGGAGGTCCCCGATGGGCCGTGACACCGTGTCATTCAGAACGTGGTAACCTGAAGATGAATGTGCTCCGGCTGCCTGACTTCTCTTTTCGTGCGTTTGTTGTAATTGTTGCTGAGAGTTCAGGTGCGCTCATGTACTAAGGTTGTTATTAGTCTGAAAGTTGGGAACGCTAGTGGCTTTTGTCAGCAACCCACGTATTTGCATTACTAGCTCTGCTGCTAATGAGAAGCAGCATAGGCGTTTTTTGAAATGCCAGGTGAAGTACCCAGATAAGATGGGAGAGCCAGAGACCAAATTGTACTGCCACCAAAATGCACCGTCTGTTGGTCGTGACCAGCACTCCCCTCCCCAGCCTACCCCCCTTCCAGATGTGTGAGTCCCCTGCAGACAGAAGCTCTGGGGTTCCGCGCCCCCCCTCATGGGCCCTCAAGGGAGCCCCGGTGCCTGGCCAGACTCGTATGAACACAAAAGCCTTTTTGCCTCTCTTTGAGCAGAAGGAGGGGTGGGGGTGAGGGCAAGCTGTTCTTTAGAACTTGCTGCCAGAATGAGATATGAAAATAGACGTAAAGACAATTTGGGAATAAGGTAAACCTTAAGTCCAAATAAAAGGACTGACTTTAATTTATAATGTCATATTTCAAAATGACGTATCCCCTAATAACTAAAACGATAGAGCGTGGGCCACGTGACCTGGGACTGAAGAAAAGCCGGTGTGGGCATTCATAAAACTCGACAGATGCAGACGGCCTCAGACGCCCAGGGAGGGAGGGTCTGGCCATTGGCAAGATGAGGCTTTCCCAGACCTGTCACCAGCAGCTCCGTCTGTGGCCTCGTCGTCGTGTCTTGCCGGTGAGTGACTTCACCCTCTGCCCAGTCCTCTTCATGTAAATGGAAGGTTCCAACCATTCTGTGAATTAATCAAAGAGTAAATGGCCAAGTGACGCTCCAAGATTCTGGCTCTGAAGAGCAACCCGTCTCTGACACAGCAGGCATCTCCCAGCAGGGCCTGGCGGTGCCGAATGTTTATACTTCCCAGAGTAACCCTGGTAACCCAAGACAATGTGCCTTCTGGCGTGCCTTCCTGGTCCCCGGCATATGGCTCTTGCCCAATGAGCGGCTGCCCTGCTTCTGCCCTCTACTCCTCCAGGGTCCCTGCCCAGAATATCCTCTGACCCCCACCTCCATTATCTGGGGCCCGCCACCCCTCAAGCCCCAGCCGATGCCCCGCTCTGAGGCCGCCCTGCCTCAGCCACCCCAGCTCACAGCAATAGTAACGGAACACACTCAGGGTGCTTGCGCCACTAGTCTGAAATTCACAAAGCACTGAAACAACAAAGGTTTTTCATACTTCATTTAGCAGCAAAACCTGACCTGAATCAACACAAGGCTATTTTTAATCTTTGTTCATCCTACTTAGTATGAATAGCCGTACATTTCTCTGCAGAAATATTAACATGCTCAATTATGGGGCACAGCCCCAGGCCCTGTTGTAAGATTTATATAATACGTGGCATATTCACCATATTCCCTCTCCAAAGTATGAAAATTCTGAATTCTGAAACACACTGGGCCCTGGGGCTTTCAAATAAGGGATTGTGGACCTGTGTTAACACTTGGTTGGCTGTTACTCAGGTCAGGCACTGTTCTGGATGCTTTCCACATCCAGTTTTCTGCAGAAAATGTTCCACCACCAAGTTAATTATGAGGAAACTTCACAAAGAGGGAAAGTCACATTGACACCATACTGCTGGAGGCTTGTTTGATTTATAGGGTCTTTGTTGGTTGACTAGGGGAAAACACTGAAGATTTCTGAGCCAGAGAAAGGTAGGTTCAAAACGTTTAGGTTCATTCTGTTTTGAAACACCTGTTGATACAAGTCTGTGATCTGAGGTGTGTATTAGGAAGAGTCTCTGGTCAGTGGGAGCCTTACCATCGAGGGACTGGGGAGGAGAAATCTTGGAGCCAGAATAATCAGTTAGGGTAGCATCAAAATTGTCTTGGAAAAGGGGTCAAAGGGAACAAAGAGAGAACGGAATGGAATGTTAGTCCAAGGACATGGCCTCAGGCATGTTCCCAGGGCCAATGCTTAGGCACAGGAAGCAAAGGAGAGCTCCAGCTACCAATTCCGGGAGCTGTGTGGGAAGCAGAGCCTGGGGAGAAAGCGGGCTTGTAGTCATTAGAGCCAGGGCATAAGAGCCAAGCAGGGAGGGCTTCGACGTGGGAGTGATGTGGGTTTCACCAGTCCCCCCCCCGCCCCCCCCCCCCCGCCGTTGAGTGGCCTTTGAGTTCACTCAGCGACCCTGAGAGTACCCTTCCCCTCCTCTCTCTCTCTACCCCAGGCTCCATGCTTTTGTGGCTTCCTGTGCTGTATTGAAACAAACACGTTCCCAGGAGGCAAGGAAGAATCAACAAGTCAGGGGCTTTATGAGGAGTGCATTTTGCTAAGCCCCCAGAGGCTGCCCTGGTGCTCAGGCTCAAGATGCAGCGGCAGAGCTCCCTGGGGACAGGACCGTCCCTCGGGCCAGCACTGTGGTGACGTGCAGGGTGGCTCCAGGGGTCTCAGGCGTGAGCTTCAGAGAATGGGGACCCACAGGCTGGTGCTCACACACAGGATGGCTGTCGGGTGACACTTGGGACGCACACACAGCAAACGTGTGTCAGTGTGAATGAGCATGAACGAGTACAGAGACATCGTTCCCTGGAAGGAAGAAGGAACAGAGAGGTTTTAAGGGACAGATGATAGGTAGAAGAGATTTTGGAAAAGGCCAAAAGAGGAATTGTAGCTGTCCTAGCGTTTTGTACATCGGATTTGTGATTCCTTCTAGGTAACTTTCCTGCAGAGATTCTGGTAGGGGCTGAAATTCACCTATCAGGCTTTGAAGCCTACCTCTCAAGCTAAAGAAAATTTGTAAAAGGACAAGAAAGAAACCAACAAATAGGAAGAAGGCAGGAGATGTGAGGGGTTTGGGGCAGATGGGGTTCTGAGCACCGTGGCAGCAGTCAGGACCCTGAAGAGGACGTCAGCCAGCGCGTGATCCTGTCTGGGGTCATCCAGTGACCAAAGAACACCTGCACCTGCCATGGGCTCACTGTGCCCCCACGTCACCCCGATCTTCACCCACACAACAGCCTGGGTTGCAGTTGCCTGGGGACTAGAAGGAAAAGGGCTTTGTCCCAACTTGAAGTCAACACTGAGGGAAAAAAAGACCCAAAACCCAGAGAATCTCCACAGAAGGCAAATCTTGAAAGCCATCGGGAATTCAAGGGGACAAGAAATCGGAGTGAGACGTGGCGACCACGAGATCAAAAGCTCCTCAGAATCTTGCAGAAATGTGGAGGAGACAAAGCCTCACTTTGTTGATAAAGATCCCGCCGTGGCTGGAGAAATGCAGGGGTGGCAGATGCTTTGATGACATTTCCGATTCAGCCCTTGCCTAAACCTTATCAAATTGGATTTTCTACTTGGACAAGCCAGGGAAGTTTATTTCAGCCAGTGGTTTTGCAAATGCATTTTGCCCCGCCTCGGAGTGGTTATTCAGGCTACGTCTTAGCCCAACGCCTGGGGATAGAACAGGTGCAAAGTAGTACAGCCATGGTTGGAAACAGGCAAGTGGGACTGGAACCCGGGTGCTCACAGGAACCTGCCCCCCTACCCCAGGCCTGAGGCAGGCCCACCCATCCCGTGGGCAAGGCTGGGGAAAGGGTACAATGGAGGCCTGTTCTTCCCACCTCCGTCCATCCTGGCCCTCCCGGAGAAGTGCACACATGTCTGCGGGCACACTGGCCTGTGAACAGCCCCTGCCTTTGGGGTCAGCTTGCAGCCCTGGGGACCAGAAACATGGTCTAGAGGACGGGGCACAGGCTCTGGGTGGGCACGTCTCCGTGGCGTTTGAAGCCCCTCCCCACCGTGAAAGGGGCCCAGCAAGGAGAACAACAAGAGTGAGGGCCCCTAAGCTGTGGGGCTCAGGCTGGAACACCGGCCGTTGGACCTAGGCTCCAAGGAGCACATTTGCAAAGCTTAGACTTCAGCCAGGACTAGAGAGTTCGGTGAGACCCCTCCGCCACCCCCACCCCCGCCCACACATCAGGAGTGACGGGCCTGACTAGATAGGATTGCCTTGCCCTCCACTCTATCTGCACACCGCAGCCCTGAATAATCTTTCTTACATGTAAGTCCGCCCATGACCCTTCAGCAACGAGGCCAGGCCAGGTTCCTGACCACCCATCTACCCTCTTGCTGCAGACCACCCCTGACGCCCCTCCGTGTGTTCTGGACAACCGGCATATAGTTCTCTCTGCACGCTCGGCACTCTCCTGCCTCTGCCGTTTTTGTTTTTGTTTTTGTTTTTTTGCTCACGCCATTCCAGCCACTAGAACACCTCCGTCTTTATGGCTTCCCCGCTCGGCTGTCCCCTCAGTGTTGTGCATTCTCGATGGAAACTCTGCACCGTAGCTGCCTCCTGGTTCCCCCCCCAGACCCTGCCCTAGACCCTCATCTTCTGGCCACAGGCTCTGCAGCACATTCATCCGTGGGGCTTACACAGGAAGCCCAGAGGGTGTGCGGACCGGTCATTGGTAACGTGGACTGGGCAGAATTTAACAGACATAGCCCTATACCAGGGTACGAAAACCCGGCCTTTAGAGACACACTTCTTCAGAGAAGAAAAGAGATATGGAAGCAATCTTCGGGTGCCTGCTGTGTCCATCATGGGGTATTTCCACAGGTCTCCTGAGCCCGGGCCCGGATCACCACAAGCACAGAGCCCTCGGGGCCCTTTGGCTGCACTCAGCACACGTCCAGCTGACTTCCAATTCTGGAGTCTCTGTTCTATCCCGTTGGTCTATGTGTCTGTTTCTGTGCCAATGCCGTGCTGTCTTGATGATTATTACAGCTTTGTAGTAGAGGCTAAAGTCTGGGATTGTGACGCCTCCCGCCTCGGTCTTCTTCTTCAACATGACTTTGGCTCTTCGGGGTCTTTCGTGGTTCCATAGAAACTTTAACATATGTTTTCAGTCTTATGTGGATCCTGAGAAACTTAAGAGAAGACCATGGGGGAGGGGGAGGAAAAAAAAATAGTTAGAGAAGGAGGGAGCCAAACCATAAGAGACTCTTAAAAACTGAGAATACACTGAGGGTTGATGGGGGGTGGGAGGGAGAGAAGGGTGGGTGATGGGCATTGAGGAGGGCACCTGTTGGGACCAGGTCTCCAAGGTGCTTACTGAGTGGTCACCGATCAGCTGAGAGATGTTGCACGTGTAAGGACTGGAAGCAACAAACCCCGGACCATTCCCCGTTGGGCTTGCGGATGGCCGTTACCGAGTTCCCAAGGGACCTCTGTCCCAGCCCCTGCTCTAGCAAACACAGCAGCTGGCGCCAAATCAGCCTCCAGCCGACTTGCTTTCCTTTCTCCCCGGAGTGAAGGGGACGGGCTCACAAAACGAATCTCATCAGCTCCTGGGAAAGTGATCCGTGCGTCACCAGGCCAAGCATGGTAACAGTAACACTGGTTGGAGGGATTAGCAAGGAAACCCAAACCTGCTATTTTCTGGCTCCACCGACAGTACCTGTGAGGATCAACCAAGGTGCGGTCCTGCGAGGAGCCCGCCCTCACGGTGTGGCTGCTCTGATCCCGGGAGGGCTTGGGGTCGCCAGCTGCTCAACGTTTGATTTGTTTCAGAAACTATTGGAGCCTCTGCGTTTACAGTGAGACACACACACGTCAAGAGGGAAGTCGCTCAGTGACAGCACCTGCCTCCAACTCTGCTGTCTGGAACGCTCCGGGAAAACGTCTACGGGGCCCAGCGTGGCCTGAAGAAATGCCGCCCCCCCGCCCCCGTTCTGCTGGCATCTGCCACTATATGTGTCTGCTGAGCACCGTGAATAGGTGGGGTTGACCTTCTCATCCAGGCTCTGAGACAAGACTGAAATTGAAATGCAGTGTTTGAAAGATAAGTCGTTTCTGACAATGACAGCACGCGTATCTGTAAAATATAAAGTATGATCCATCAGAAAGATACAGCAATCATGAGCCAACATAGCCGCCCTCCTCAAAAGCAAAGTGTTCAGAAGTTTTAAGAGAAATGGACAAATTTGTAACTATAGCAGGATACATGGCATGCCTGTCTGAGAAATTAATAAATAAGTCAACAAAAGTTAAGTGGGCTATTTACATATGATATAGTAATAAAATCTAAAAGGTTGATTGAATATGATAAATAAATATAATTATTGTTTACCCAACAAGTAAATTCTTTTCAAGTACACATCAAAGATTTGGAAAATACACACACACACACACACACACACACACACACACACTCACACATTAAGTTCAAAAGAAGTGTTAATAAATGGAAGAGAATTTTTTCTGACAAATTGGCAATTATTTTAGAAACCCACATTGAAAGGTCGTTTAAATAGATATATTTGAAAACACTAAAATTGCACTCTTATATAACTCCAGGTTAAGAGAAGTCTTAATAGAAATTATAACATATTTAGGATGGAAGTGAAAGTATTTCAGTGTGTATTAAAAGTGATACATAAAGGAATATTTATTGCCTTGAAGTAGATATTAAAAAATTTTTTAAAAAATGAATCCATGTCAGTGGACTAATTGCTCAATTCAAAAACTTGAAGAAGTCATGAGATGTAAACAATAAAGATAAGAGCAGGAGGGGAGCCTGGGTGGCTCAGTTGGTTACATGTCTGACTTCGACTCAGGTCATGATCTCATAGTTCATGGGTTCAAGCCCCACATTGGGCTCTGTGCTGACAGCTCAGAACCTGGAGCTTGCTTCAGATTCTGTGTCTCCCTCTCTCTGCCCTTCCCCTGCTCTCTCTCTCTCTCTCTCAAAAATAAATAAACAGTAAAAAAACCTTTTAATAAAATAAAATAAAAAGATAAGAGCAGGAATTGATGAAATAGGAAACAAATATATAATAGAGATCAACAAAAACCAAAGCTACCCTTTAAAAAACTAAGTAGGACAGGGGCGCCTGGGTGGCTCAGTCGGTTTAGCATCCGACTTCGGCTCAGGTCATGATCTCACGGTCCGTGAGTTCAAGCCCCGCATCGGGCTCTGTGCTGACAGCTCAGAGCCTGGAGCCTGCTTCAGATTCTGTGTCTCCCTCTCTCTCTGACCCTCCCCCGTTCAGGCTCTGTCTCTCTCTGTCTCAAAAATAAATAAACATTAAAAAAAAAAATTAAAAAACAAAACAAAACTAAGTAGGACAAACATCCAACCAGACTTACCTAAACAAAGAGGAAAAAAACCAAAATTACTAAGATTAGTAATACAAAAGTGGATACTATAAAGATTTTTAAAATTCCAGTAAGAAACAATGAATACTTTTTATACTTTCATACTTCCAACTTGAAAAACTTGGAAGAAATGGCCAACTTTCCAGAAAAATATAAAGTTACACATACATCTAAATCAAATGTAAATATGAATGAAAATTTTATTCAAGAAGAAATAGAAAACCCAAGTGATCACATAACCATTTCAGAAACTGATCTAGAAATCAAAAGTATCACACCCAAAAGACACCAGACCCAGGTGGCTTTCCAGGGGAGTACAGTGCAAAACATTTACAGCCCAGTCACATTTATGAAAGCACAGAGCTCAAAACATTGGCAAACTAAGTTCACAGTATGAACAAGCAGATGAAATCATAAAGATGTTGCACTTGATGCAGGAATCCAAGGATGGCTTGAAATCCATCTCGAAAGAATGTAGAAGCTGTTGCCTACATATCCCTGGCCAGCAAGGGCAGTGGGAGACCCAGGTTCCTTTTAGTCACTGTTTTCAGATCTAGAAGATATCTATGTTGAACATGTTCTAATTCATTAAAATGTGTTGGACGATAAGGAAATCTTGTAATCAGAATACGTTGTTGTTTTTGTTTTCGTTTAATTTGTTTAAATGTTTATTTTTGAGAGAGAGAGAGAGAGAGAGAGAGACGGAGTGTGAGTGGAGGAGGGGCAGAGAGAGAGGGAGACACAGAATCGGAAGCAGGTTCCAGGCTCTGAGCTGTCAGCCCAGAGCCCAACACAGGGCTAAAACTTAGGAACCGTGAGATCATGACCTGAGCTGAAGTCAGACACTTAACCGACTGAGCCACCCAGGCGCCCCGACCTTGTTTTTGAAGTGTGTGGTTTGTGATGGCTATCTTTTCTTTTCAGTTGCCTAAATGATTCGTGGCGTGCAAACGCCGCGCAAGTCTACGACCTGCGAACTGGAGAAAAGAGAATGTCAGGTGCAGTCTTTCCCCGGGAAAGCCCCAACAGTTGGAGCCAACAGCATCACTGCTACATTCAGCCTCCTTCAGTGCACGGGCCAAGGTCTGAAAGCTTCGGCTCACTTCCCCAAGTGCTCACCCTCCCTTAGGGCCTCAAACCCCCCGGTTCACAGTCACACCATGCAGACCAAGCCCAGCAGACAGGGCTGCTCATGTCCACGGCTGTTCATCAGCACCTCCAATTGAGCAGGTGGCTTCTAGATATGGTGCTTCTGTCCCAGGGAGTCAATGATAGGCTTTTCCAGGAAGCCTGGGGCAACAGAGAAGAAAAGGCACCTGTGTTGTTGTTGTTGTTGTTCTTTTTTTCCCCTAACGCTCACAAACCAAATGGAGGAAAGAGAGACAGACAGACAAGAAATCTGCACGGGGATAGTCGGTTGTCTTTTAAGTAATCCCTCGAATTGTTGATAATACTCTCGATACCTTTGTGTGGCTGTAACATGTAAACTATGAAAATAGTTCCTATTCCCCTGGTTATTGTGGTATGTGATGCCAGCTTTATCCAACTCTTGACAAAATTTTCCCATTATTGTATATCGTATTCCTGTTTATATTCTAAGTCGGGAAAATGGAAAAAAATATTAAGCGCTGTAAGTGGGCTCCAAGATAGCTCATATTATTCCACTGATACAAGTTGAGCTCATTCATACCAGTATCCTCCCCTGGGGTAGGATTCCACAGTGGGTCTGGAGCATGGCCAGGGCTGTTGGATCCCTGAGGTCACCTCGGTATGGAGGCAAGAGGAGGAAAGAAGGGCTGGCCATACTCTTCTTGCTCCTCAAAGAACACAAAGCGCAGGTGACCCCATTTGTCCAAATCACCTAACAATATAGTACTTTTCATCTTTTTGTACACAGTCCTGAGACACAAACCAGGTAAGATCGTTTCTTTGAGGAGCAGATAAGCAACGTTCTTTCTCTTAGTGCACACTCCTTCTCTGGTCTTTTTGTAAAAAAAAAAAAAAGAGAGAGACTAAATCTATTACCTCATCAAAAGTAAGATAAGCGAAAGTGAACTTTTGTTGCTGAAGGCCCCTGAGGTTTGGGGCTTACTTGTTAGAACAGCTTGCCTAGTAGAGGCTGACTAACATAGGTATCTTAGCTCAAACTAGTATAGGAAGGCTCTGCTTTAAAAATTGAAGCATAGCTGACATATAATATCACAGTAGTTTCAAGTGTATAACATAGTGATTGAACAATTATATACATTATGAAACACTCGCCACGATAAGTGTATTAGGGTATTATTGAATATATTTCCTAGGCTGTACTTTTCATTCCCGTGACTTATTTATTGTATAGCTGGAAGTCTGTACCTCTTAATCCCTTTCACCCACTTCACCCATCCTCCCGCCCTCCACCGCGTTGGCCACCACCAGTCTGTTCTCCGTGTTTCTGAGTCTGTTTCTCTCTCCATTGTTCTTCGTTTCTTTCTTCATTTTTAATTCCACGTATAAGTGAAAGCATACAATATTTCTCTGTCTGTCTGGTTTATTTCATTTAGCATAATACCCTCTAGGTCCGTCCACGTCGTCTTAAGGCTCTTGTCAAAAACGGGACCAAAGAAAAAGAGCATAGGAATAGTCCACTTTGATGGGGAGACAGTAGTTAGATGTGGCCTATTCCCACAGTAATTTATGGTGGATAAGTCAGTATATGGGGCCCATGGGGAGTAGAGCTTAGAGAATGTGAAACAAATTTTAGTCATCTGTGAGATGTTTATTGAAGTTTCCTATCCAGCCCAACATTCGAAACAATTTAAGTGTCTACGACAGTTACATAAATTGCGGTAAATGTACTTTACCATTGCTGTCTAGCCATCGAAAACTATAATTATAATTATAAAGATTAAGGAACCCTGGAGAATCTTTATGATAAATGTGAAGAAAAAATACAAACGTTTTTGTACAATCATCTAGAAATAAGTATGCATATGAACAAATACTAGAACAGAACACAAAAACATTTTAAAAATCTTAACTTTTTGTTGTTTTAAATATTTAAAATATTACTTTTACAACAATAAAAAAATACACAAGAACAAATTCACTAAATCAAACTTTTCCAATACCAAAAAGAAATGTATAGACTTTAAAAATTATCGACAAGAGGCACTTGGGTGATTCAGTCAGTTAAGCATCGAATTCTTGATTTTGCTCACGGTTTCATGAGTTCAAGGCCCACATTGGGTTCTGCCCTGGCAGCATGGAGTCTGCTTGAGATTCTCTCTCTTCCTCTCTCTCTGCCCCTCCCCTCTCATTCACGCATTCACGCACACACACACTCTCTCTCTCTCTCTCTCTCAAAATAAATAAACATTAAAAAATTGCTTTAAATAAAAAAGTTATTGACAAAATATTTGCATTTTTAAATTTTTTTTAACGTTTATTTATTTTTGAGACAGAGAGAGACACAGCATGAACGGGGGAGGGGCAGAGAGAGAGGGAGACACAGAATCGGAAGCAGGCTTCAGGCTCTGAGCCATCAGCCCAGAGCCCGACGCGGGGCTCGAACTCGCAGACCGCGAGATCGTGACCTGAGCTGAAGTCGGACACTTAACCGACTGAGCCACCCAGGCGCCCCAATATTTGCATTTTTAGACTCTAACTTCCCTGCTACCATGTGAATTACTAGGAAGGACTCCATCATTTTTGTGGTTCCTTTTTAAGAAAGGCAATATTTACCCTCATGTTAATGGTCCTAAAGCCACATGACTTCCTATAGACTGGCTCTGCTGATGTTTCTCACAAGACCAGAAATGAACATTCATCAGGTGGAGGACAACACTTCTTTCTCTCAAAAAGGACCCTGTAAACAAACTGCGATTGGTCGATGGCGTCTTTAACATTTCTCCATTGGGAACATCCTGCTCGATCTTTTGCGTCTTAAAAATAACAGGAGTATTTATAACTTCATTTGATAACTGCCTTGATTACATCATTCTTGTGCTTTCATGGATTTGTGTTTACAAATGATTGAACTCTGGCTTACATATTATCCAAGCTCTGCACGATTGTCATCAGTAGGGAGACTTAACTGCATTCATTTTATATCCAGAACGGTCAGCCCTCTTGACTCCACCCCGAAGCAACAGGAATAACATCCTCACCCCTGCCCCCACTCTTTGAAGAGCTCCCAGGGCCTGCATTCTCCTTTGGAAGGAGATACGGTAAGGTACGTAGTACCTTAGATACCTTAGGTACCGTAGATACGGTAAGATACGGTAGGGAAGGTTTCCATGTTAAAACTCAAGTCCTAATCCTTGGCTCCAAATTCCAAAACACACAAGGAATTCCAGGTAGCAGCATTTTTTATTTTCCAGTTTTACTGAGATATGGTTACATATAGCACTGTAGATGTTTCAAGCGTCCAGCGTAACGATCTACATGTATCATGAAGTGTCGGCCATAATAAGTTTAGTTAGCACCTCTCATTTCATACAGATACAAAAAGAATCAAGAAAAAAAATCAGTATTTACCTTCTGAGGACCAACTGAAATTCCTACATGGAAGGAAAAAGACAAAGTAAAATCCATAAGGAGGATTATAACAGATGCAGCCTACTTCAAAATCGATCTCCAGTGATTCCAGAACCTGATTCCTGCACAGAAAGCCAGTTACAGTTCTCCCCGTGGAGATGCCAACACTATTTCCAAAGAGACAATCTGCCACATCCCTAGACATTCTGATTTTTGTGTTATCTTTCACACTACCTGTAAACTTCTTACTTGGGTGTCACATATTAGAACATACATCACTCAGTCCTGTGATTTTTCCTATCAGCCTATTAATGTCTAAAAATGAGACAAGATGGACTTGAGACAAAAAACACTCTTCTTTTGGTTACACATCAATGCTTCTCACCCTTTGCTCTATTTTTTTTCCATAGATTTCTAAGTCCCAGCCAAGCTTTTTCCCCATAAAATATTACTCATCAAAAATCGATTCTTTCACTATGTTGTACACCTGAAACTAATATAATGTCAGATGTCAACTACACTACAAAATAATTTTAATCCACTTTTTCAAAAAATTCTCTTTGCTTTTCCAAAATTCTCTTTGAATCTATGCGCACAAGGTAAATTAGAAATAAAGCAAGTTGACCATTTGAATTTGTTCATCAGAAAACACATGTATTAGAAAAGGTTGGGTTATGCTATGGCTACAAATAACCCCCAAACTTAAATGACTTAACAAGACAATGGTTTATTTTTCATTCATGCAAATTCCACTCCAGATCCAGGCAACTCTTCAGAGCATCTACCTTCATGCAGTGGCTCAATACTCCAGGCTGAGAGACGACACTTCTATCGCTAACTCTGCAAGGGATACAAAAGTTGTAGAAGGTCTCACAGTCAATTGAATGTCGCTACATAGAATTGTCGTCTTCCTGTGTGTTGGGGATAGGAGGAGAAAAAGATATGTAAGGTCCCTGGAAATCTCTGCCACATATAAATAATAATATTGTGTATAAATGAGATCATCACACCCTCACTCAAAAAGTGTCTAAAACTAGCTTAGATTTCCAGTCATCGAGAACAGCACTGTTCAATACAAATATAACGCAAGCTATCGATGTGAGTCATGTATGTACTTTTAAACTTTCTATATAGCCATATGAAAAATGTAAAAAGGAACTAATAAGATTAATTTTGAGAATATATTGAAGGGTCACATGGGTGGCTCAGTTGGTTAAGCATCCAGCTCTTGATTTCAGCTCAGGTCATGATCTCACAGTTTGTGAGTTCGAGCCCTGCATTGGGCTCCATGCTGGCGGTGTGGAGCCTGTTGGGATTCTCTCTCTCCCTCTCTCTCTCTGCCCCTCCCCTGCTCTCTCTCTCTCTCTCTCTCTCTCTGTGTGTCTCAAAATAAATAAATAAATTTTAAAAATAATATATTGTACTTACCCCAATATACTCAAAATATTATTTTATTATGCAATCAATATATTTTAAAAGTAACTTTTTCCTTTCTTTGTACAAAGCGTTCAAAATCCAGTATGCATTCTGCCTTGCTAGCACACTGTAATTCCAACTAGCTGCATTTCAAATGCTCAGTGGACAGCACAGAAGTGGAATGTAGAGAAAACTATGTTCATTGACCACCGGCTTGCCAGACATTTGCATAAATTGGCATACTTAATTCTCATAACACTACTGTGAGATAAATAATGTTGTCTCCATTTTTTTAATTTAATTTTATTTTTTTAAATTTTTTTTAATGTTTATTCATTTTTGAGAGACAGAGCACGAGCAGAGGAGGGGCAGAGAGAGAGAGAGAGAGAGAGAGAAAGAATGTGAAGCAGGCTCCAGGCTCCGAGCTGTCAGCACAGAACCCGACATGGGGCTCGAACCCACGACCTGTGAGATCGTGACCTGAGCCAAAGTTGGACGCTTCACTGACTAAGCCACCCAGGCACCCCACGTTATCCCCATTTTTAAAACTAGGGCACTAAGGTCTGGAGTAGTCTAATAAGAGACCCAGGACTATGTGGTTCATGAGTGATTTAGACAGAATTCAAAACTATGTCTAACTCCAAAGCCCATGCTTTTCTACTTTTTCCCATATGGAAATTTAGAGTCAAAAGAACAAACCAGACATTGAAGCACTATTTAGTAAGCACTGGTATCGTGCTTTATGGCTCTATTGTTACTTCCTCTAGAAGATGTCTAATTTCATCTTCTCTATAATTAGGACTCAATTGAACCATCATTTCCCTTGGCATTTTGAAAAGCAAATCATTTCTCTATTCTTTTTTTTTTAAATTTTTTTTTTTTTCAACGTTTATTTTATTTTTTGGGACAGAGAGAGACAGAGCATGAACGGGGGAGGGAGAGAGAGAGGGAGACACAGAATCGGAAACAGGCTCCAGGCTCTGAGCCATCAGCCCAGAGCCTGACGCGGGGCTCGAACTCACAGACCGTGAGATCGTGACCTGGCTGAAGTCGGACGCTTAACCGACTGCGCCACCCAGGCGCCCCTCATTTCTCTATTCTTAAGTATCTAGGTGTGGCAGAAGAGGAAGAGGAGGCAAAAGAAACAAAGGATGAAATAGAAGGTAAGATCAGCCCAACTAGGATAGGGGAGGCATTGACGTCACTACTCTAAAACTTAGAGGAAAATTTCAAATAGCTTCAAACAAACCATTTTGTTATATATCTCATGATTTTGTGAGTCAGGAATTTGAGCAGGGCTTGGCTGTTCTTGTCCTTTCAACGGGGCATCAACAGAGGTCGTTCAGGGGTGGATGGGCTGGTCTGGAGGGAAAAAATTGGCTTTGGGCAGGGTCAGTGGAAGGCTGGCTCAGCTGGCCACCTAAGCTCCCATAAAGCCCACCAGCATGGCAGTATCAGGGTGGTCAGACTTCCTTCATAAGAGCTCAGGGATCCAAGAGAGAGAGTCTCCCGGTCTAGAGCACTATCTGAAGGTCTCCCATATTACTTCTGCACATATGACAGCTTCAAAGGAGGCTAGGAAATGTCTTTATTCTGGCCATGTTCCATCAGAAACTGGGGCTTTTCTATCACTATAGAAAGTGGGGAATGTATAAAGTCTGGAGCCAACCCAAAGACCGTCACCTAGGCTTAACTGCAGAAGCTGACAAGTTGAAAAACCAGACAAACACCTAGAGAATGAAGTCACAGTGAACAGGGGCTAACCCAAGCATCCATTCTTGTCTTGCCTTTGTCCCATCAGATGGGTGGAACAGGGCAAGTGCAAAGCCAGGTGGGGTGGAGCGCCATCAGCCTGGGAGTCAGTCTGCAGGTGGCTGGGCCCCTCTCTGGAATCATGGGCTGGAGGCTTGGATAAACTCATGACTGCAGTAAAAAGGACAAGCTTTCCATGCTAGAGAGACTGGAATAAATGTTAGGGTTTCAAGAATAGAGGAATGCAGAGGGAAAGACAGACACCTATTTGATCCGATACTCCTGAAAAGTGGAAGCTGGTTCCAGCAGCAAGGAAGACAGCTGGGTTATGAGGAGGGAAACCCAAATCTGGAGTCAGACATGCACATACCCAAAGTTCACAACTGACATTTTCTTAAAATCTTCTGTGTGGATCTGAAAACTCAGGAGGGCAGAGCCAACAGAGGCCATGTGCCCCCCATCTCGAAGGAAAGATACGGTGGAGTCTGTGAGTAAAGCTGGGCCCCACAGTCTGTCCTCATCACTCCATTTTCCACAGTTGTACTTTTCAACCATCTCAGAAAAAAAAAAAAATCCAGAAAGTTCAATGGCTCCAAGTTTGGAAACCAAATAGTCATTAACATGAGTGAAATCAACATAGATCCCAGACTGGTCCTTTTTGAGTTTCTTTTGTATCTTCAAAAGCCCAATTCTCCTGTCCCATCTGGGACATTTAAAAAAAAAAAAAAACACCCAAAGAATATTCTTTCAAGTGCATTGCCCATGCAGCTAGATGATTATTATCCAGACTATTAATTATTATTATGGTTACTACTGACATGATTTCTACGCTTTTCTGGGTGCCTGTCCAATCCCACATCTCACCACCGCAGCCAGTGTTGGGTTTCGCCTGGGAAACAGATGTCCACACACAGATCTGAGCAGGCACAGACACTGAAGGCAGCCGAGCTGAGTGTGTTGGAGAGCAGGTGACAGGATCAAAGGCAGGTGAGCAAGTTTACATCCCCAGGAGGACTGGAATGCACAGGCCCAGTTGCTTGCTGACGAAGCATGGTTTCACCAAAACATTTACTCCAGCGAAGCCTAAGAAAGCAGAGCCTAGGTGTAGAGAGAAACGCAAAGAGTGCATTGAAGAGCAAGGCCAGACCACAGTGAAGGACGACAAAAAACCCATGCCATCCACCATGATCCAGGAGAGAGCGGTCAGATAGTTCTCAAAAGGAATGCAGCCAAAAATCCAAAAGTGCATCTAGACCCTATCTATCTGACTGTGCTTTTTCCTATGGTATTTTGGTTTCTGTTTTTCGTGCTGACGTTTCTACAAGCCACATTACATAAAAGTTGCTAGTGTGCGTGTCTCTCCCTTCCACTAGGTAGTGAACTCCTCAAAGACAGGGCCTAGGGCTTTCTCATCTGGTTTCTCCCACACCAGGCACAACACTTACAACACAGCAAGATTTAACACAAAAAATGATTTCATCGGATTATGGGCCAAAAGGAAATGTCTTTAAAGACTCAGAGTTGTAATGAATCTGAGGTATTATGAAACTGGCAGTTCATCGCTGATGGGGGAGGAGAGAGCCCAGGAGGGAGAGTGGCTGTGAAGGCCCCCAGCAGCCCTCTGTACGCATGCTCAGAGATGCCTCCACATGGACAGAGGTACCTCCACACAGACACAAACACACCAAGGGCACACCTCCACAACCACAAACCCGGAGACACCACCACACAGATGCCAGACTTTCCATGCAGAGTGATTCAGCCCTTCCAGAGAAGTCTCCTCCCTTCCTCTTAGGTTTCAAATGTCCCCCTGTGAGGGGCAATGATTGATCTTGGAGAGTGAATGCCATTATGAAAGCCAGGTATTATAGGAAGTACATCAGACAGTGACAGTGCTGGGGCACTGGGGCACAGCGCTGGACTGTGAGGTGTTCAGCTCATGGCAACGGCAGGCTGATGTCAAGGCTCCCAGGAGGCCAGCAGGTGGCGGGGCGTCCAGGAGCCTCCAACATTCTATGACTGGAGAGTCATGCAGGCAGCCTGGAGCCACAATAGACATTTGGAATGAGGGAGGCAGGCTCTGGATTAGGGGGATAATACTGGAATCTATGTGCATGCTACCAATGCAAATGGTATAAAGCAAAAAAAGAAGAAGAAGAAGAAGAAGAAGAAGAAGAAGAAGAAAAGGAAGAAGAAGAAGAAGAAGAAAAGGAAGAAGAAGAAGAAGAAGAAGAAGAAGAAGAAGAAAAGTGGTGGAAGGAGAGATCTCGTCTCTGGGCATTGATGAAATGGGCGAATACCAATATAGAACCCAAGCTGCCATGATTATGAACTCACAGAGGACAGAACTCCCTCAGTGTCCGGGAACCCCAGGAAGCTAGTCCAGGGCCCACGGGTAAGAAAAGGCAACCAGTGGCTTCAGGTGACTGGGAATGAAGGGGCATGAAACAGGGTAGACTAGTCATTGTAACAAACAACCAGCAGATCTTGGAGGCTCAGCCCAACAGACATTTATATTCTGGGTCAGTGGAGGAGGCAGGCATGGTCTGAGTCGTTTGACTCACAGAGTCCCTCCCTTCCTCCATCTTTCATCTCCTCTTCACCTCTTAGAGTCTTCCCCAGGGTTCTCTGCATCTGGTCAGCAAAAGACAGAAGGAGAGAGCTTGGATCACATTTGGGAAGGTTTCACTTTTGCCCACGCTGGCCAGACTCAGTGACACGACCGAGGAGAAAGTCTTGGAAGAAAAGGAAGTGGGGCAAGTCAAAGCAGCAGCCCGTGGAGAGCAAACATGCCCAGAACACATGAGATCTGAGGCCGTGGAGCAGGAAAAGGTCAAAGAATAGAAATCAGGAAGGTACTGGTGGCACGGTGGCTGATGGTCATGACGTGTTGGGCCACTCACCAAAGCATCTGCCTGTATATTGGGATTGGACAACACAGCACTGTAGATGGGTTGGAGGAATCTGTCTCCCAGACAGTCAGTCTTTGGAGGAATCAGTCTTTGGAGGACCCAGGAAGGATGCAATAAAAATCAGTAGCAAACAACAATGACAAACACAAGAGACAAGGTGCAACCCATCAATGCAAGCTCCCCGTATGTGTGGCTGCGGTCGAGAATAACTCAGACAAGACACAGTTATTGAGAAAAGTAAAGAGCTGATGGCTCCATAGAGCCAGGGAGGCGGAGAGGAAAGACAGTGGAACTAGATTCCCGTCCACTTCCCACCCATCACATCTGCCATAAAGACCACGAAGAAACTTGGCACAGGGAGATCTGCACAGCCCTGGGTCCCACGTGCATATTCACAGTGGCTTTGAAGGGGTGGGGTCTGCACTCAGGTACCTGTCACCTTGTAGGGGTCTCCATGTAACAATCCACACGTGTTGTGTGGTGCCTTCCCATCCATAAACTCTGAATGTGACTTTGTGTTTCTAATGGTTCCACAACTGCCTGGAGAAGAGCAGGGGCACGCTTAAAACTAATATCTGGAGGGAAGTTATGAAATATTGCAATTGCTGTGCCCATTTGGGGGGAAAGCACCATTGGAAATAGACACATCATCCCTTTCTTGGAAAGATAGTTGATCCAAACCACCTCAGATGGAAATGATTTCTCAGTATATGGCTATGGAATATTTTCTGTCTTCAGCATCTCAAAAGTCCCAGGTAAGGTAAGGGCAATTAACCAGAGTCTTCTCTCTGATTTTAGTCCACATTTGAAAGCTTGTCTCATCCAAGCTTGTCTAAAAGAAAGAAAGAAAGAAAGAAAGAAAGAAAGAAAGAAAGAAAAAAGAGCTTTTCCAAAATCCATTTGTCAGAAGTTTCCAGGTAACGATGGCCAAATCAAGACAACGTTTATGAAAGTTTGGGCAGAAATCAGGTCATTAATGATACTGGGCTTTGTTTCTCTGCCAGCCAGTGTGGCAATACACTCAGGAAGGCAGGAGTTAAAGGACCAGTGTGGACCATAGGGCTCTGTCCCTCCAAAGTGGCGTAGAGCTGCAAAGGTGCCTTCCAAGGGCAGTGCCGGCCTGACCAGTTTCACTGTAGTTCCTGTTCTCCTCCCAGACATTTCTTCTTCGGCTACCTGCAGGCTATCACAGTGTCACAGAATGAGACTCCAGCAGCGACCAAGTGAGAGCCAATTTCCAGAATGAATCCCCCCTTCTGCTCATCCCCAATCTGCCAATCCCAAACTCATAAAGGCTAAAGAACACAAGTGAGAGACGCAGTCCTGGGCAGCACCCCAGTAGTTCTCAACTGGAGGCAATTTTGTCCCCAGAGATATTTGGCAGTGTCCAGAGACATTTTTAATCGTCACCATTGGAGGATGCCACCAGCATCCAGTAGGTAGAAACCAAAGATGTTGCCAAACATCCTATAATGCACATTGTGTTAGCCCAGGCTGCCATAACAAATCCCCAGACTGTGGGGCTTCAACAACGGAAATTTATTTTCTCAGAACTCTGGAGGCTGAAAAGTCCAAGATCAAGGGACCGCAAGGTTTGGTTTGCGGTGAGAGGTCTCTTTCTGGCTTGCAGACAGCTGCTTTCTCACTTTGTCCTCACATGGTTCAGAGAGAGAGGGCAGGGGGTAGACAGAGAGAGAGAACAACCTCTTTAAAAATCCTTTCTTAAAAAAATTTTTAAAGGTTTGGTTCATTTTTGAGAGACAGAGAGACACAGAGCGTGAGCAAGGGAGGAGCAAAGAGAGACAGAGACAGAACCTAAAGCAGGCTCCAGGCTCCGAGCTGTCAGCACAGAGCCTGATATGGGGCCCAAACCCACGATCCGCAAGATCATGACCTGAGCTGAAGTTGGGAGCTCAACCAGCTGAGCCACCCAGGCACCCTGAGAACAAATTCTTTAATGTCTCTTCTTGCGAGGCCACTAATCCCATCATGAGAACCCCATCCTCATGAACTCATCCAGCCCTAGCCACCCCCCAAATGCCCATATCCAAATACCATGACATCAAGGGTGAGGACTTCTACATATGAATTTGGGGCAATGAAAACATTCGATCCATAACAGCACACAGCAAGGAATGATCCAGCCAAAAAAGCCAATAGAACAGTACCAGGGCTGAGCGACCTCGTTCTCACAAGAATAAACCAGTATTCTGAGTTTAGCTTTGCCCTTCAGAGCCTCAGCCAGACCACTGTGCCAGAGTTTATGCAAGATTTAATCCACCATTGCTTCAGGCCAGGAGACCCACATTGCAGCAAAGAAGGTGTGGGACTGGGCCCATGACTGTGAGATCCACAGTCCACATGTGGACTGTGAGGTCCACATCCCGTATCTCCCCTTCCAGAGGTCAGCCTGCTGAAGGCATAGCTGAAGGGCCAGCTCAGAAGCAACACTCACGAAGGCTCATGCCATACTCCAGGCACACAGGATACACACAGAATCAAAGACCTTGATATTGCACTGCACCCCTAAAAGGGTGAATATATGGGTCCAGGAATCAAGGGATAATAGCAAGAGTGGCTCCACCTGCCATCACCCCCAATGACCCACGAGGGGAAGTTTTGTCTCCCATGCCCAAAACACTGGGCTCTGCATGGCAACGGGTCTTGGTCTTGCAGGGAGCACGCTTTTATTTGGACACCATCACAAGAGTCTCCATGAATCGTAATCTCAACAGCCACCTACGCAGTCAAGGAGAGAAGTCACCATCCGGGCCTGATCATAGGCAGAGGTGAGGTTGCTGGTATACAGTGGTGACGAGAAGAGCAGTCTGGCCCCTCAGTGTGTGACTGGACGTGGACGAGGATAGCAAATCCGGCTGGAGATAGAGGTGGTGACCGGGACCTCGGGAATGAGTCTCTAAGTCAAGCACCCAGGTGAGACACAAAGACTACAGAGGTGGTGGCTGAGACTCCAGAAAATGAAGGAATGCGGCAGTGGGTGCTGTAATATGTCCCATGAGCCTCCTTGCTCTGTTTCGCCTGAGAAAGAGAGGAGCCCCGGATTGTGGAGGAGTTGCCCCCCAAGAGTGTGGGCAGGTCCATCGAGTGGCACGGAGGTAGACAGAGAAACAACAGATGCACAGCCCCGATCGCCCTTCCAGAAGGGCTCCCATCCACAAGGTCAGCAGGCCTCACCTGAGGTCATGCCCATTCGGAGGTCACCAGTCATGGAACAAAGCAGGAATGGAAATGAGCACCCCACCCCCCGAGGACAACTCTGCCTCCTGCATTCCCTGGCAGGTTGGCTGAGGCTTCATCAGGCCTCCCCTGCAGTTCAACAACTCCTTCTGCCCGCCTGTTTCTTTACCTTTCTTTCCACAGATGTTACTCCTGCACCCCAGACTCCTCCTCAGCATCGGCTTCCCGATCACCCAACAGCAGCACAGTCGCTGGATTTCCCATGGCCAACTATTACTCCAGTAGCCACCTAGCAGGAGTATGGGAAGCAGGGAGGGGAATTCTGTCTTCGGTGTCCCCCACTGACCCCAAAGTTGTTGTTCAATTTGACTGGCGCGTCTTACTGGCTCAGTCGGTTAAGCGTCTGACTTTGGTTCAGGTCATGCTCTCACAGTTCCTGAGTTTGAGCCCCACATCGGGCTCTCTACTATCAGCGTAGAACCCGCTTCAGATCCTCTGTCTCTCTCTCTCTCTGCCCCTCCCCCGCTGTCTCTGTCTCTCAAAAATAAACATCAAAAAAAAAAAAAAGGTAACTTATCCTCAAGGCCGGAAAGGGAGACAGAACACAAAAGGTCAGCCTGCAGCCTGAGATACATTTGTAGAAGGGCTAAGCTGAGTGGTTTCGAGGCAGACATTCTGAGGCACTGATGGGGGTGAGCAAATTTTTTCTGTGAAGGACCAGACAGTAAATATTTTCAGCTTTGCAGGTCACACGGGCTCTGTTGTAACTATTCAACCATAGCTGTAGCACAAAAGCGGCCGCAGACAACAGGTGAAGCCACGGCGTGGCTGTGTGTCCGTGAAACTCACACGGCCCACAGGACAGATTGTCCCCCTGGACCTTAGTTTGCGGATCCCTCCATCTCTTCCAGTGATCATTTCCGTGGGAGAAGATGTAAACCCAGGTTGCATGAGTCTGAGCACTCAAGACTCCAATTTTCAAAGGAAGGTTTCAAAACATTAACAGACAGTGAAATACACTGGAAATGAATTTGATAAAATGCTGCACAGCAGTTGTTGAATGAGTTCACGAAGAGATAAGACTAAAAGACTAGACTAGACTAGAAAATGTCAGTGTATATAGGAAGGGCAAGTATTGTTTCATGAAATTCTTTTTGAGGTGGGGTGTGTTTAACACAGAGACTGTGTGTGTGTGTGTGTGTGTGTGTGTGTGTATCAGGATAAGATGCGAAAGTATTTCTTAAAGTAAGTCATAGTCAGAAAGGTTGAGAAGCACTAGCCTGTCACAATCACTCCCAATTTGCTCTCCCCAGGGATAGCACTAACTACAAGCAGATTTGCTAGCGACCTGCATTTGAACAATACGTAAGGGGCCAACTGGATTATCCATTATCCAGCCATCCTTGTCAAGGCACCTTTTCAAAAAACTCCTCTTCAAAACATTTTCTTATTCCTTTTAGGTTTTTTAACACTCTCTTTGGCCCCTCTTCAGTGTACTTTTTATGACTTCAGTTGCCAAAGGAGAGCTCAGGTATCAACCCTGAGGCCTGCTGTGATTTCATTCATGTGTAATTAATTCAAGCTGTCTGTTGCTTTTAAATGTCAGCATGTGCTGGCAGTGTGTCCCTGGAGCTTAGCCTCGGGGACTGGGAGAGCCCTTTGGATCATACCCCAAATGAAAGATTCTCACTTTGACCTGAGAGCCTCCTTACTGAAATGTCCTCTCCCCACCTCTGCCTTTATGAGGCCAGGCCTGTGTCTGAGCAAATGACCAACAGTTAGGACAGTGGCCATCACAGTCAGACTCAGGAGGGACATCTACACGACCGCCGTGCACACTTGGGACGGCACCTTTCCTTTTCAAGGCTGGTAGATACTTGCACCAGATTTGGCTACTGCACATTGTCCTAAGCGCCCAGATGCTTGCCTCTGAGCGTCACTGCAGGCTGGGGCTCAGGACTTAACATCTCCTGGGACCACTGGCCTCCCTCTATTTCACCTCTGTCCCTTGCCCAATTTCTAAGCGGTTCCTCGCCAACTGGCGCTCCATGCACCTGTGCATGTGGCTGGGACAAGGCGACTGCCCGAGTATCAAGAGTTTATCATGAAAATGGAAGTAAACCAAAAGAATTTCAAATCCCCACTGAAGTAGCTAAGTAGAGAAGGGCTTTTTATAATCAAATGTAGCTTCCAAATTGCCTTCCGAGAGGTTAACTAACAAAATGAGTCAGAAGCTTTCAGACGGTCTGTGGCCTGGGATATATCTGATCACACATTACTTGCATGTGGTTAGTGTCACACACGGCAGTGTCTCTTTATGATGTGAACAACCACGAAGGCATCTAACATTGTGACCCAAATAATTTGAGTGCATGTCAGTTCCTACCGAGATACAGAAAATCAAGAAATTTTTTTCCTCTCTCCCTTCCATTCCTGTTACCTCCCTTATTTTGATAAGACTCACTTCAAAATGCCCCGAGCAGACATATTTAATCTCATTTTTCACTTCAAACACTGGGTTAAAGGAGAAACTCTCTGTGCCTCACCAGTAAAACAGGTGGTCCTCCTGTAACATGGAAATTTCTGTTTCCCTCATTCCCCAAATTACTTATTGTTTCCCTCAAACACATTGCTCAAGCCCGAGCTGTTAATTCAAATAGCAACTCCTCACTAAAAACTGGCATAAAACAAAGTAAATAATTGTTTTTCACGCCGGATAGATTTTAAGATGCCCAGACACAATTTCATCTTCTCTGTCGAAAGCCAGGCAAAACCAACCCATCTGGCAAAGGATGGCAGTGGTGAAGATCTCTCTCACCCTTGGAAAAGCAGTGCCCCCTTCTGAGTTAAGGACACTTTCCCACAAAAATGTAGCTGTCCAAAGGGAAGCTTGCACCAGCCCCGGCCCAGATCCGAACACAAGGAGAGAGACGGCTTGAAACTGGTGCCTCAGAATCCACTCTTGGCTTGACAAGCAACAGTCCAACAAATGCACTTGGTTTGGCAGACTGCCATTTTGGATTTGCACATTTTTAGATTCTGCAGTGAATATTTAGGTGTCGTTGTAGGAACCTAATAACTGTTTGGCATCTGAATGCTTTTCTTCTTTGCTTTACAGAGGCGAGTTATGATATTAACATAATGAACCTTAGCAAAGCTAATGACACTAAAAATAATGTGAGGGACTCACCATACCAGAAAGACACTGATTGACTGTGGGGAGCAGGTCCTGTGCTACGTGAGACCCGTCCAGGGATCTTGGAGGAAGCTGCGAAGCCAGCTGGCCCCCAAGACGCTGCAGGGAACCTGCTCTCTCAAGGATTGAACTAAATGGTAGGGGCCGAAAGAGAACTAGGAAAGCCACCTCTGTGTCATGTTAATATTAAGACTACAATGACTCCAAGTGTCAAAGGACCACTGGCTCCAGGAACACCTTGCATAAACATTAGTCCAAGGTTTATCTTAAAGCACTGTCCAATCACTGCTGGTTGAGTCCCACAACAGTCCTGAGGGGGCTGCCCAGGGCTTCAATCATATGAGCTATGACAAGAATACTGACCCCATCACATGGTTAGGCGAGCCTGGTGCTCATGAAATGCACAATAGGTGTGAGATCCTCCCAAGGAGGAAATAGCACTGTTGTTAGAATTTCCATGTGAATTTGATCATCATGTGACTTTCTTCTTTCACAAGAGAGTCTGTGCAGATTAAGATCACTGGCTCAGGGCTTGGAAGATAGGCTGGAGGTGGCGGGAAAGGGAACATACCAGGGGAGATGCAGGGGTGTGGAACACAAACTTGGCTTACTCGAAGTGTTTTTCCTATGCTGTCTGAGTGGAGAAGTAGAGACAGCAATTGCAAAAGTAGGAGTGATGGGAACACTGTGACTGGGCCTCAGCCAGGAGCGTGGTCTCAGGAGAAAGTGCCCATATTATAAAGGGGAAAGGGCCCCATGGCTGCCTGAATGGGCAGACCCCAAGGAAGGGCAGCCAGGCAAAGCACAACCCTAAAGGCTGGGCCAATGCAGGATGAGGGCTTGAGAACGGGGTGAGACAAGGGCTAGGCAGCAGGAATGTTTGAGAATCACAAAACTGGGGAGGGGCAGAATAAGCTGGAAATCACCCTGAAAATCACATGCTCAATTTTTGTTTTACATTTCATAGAAACTGAAGCCAGGTGCTTACATGACTAGTTCCGTGAAACAAGGAAAAGTCGGAACTCAGATTAGTTGTTCTTTTTAAATCTAATGACCCAGAGCTCTTTCATAGATAGATAGATAGATGATAGATAGATAATAGATAGATGACAATAGATAAATAAATTTTAATTGCAACTTGTTTTCAAATTTCTCAATAACGCAATCAAGAGCCAAGTGAGTTTGATGGTAAATAATGTTCCAATATTGGGCAATGAAACCATAATAGCCTTTATGACTGCATTGTCTGTCAGGGAGAGGCTCAGAGCAATGGGAAGACTTGGCTATTTGCATCCATTTCACTACCTGAAATATACCAGCATGTCGATCACGTTGGGCTCTGAGGGTTTTCCTTCACCACAAGCAGGCAATGCTTGTAAGCGGTTTGAAAGTGAGAATTCCCTGAGCTGCCCAAATACGATGGTTGCTGCTAATTTGAATTATTTATCAGACCCTAGTGATAAAAGTGAAGAATTGGGAACTAAAGAAAGTACAGTAGAGAAGAGAATCTTGTCATGAAATCAGTTTGTGACTTTTGGAAGGTTTATGAGAAAAAAAGTCGAACCTTTTACGTGCTCAATACACAGACTCAAGATGCTGATACCTCTTGCAATGTCACGAGGTGGGAAAGTCAGAGTAGGTGCATGTTGGTGGCCTCCTGAGGGACTGAGTAGAAAAAACATCCCAAGGAGGAGAGCCAAGTCTCGGGAGACTCCAGGAATGTGCAAAGGATTCCTTAGCATGACTTTTCTCTGATAAATCCAACTCTGTGAAATCGACGGGACCTCCTGGTTTCCCAGGAGAGTGGCTGGTGCCCGTGCGGGTGCTGTGCCTCCTCAGTGAGAATTCTGTCTGGGCGTCCGCCACCCTGCAAGATATGAAATCTCTCCCTTTAACTCAAACCCCAGCAGAATACTCTGAGCTCTCACAGAGCAAGAACTCTGGATGTTAAGCGGCAGCAGCACCTGGAAGAGAATTCGGCTGTTTCCAAACGAACGCCTCTGTACCCTTCACCTTGCTTGATGCAAACCAATCAGGTTGGGTGTCACCATGTCCATTGGCCATATGAGCTATGGTACTCAGAACAGTTGACTCACCCACCTGCGTGAAAACAGTTCCCCTTTAGGACGTCTCCGTTTCTCATTGATTAGCGCCCCCAAAAGTCATTATCGACTTTCTGGGTTGGTTACAACTCTGCTTGACCATTCAATACGTTATTCATCAAACATGAAGGGGATCCAGGTCGATATCTAGTTAATGTTTCCCTCGTTGAATCTGCCCTATGACTGATCTTTCAGGTGCTTTCATCTCGAAAGCTGAAAACCAAACAGCAGTTATTTGCAAAACGGAATGGCCTAAGTAGACGGTTCTCGGCAGGGGGTTGGGGTCCCACTGAGTGAGAATGGTGTTTGCCAACCTGGCCAGTCCAGTTTTCTCTGACCTCCACTGTCAGCCCCACTCCAGCTTTGGTGAAAAGTCTATATTCAACTGACAGAATCAGTCAAAGGCAAATGAGCTCCCAGGCTCAAATCACTTCAGGAAGTTTTACATTAAGACTGACCTCTGACTTATTTTAGCTGTTATTTCCTTATAAAAATGAAAAAAAAAAAAACCACCCCAAGAAATATATTTTGACTGTCAGGATTTATAAAGTGACTCTTGAGTAAGTCCTTGGGGTTAGTCAGCTATTCAGAGCTAAGGCCGACTGTAAATGAAGCATTCTATGATGGATTTTATAACAAATCCCAACCCCATATCTTCAAGGCCAGTTTCTCACCTGAGACTAAGATCAGCGGCCTCCTAAGCACCTACATTCTGATTCAACAAGCCAATAAGCCATTCTTTTCCTACTCCTCTTCCTTCTGCCCTTTGCTCTCTGTTTTATAAATGGAACTGCCATTGGCCCATGGATTCGAGCCAGAGATCCAGCTATCATCCTGTCCCCTCCATTCAGTCCCCAGATCTCATCATGTGGGGCTTGCTAGGACTTCTCACACCTGCCAGCCTCCTCTCTACATTCACTGCTACTGTCTCTCAGACAGGTACCCGTATCACAACCCCTAAGGCTCTTTCCCTTTCGGTTTGGCCCAATCCAATGCTTGGTCCACTGGGTAGTCAAAAGTGGGTTTCCCAGTGCAAAACCTCTTATGAAATCATCCTCCCTTTTGCAACACTGGTGGTTCCTCCATGCCCTACAGATAACACACAGACTCCTTAATAGAGCTACGGGGCACTCATTCAACAAGGATTTATCAAGTAGGTTCTCCGTGCCAGGTCCCGAGAATAAACAGGGCACATGTGGCCCTCCTGAAACTCGGCTAGTGGGGGATTCAGCACCACACACAGAGCCACACCCGTCAACACCCAATCCCAAGCTGTGCGTGCACTGTGACAGGAAATGTGATACAGAATGAGAATGAGTAATGGGGGTGGGGGGAAGGTTGCATGGCTTCCCCAAGGAAGTGATGAGGTGGAGGGAGGAGCTTTCCAGAAAGCGGGAACACCAATTATAAGATCTCTCTGATTAGGAGGGAGCATGTGCTTGAGAAACTGAAAACAAGGCCCCCACAGCTGGAGTGGAGAGGACAAGATGATGTTCAGTGTGAGTTAAGACCACAGCGATGAGGAGGGCCAAAATCACACCAGGCCACCGGGCCACACGGAGAACGATGCCCTCTTCTCCACTGCACGCAACTGAACCAACGTGGCTGGCATTCCAGGTGAGGTTGAGGTTGGGGAAATACCAGCCAGATCCTTGGACAAGCTGAGTTCGAGAGGGTTTGAATCATCCTAGGAGAGATGTCATGTAGAAAGTAAACATCTGTCTAAAGCTAAAAACAGACACTGCAGCCAGAGGGGGGCATTTGATAAACAAACCTTGTGCCTGGCCACCCTTCTTCATGGCCCACACCCTCTTGCTGTGCGGCACTCCGACCTACTTTGTAATTTCACGAAGCCCCTCGGGCCCTCTTCTTTTGGAGCCTTGCATCCAGACCCTACATTCAGAACCACTGTCCCTCTCTCTCTCTGTCTCTCTCTGTCTCTCTCTCTGTCTCTCTCTCTCTCTCTCTAGCTTCTGCTCATCCCTTACTGATTATTACCTGCTGATCCCCTACTGGGTCCTTCAGAGCTTGGCGAAAACACAACCCCGGAAGCATATCTTCCCAAAGCACCCGGGCTTGCCCCCAGGGTCGCAGTGATCCTCCACACTAAGCTTGCCGACTGTCTGGTCTTTTCTCCCTGCTAGATGCCAAGCTGTGGGGGATGTGCTCGGTAAATATTTTTTAAGTAAGAGAATGATGAATTGCTTAATTAGTGATTATTTATGAACCCTAAAACTACAGAACACCAGAAAGACAAAAAGGAAATCTTACCAACGGCCAGGGGAAAAAAGGCGAAATAATTTTTGACAAGCAGTAACTAGACTCACGTCTGATTTTTGACAAAAACAATGGAAGGCAGAGTGATATATACAAAAAGCGAGAGGAAGTAGCACACTGCACCTG
The DNA here is from genome assembly GCF_028018385.1 of Neofelis nebulosa. Taxonomy (NCBI): domain Eukaryota; kingdom Metazoa; phylum Chordata; class Mammalia; order Carnivora; family Felidae; genus Neofelis; species Neofelis nebulosa. The sequence goes on along the minus strand of NC_080792.1, from coordinate 60,291,598 downwards.
GGGAAAATGTTCCTTAAGAGTAAAAGTTAAATAAAGACACTTTTATGCCCACAAATGCCAAAGTATGCAAGTGGCAAGTAGATCCACACTAAATGAAATACTGAGAGGCTCTCTTCCGGCAGAAGGAAATATTCCCAGATGGAAGGCCACAGATAGTAAACAGTAAATATATGGAAACATACAAATAAAGACTATATAACCAGCACTTGTTACGTCTGGGCAAAGGGAGGAAAGGTACTTCTCTCTGGTCAGAACAGATAAGTATTAGTTGGAACTTGGAAAAAAAAGGGAGGGGGGGAACGTTTGTTGAGAATTGCTGTGTTCCAGATTTTTCTACCACCTGGCTACTATTACTAGGGGTAAAAACTTCAGTCTCTGAGGATTTTTAAAATACTATAACTTTATCAGCAAACTTATGAAATCCCACTGATTCCACACAGAGAGAAAAAGAACCCCGTGACTCCGGGCCAGCTCTAAGTCCGCAGTAAAATCTTCTCCCTCCTTCCCATTCAATGGCTCAACAAAACAAGAGTTGCAAAGTCCTCTGCAGGTCTAGGTGACTGTCCACGGCAGCTGCCCCCCATGTTTTGCCCAATCTTAGGACATTCCATATCTTCTTGGCTCTCATCATTCCCATGGCAGGGGGAGGGAAAGGAACACACAACAGCACCAGCAGTAAAATGTTCTTTTGTTAACCTGAAGAAGTCATGTGGCCATGCATACTTCATGGGGGCAGGAGAATGGCTCCCCTAAGAACTGGAGACTCAAGAACTGAAAAGTAGTTCTCCAGTCTAGGATGATCCGATGTTAATGCCTACTTTAATCAGACTCGGCATTCTGAAAATTCACTGCCTCTGAATTATTCCCAATGCCACCATGCAGTAAAAACATAAAAACATACATACATACATACATAAACAAACAAACTCACTAATCCCTCTTTATAAACCTGAAATTTACTTTTGATTTCTCCCTCCCTCCCTGTCTCTGTCTGTCTCTCTCTCATTCATCTTACTCATGAAACCACATCTCCCTTTTCTCGTAAATATCTCTTGAATTTGCCCCCTTCCCCTGATGCAACTGCCTTGGTCCAGTCAAGCTGCCTTCTCTCCTACAATCATTGCTTCTCCCTGCTTCCAGCCTCATTTTTGGTACCAACTCTAAATCAGAACCTTGAGCATGTGATGTCCCTCCTCTAAATGCCCTTGATGACTTTCCATTGCCTCAGGACAAGGTCAACCTCTACGTGGCATAAAGATGCTCTTCTCTTTCCCCATCCTCATCACCTTTTATCGTCCACTCCATGCTTTGGCCCTAACAAACAATTGTTTTTCCTCAAACCCTAATGCGCCCTATCGTTTTCACCTCTTTTCTCTCAGCCTCCCTGCCTGGTGCACACCTGCCATTGTGTAAGAACCATCTCATCTTCCCCTCGGTGAAGCCAGCTCTACCCTCTCCCCCCATCTCCGGTGCTACTCAAAGGCCCGAGTCCCATTAACTTCTGTACGCACAGCCCAGCAGAGTGTCTGGTGGAGTAAGTACTTTTAAATGTTAGATTTTTAAATGGCTGATCAATAAGTGAATACTAGCTCTCCCACTTGGCATTCAGAGGCTATGTCCCCAAGAACCTGGGTCCCTGTTTGCCGTTAATAAAAATAATAATAGGGATACTTAACATTCATATGGTGCTTACAGTATGTCAAGTACTATTCTAGGTGTTTTACGTGTATGAACTCCCATAATCCCTCTAAGTGCCCCCGGAGGGAAACGCTATTTATTACTTCTTATTTTCCTGGTGAGGAACCTAGAGCCCTGGCTGGTAAAGTGCCAGGTTACACAGCTAGAGTTGAGATGTGAACTCCTGCTCTTCACCTTACTGGCTCCAGGGAGAGCCAAAGGCTGTGTCCTGATGGCCTCTCAGGGTCCACACACAGACCCTCTGGTGGAGACACTCCATACCCCGTATTTGCTCAACACGCAGTGCACCTGTCTCGTGTCGTTCCCTCCAAATCTAGATGGGACAATGGTGGTGCGTTTGGCAGATTGCCATAGAGGTCTGCGTTTACCCTATCGATTCTCCGATCAACAGAAGGGCATGCTAAGGAGATATTAAAAGTTCACGAGAAGCAGATTCAGTCTCTTATCTGGTAATAATAATGAGCATAAAAGCAACAAGCACACAACAGAAAGTCTTCTCAGGACATATACATACTAATTCATTTAATCCTCTTAACCACTATGCAGTGGACATTGCCACCAGCCCCTGTTTATCAGATAGGGAAATAACTCAATCTGACCATTGATGACCTTGCCCAAGGTCGTATGACACCTAAGTGGCGGGGTAGGGATTCCCAACCAGACATGTGTGGCAGAGGGTGCCAGGGGTACCTGGCTTCTCCAGCACACTGGGCTGCGTCATTGCTGATCCAGGGAGGCACAACTTGCTTAGCTCACCTTCTGTGCCTTAATGCTCTCATCCTCCTTCCCTTGAAAGCTCAGAGCTGTGCTACCTCACGCCTTCTCCCATCAGCACTGCCCTGGCTTCTCCACATGTATGCCTCCACTGTGATCTGTTCTCTTTTTTATGAGCAAACCAAGTTTGCATGTTCCTCCCATTTGCGCTGACCCATTCAGATGGTCTGTCCAGGAATTTCCTGTCCAATTGGCTAATTGTTTTCTACAGTCATCAGGAACAAAGGCTGAAGATGGGGAGTTCCCCAAGCCTCGTTTTAAAGGAGCTTTGAGTCACCTCTAGTCCGCATATGCCAAACTGATGTGAGTTGCAAGGATCTGTCAAAACACACATATGCGGTTTTCATTAACTTGTTCCCTAGAATGAAAAAGAGAGTCAAGAAGTCCTGTGCTAGGTACATCCTCTGCAGGATAGAGCCTCCAGCTTGCCTTTAACTGGGAAGAACAGCATCTGGAAGCAGTCCACTGCCACGTTTTATTGGAACATTCAGATCACCTCATGAAAGACCCTGGAGACACAGAGAGCGGATGAAGGTTATCAGCCCTGTTGACATTGATCCTGGACCATCTGTATCCATCTTAATTTGTCATCCTGGCCATTCAAGAGCTGATGACTAGACAGACTTCAAATGACTTTTAACTTTGTTTTCTAGCACTTATGGAGGATACAAATCTTAATCGAGTGGTCTGTTGTTATCTCCGAGCCCCCAGACCGGTAAGAAACCAGAACTCATGTCAAATAACCCCAAAGTTTTCGTGACGTTTTGTGAAGCATGAATGACAGCAGTTAAAGCAGATTTTTCTCTGCTGGGGCAGGAGATAATCACATGATTCTTAGACCTCCTCAATCCCCCAGGGTTGAGTGAGAAGTAGAATATGAGGATCACAAATAGATAATGGGAATAATCGTTACGATTATACTTTAACTCTGCAGCAGCTCTGATCTCTTATTCCTCTTAAGCCACAGTGTCACATAAGATCATAAATTAGAAATAATATGAATATGTGACCAATTCCCCTCGTGGTGGTCACAAAAGAATACAGGAGACCGGGTCAGTTTCCATAAAGCACCTCCCCTGCCCAAAGACGTGACAGTTTTCAGTTATGAGTTGTTCTGTCCATATTTGTCTTAGGGACAAATGGAAGGGAAAGGGATCCAGGAAAATCCAGCTGTCCCCTCACTGGGTGGTGTCATATGGTAAAAATCCTCTAGAGAAAGTGTCTTTTCTCAGGGGTTTGGAGACAGAGCCTCATCTCAGGAGACCCTGCGTCCTTGACCTTGCCTGTGTGCCATGTATCCTTGTTGAATCATGCAGGGTGGTGTGTAAGAGCGTATGGGCAGGCTTTGGATGAACACAATTCTAATATTTACATTTAGCTCACAACAGGCATAATTAGTTAACCCACCTCTGGACTCAGAGCCACAAGAAACGTTCACGATGCAAAGCACACCAGATACATCTGTTTCCATATGTGGTTTTGAAGGCACTCTTCATTTCATTCCAATAATTACAGGAAGATGTTTGGGGGCCACCAATAGACTAAATGTTATAGCATAATCTTCATTTCTCTAGCTTATGGCCTCTCAACTCTATGCACATTTTTAAAAAGACATGTTTATTTTTCTCTTGAGCTTTTGAATGTGGGGCTGTTGTATTCTCCTCTCTTCATTCCTGTAAGTAGTCCTTCTCTGATTTTTGTTGTTGTAGATCTGAAGTTATCTATTATTTCTTGACCTTGGCAAAAAGAAATCTCTCGTAGGTTACAGACAAATTATAAACATTATTATCTGGGGGAGAGGAGCAGAAATTCCTGGGCTTGTGAAGTTAATTCGTTAGAAAATAATAGTACGTGTCTTCCAATATTGGGTCAAATGTGACCTTGGCTACTCCTACATTCTGTAACACTTCAGAAAGCATTCAGCAAAGAGGAACTCAACCTTCTGACATTTTATTGCGTCCAAAAGACACCCTTATTTCCCATGAAGGCTATTCTGTCCATTTTAGGGAATAGTGTAATATGGAAGAGAAAGGTACCGACTATACGTGGGATCAAATCTTGGCATTATGCGACCTTGTCAGAAGTCGCCCTTTCCAAGCCTTTGTTTGTTCGTTGGCTATAATATCACCTGGCTCACAAAGTTGTTGTCAGGATTAAATGGAGTAATATACAGGAGGAGTTTACTCAGTACGGAGCCTGCAATGTATAAGTGTTAATAAACATCAGAAGTGAAAGCACCATTTTAATGATCCGAAAAAGATTATTACTGGCTTTGGTCTATAAGACATTGAATGTCATGATGTCATACACACCCTTTCCCAGTACTACTGCTGCCATCTTGCCTTGGTTTCTCTTCTTCGTGATAAATTCTTAAATTCTGTGGTTCCCTGACGTGGTGCTGTGTGTTGTCTTTTAGGCTTCCAGACAAGGATATAACAAAGAGTTCGTGGTTTCTAGAAGGTTCTCAGAGTGGCAAGGTCTACCTTAGAATATGCCAACACCATTAAGATCCTTTTTTGGTGAAACGTTTCCAGTGATACTCAGATGCCACTGTTCAGAAAGAACCCGGCAGGAGCGAACGAAAGCAGATTCCTCCTCCGAAGAGAGCCCAGGCAACAAATGGAGGCTGGTAAGTAGCACCCGTTGGTAAGAGAGATAAGATGACTTGGGACGAGTCTGAGCATCAGCAAGCCTGCATTTTCAAACTCAGGCCAACAGCTCGACGTCTATTTATGTCAGGTTAGATCGCACCCTTTGATATGATAAAATCATAAATCACCCTTTGATAAAGCATACGGTCACTAGAAAGTGTCCTTTTCTCCCCCTTCCTTCCTCTTGTAGGCATAAATTCCCCCTCATACAGATCAGTCTGCAGTCATGATTGGGTCCACCCTGAGTAAAAACAACCAGGACTTTCATCTGAGATAGGGGAAAAAAAAATCTATCCGAACCCACTGTGTGAAAATTGTATGGACCCCACGTAGTTTTAATTGAATGTTGTACTTTTTACCATATACTTCTGCATCTTTTGTAAATGGGTTGGAGGCCACTTTGTATCTAACACAATGGTACCAACGTTGAATTTTAAAAACAAAAATGAAGGAAAATAGGAAAAACTAGTAAAACCAAAGCTTGCATTGGAAGTGGTCCACTAGAAAGTCCTACAGGATTGCTTAAGGTATCTCAAAACTTGGCTCTACTCTGCTTATGGCCAAGGCAAAGCTTATGCCAAGCACCGGCGAGGGACGTCTATAAAGGAAATCTGCAGGTTTCGATTATATGCGTGTAAGAAATGACCAGTGCTGAATGGGGAAAGTTCTGCGGAAGCAACCCTGTATAGGGACCTCTAAATTTCCTTCAATAATACCCACGCCACAGAGGGAATGAAAGGGCCTGATGGTGGTGTGGCCCCTGCCAAGCAGAGGGAGATTCTGGTCAGGCTCACAGGAAAGGAAAAGGCTCTGCCTGGGACCAGCAGCCAGAGTGGCTCCGGCCTTTCAATTTTTTCATTAAACAAGCCATGTTTCACCAAGGCGTCCAGGAGGCTTTCGGGGTGGGCGGGGGCTGTCTGTGGGCGGGGCCGAGACGGGTTTGGGCCGGGTGGGGCCCCCGGCTGACACCTGCTCCTCACTAGGGTCCCGCGCCCGCCCAGCGCGGGCAGGTGTGCTGGCTCCGCCCCTGTGCCTTTGCTAGGAGCCAGGGCCAGAAAGAGCGGCTGTCCCTGGGGGGCCGCGTGGAGGGCTCTAGGAAGGCAGGTGCACCCCAGACAACGCTTCACCCCGCAGTAAATTCCATAATTACAGGTCACCGAGTGGGCGCCCCTTTGAAGTGAGGGACTTTCTTGTTGTTCCTGCGGCGGATACAATTTGGCTGAGATATCAAATGCAGATAGTAAAAATTTAATTAACAAATCAAAGCCTTTATCTGGAGTTTTTAGAACTGTGGCCAACAGTTTTCTTCAATCTCAAGAGCTCCAGTCAGAGCCGAAGAGAAGAAAGCAGCGCCTTTGTAGTGCAGAAAACGTACAACTTTTCCTGATGATGGCTCTCACAGATAAGGCTCCTCTTAACTGCCCGCTCCTTCCCTCCTTCGGGAAGAGGCTTTGAGGCCCCTCTGCAAAGGGGCTGCATTTTTGAGAGCCCTTTGACACTCTGCTCTGGTTAACCCTTTATCTGGTTAACAGGATGGTTCTCCCAGCAAGCCAGGCTGTTGGGAGATGATTAGTCTCCCTTGCGTGGTTGTGTGGACTGACAACACGCCCTGGACCTGGGAGAAACTGAGACTCCAAAAAGCGAAGAATGTGTTCTGCCTCCTTGTCCCGACAGAACTCTTACGAATAAAGCAAGAGGAAATGTTCCGAGGCCGTGTGTAACGAACATGTAATTAGAACATCAGAATCCAAATTTGCGTGTATGTACTATATACATGCCCATCTGTATAAAGTAAAATTATCATGGTGTCATCTCTGAATGTGATTAAAAGTGATTTTTATTTCCATTTTTTGGTGTGCTTTGCTCTAGCTTTCAGGTTTTCTAAATTAACATGGGTTAAATTCATACTAACAAATTGCTACAATGGTTAATTGAGCTCCCAAAGGCAGAGACCAAATAGCCCCAGTGGCTGGCTCCCAACGCTGACAGCACTTGGTTTGGGATTAATTGAACTAGACAGGGTTGAACTGGATGGAATGGAGAAGGAATAGAGTTCACTCAAGATTGCACACACAGGATATGAAGTGGGTCTGAAAGAGTAATACAGGGAGAAGCAGAGAGCTATCTCTAGAAAACAGCTATAAAGACACAAAAGTGAGACCAGACTTGGCTAGAGGAAATTTAAGAAGTCCCCCCCTCATATCACTCACTTTTCCAGTGTCCAGGGAATGAACATAACCTGGAGGATTCTAACTACCTTAACCCTTGAACCACGCAGGGGTTAGGGGCACAAACCCCCTCCCATTCAAAAATCTGCATCTAACTTTTGGCTCTCCCCAAAACTTAACTACTAATAGCTTACTCAATTTGGTTTAATGTTTATTTTTGAGAGAGAGACGGACAGAGTGTGAGCAGGGGAGGGGCAGAGAGAGGGAGACAATCTGAAGCAGGCTCCAGGCTCTGAGCTGTCAGAACAGAGCCCGACGTGGGGCTCGAACTCACGGACCGCGAGATCATGACCTGAGCCGAAGTCAAACGCTTAATTGACTGAGCCCCCCCAGGCGCCCCTTAATAGCCTACTCTTGATCAGAAGCCTTACTTAACACCGGAAACAGTCGACTCAGGTATTTTGTGTGTTATGTGTATTCTATACTCTATTCTTACAGTAAGTAAGGTAGAGGAAAAAAAATGTCATTAAGGAAATCATAAAGAAGAAATACATTTACAACACTGTACTATATATATGGAAAAAATCCATGTATAAGTGGACCCGTGCAGTCCACGCTCCTGTTGTTCAAGGTCAGTTCTCTAATCCATCATCCTTTATGCTGCTCATGTTGGCCCAGTGATATGGAGAAGAGCGGAAGTGATAAGGAAGCATGAAGAGGGAAAGAGGAGGCAGCCCCTGAGACCTGAAGCACAGGAGCAGAGCAAATCTCCCCATGTGATTTGAAAGCAAGTGCATCTCACAGGCTACGTCTAAATGAGGCTAAAACCAGGATTCGTTTAGTCATTATATGGCACCAATATATTTGGATGTGGGCAGTGAGGATACATAGGCAGGTTGTGCAGGAAAGGAGGTGGGATGAGACAGACTTAAGATGGCCAATTCAGAAGCAGCGTAACTTAGGAACCTTTATTATTGCATGGAAGCAGACAGAGCTCCTCATCACTGTGTCCCAAGTCTGGGAACCTGTTGGCATTGCCAAGCCATCTTGGGCACCTTGTCTCTTGAAGGGAAGTGCCAGACTAGACTGAGACCACCACGTTCAAGGCCACCAAAGGAAAAGTCTGGAAGCAGTTGACCAAAGGAATCCCCTTCCAACTCTATGCTGCAACCCCAACTCTTTGCCCACCATCATCCCCCCCCAGGAAGTTTCCACCCTGACCACTAGAATGTTCCATTTCTGAACATAAATATGATCTAAGATGCATTTAACAATTAAAGCTGTTTATAACCATCATGATCTCCCTTTTAAACAACCGTCTTGTTGGGAAGACAAAAGAAAATGCCTGTGATGCTCTCAAGATGGGTGCAAGTGATCAGAAAAACTGTAAGAAGGTGCCGTGATGTTTAAAGCATCACGTAGTTTTAAAACATACGTCCTCGCCCCTTAGTAAAAAGAGAAGGAATTTTATTAAGGTCTTCAAAAAACAATAGCATTGTGGGTCTTAATTTATTTTTACAGTTCACTGGGTCTGCAATGTATTAAACATGAGAGGCCCCTCTTGGCCAGTCTGTTTTTCATAAGGGTGCCTTGCTAATTCATTTGCACTTGCTTAATGACTGTGAGGGCTGCAGAGAAAGGCCCGGTCTACAGAGTTCTTCTTGGATGACACTCAGCTAAACACGTGCTCACTTAGGCATTTGATGAATAGGATCTGGTCAAAGGGAAGCTGCTATTTAGGCTACAAACCCTAAAAGGAAATGTGCAAAAGGTTAAGTGTCCCTATTAATTTGTTAACGCAATTAATTAATCAATGCTTATTAACTTTAGTTACTATTTACTGAGCACTTATTTTGTGACCAGCCCTGCAGGTTATTATTCAATCCCCACAGCATCCCACTGAGAAGTAGGAACCATTATGCTCACCTTTTTTTTTTTTAAATGTTTATTTATTTTTTGGGAGAGAGAGGGCATGAGCAGAGGAAGGACAGAGGAATCGGAAGTGGGCTCTGTGCTGACAGCAGCAAGCCTGACGTGGGGTTCGAACTCACAAACTGGGAGATCACAACCTGAGCCCAAGTCAGACACTCAAAGACTGACTAAAGTGAGTCACCCTAAGCTCACTTTTTTAAGACATAATAATTGACACGATAGGATTTGACTCCGGGCCAAAAAAGGAAGCAGGTGACCTAAGGACTCCCCCCTCCCAACTCCATGCTTCAACCCCAACCCTTTGCCCACCATCATCCCCCTGGGAAGTTTCCACCCCAACCACTAGAATGGTCTGTTTCCGAACATAAATATGATCTAAGATGCATTTAACAATCAAGGCTATTTGTAACCACCATGATCTCTCTTTTAAATGAGCATCTTGTTGGAAAGACAAAAGAGAATGCCTGTTCTGAAGGAATCCAACCCCCTACCATCCTACAGAGAAATCCATTGCTCGAGAGGAGTCTATAGTCTGCTTGTGCAAAGGGTTCTACCCATAAACTGTCAGCTTCCTGTGATGGGGTGGAAAATGTGTGCGGTAGCACTCAAGAGGGAGGACGAGCCTGTCTGCTCGAATTACCAAGAAAGTTTCCAAAGAGAGAGCATGTGAACTGGCCGTCCAGTGATGATATCAGGAGAGGAGACTTGAAGGCAGCCCAGGATCCTGTTTTCACAAGTTCTGAGCAGGTTATGAGAGGAGCCAGCCTTGAAACGTTTTTATGTGTTAGTGCAAAACTTAAGGGGAAAGAGTCGTTTGCTTGGCTGCAATAGTATCTGAGTTTAGGTCGATAGTGAGGTTCACAATAGCACGCCAACAGCGGCAGCTACTATTTACTGAGCATTGACTCCGTGCGGGACACTGTAGTCGGTCTTTTGCAACTGTTACCTCATCAGACTTTCCAGTAATGCTAAATTCCTGTCCCATTTAACAGATGAGGAAACTGAGGCCAATGGAGGTAGGTAAGTTTCTCATGCTCACACAGCCATTAACTGGCAGAGCCGGAGTAGAGCTGGGTCTCTCTGACGCCAGAATGTGCACTTCGGCACCTGGCCATCCTGCCTCCCTAGTGCGGTAAAGTACGGAGGGCACAGGTAAGGATTCAAATTGACTCCGGAAGGAGATTCTTGGGAGATGCACTGTGGAAGCAGAGTAGCTTGCACTGGGGATCAGAGGTGACTCTCACGGTTGGAGAGAAAGTGACATGAAACGTGGTGTCTCTCAGAGACCAAGAGTCATCATTTCCCTTTTTCTCCTCCAAGAGAAGTCCATGTGGCAAATAATCCAACGCGGAGGGCGTGGCTAACAGCACCTGCGTGTGGCCCCGGATGACCACAGGTGATGCACACAACAGGAATCTGAATAGCTGCCCCCCCCCCCAAAGAGGCCCAGACCCTCAACCTGAGAAACATGAGCATCCACGGAATAAAATCCGATGGCCTGGGGAATTTGCGATTCCAAGTGAAAATACTGACTTGATGTTTGTTACCTGTCATTTTCCCTCTGAGAGGCATATATACCTAGTATGAGGGTCTGTCCCATAGTTAGTATTCCTCTGGTCGATACACTCAGTAGTAGAAAGCTGATGGGAGAGTGTCACGTCCGTCTGCAACTGGCTTTCCGTTTGATCGACGCCGAAAGGCGGTGCCAGCTGCGGAGGCTCCCGGCGCCTGCTGGGCAGACCGCCACGCCGCAAAGCAGGGTTTCTCATCCTGGGCTGTGATTTCGGCACGGGGTCAGGCCCCCGGGCACAGAGCTACCCAAAGGCCTCCTCCCCTCCAGTTCTTTCTCCTGCTTCCTCCCCTCCTTGAGAGTCTGCCCCTCCTCTCTCCACCCCTACACACACAGCATCAGAAACATTGCAAAAGGCATGGCCTTGGGGAAGAGTTAGCGACTGAGAGTCAGGGGTCCCAGATCAGCAACGTGATCTTATATGATAAGATAAGCAAAGGCAGTGGCTCAGAAGTTGAGCAGAGGTTTTTGCAAACTCACGGTGCAAAGAGAACCTGCACTCAGCAAAAAGACCAGGCCCTGGGAAGCAACTCGGGTTGTCCATTTGAATGCCACAGGCTACACTTGAGGAGCAAGAGGGAACCAGGAATGGACCAGCCTCACAAGGACTGCCACCTAGCTTGGCCCCTGAATCACCTCAGTCCTCAACTGGATCAAGATGCTCAGCAGCCTCTCAGAAGCAAAAGTAAATCCTTCAGGCGGAAAAAAATGGTTCCAGGTAGGAACACGAAAATGCAGGAGGACACAAAGAGGAATGAGTGTAGGGGTCAGAAGAAATGAATACTGACTATATAATACAATAATCTTGCCCTGAAGAGGTTAAACATGTAAAATTAAAGCACACGTCAACAACATAAGAGGACAGAGATGGGTGTATATATATATATATGCAGTGTAAGTTTCTGATATTAAGCTTTTTAATTGTGATATAAGTCCCTGACATTAGGCTTTTGATTGCCTGGGCATCCATTTCAAAAACATCTATCTGGAGTAAACATACTGCGAGCCATATAACACAGCTACTAGCAAATCAACTAGGTATGAAATCAGGATGCACCCAGAACTTTAAAAGGAAGTCCTTTTTACAAGCCCTGGGTAAACCCAGATAACCAACCATTTGAGTGACCCTGCTTTTCCATTCTCCTAGCCTAATTCCTAGATGCAGTGAGCCTGCAAAACCCTAGGCACCCTGGGGCACCTGGGTTGAGCCCAGTTGAGCATCTGACTCTTGATTTCAGCTCAGGTCATGATCCAGAGTCATAGGATCAAGCCTCATATCAGGCTCCATGCTGAGCATGGGGTCTGCTTAAGATTCTCTCTCCCCCTCCGCCCCTCTCCCTCACTTGTGCGTGTGCTCCCTCTCTAAAATAAATAACATGGAAAAAAAGAAAAACCCTAGGCACCCTACCCTGGACCCCAATAAAGGCAGAGCCCCGGTTCTGCTCTATATTTCTCACTCCCCTCCTCTCTCCCTCTTCCTCCCCACCAGTGACCTCACTGTGCTGCCCTAGGTGTGTTGTGCATCTTTCAGGACTTGTGAGTAATAAACCTTGATGTTTCGAAGTTTTCTGATGGTTGCTGCTGAGGTGCATCTTGCAATCCTAAAAAGGACCACAAGGGCCAGCCCAGCCACAACGTTGGTTGCAGCTGGGGAAATGTCTGTGAGAGCTCACCACCAGACGTACTGGCCCAGATGAGGTCCTCAGGCATCCATAACCAAGAGTGCCACTATTAATAGACTAAGATCCATACAACAATGGAGTTAAAGTATCCTAACTGCACTCCATTCAGAAAGGGGTAAAGAATTCATTTATATTAGACTTTAGTGAGTCAGGGAAGGGGATTATCATTTCTATAATAACCACTAAAAGAACACTAAAGCAACATGTAACTAACAAACTAACAGAAGAGAGGGCTGAATTTTTAAACATATTAACCTAAAGAAAAGCAATACAAGAAAGAAGAAGGAACATAAACAGGAAGGCAAATGGAAAACAAATAGGAAAAAGGGTAGATTTTAACCAATTACATCAGTAATTACACTAAATGTAAATGTACATTTCAATTCAAAGACAAAGATTATCAGCTGGAATGGGAAAAAAAAATACTAATGCTTACAAGAGCCATGCCTTAAATATAAGAGTATAGAAAGATTGAAAGGAGGGGAAGGATTAAGCATGCAAACAATAACTAAAGGAAAGCTGGCATATCTGTCCTAATATTACAGACTTTAAGGCAAGAATCATTCCCAGAGATAAAGAAGAATTTCATAATAGTTTGCCTAATAGAAAATAATCATTTTACCAATGTTTCGATAAGGAAGGAGTCAAGCCATCGAGTGGGAGAAGCTATTTTTCATGCATCTATATGACAAAGGACTCTTAAATTTGGGATACAGGAAGGACTTCTACAAGGAAATAAACAAAAAAAAAGAAGATAGTACAATTATTTTTTAAATAGGCAAAAATCTTTTTTTTAATTTTTTTTAACGTTTATTTATTTTTGAGACAGAGAGAGAGCATGAACGGGGGAGGGTCAGAGAGAGGGAGACACAGAATCTGAAACAGGCTCCAGGCTCTGAGCTGTCAGCACAGAGCCCGACGCGGGGCTCGAACTCACGGACCGCGAGATCATGACCTGAGCCGAAGTCGGCCGCTTAACCGACTGAGCCACCCAGGCGCCCCAATAGGCAAAAATCTTAAACAGGCGCTCTACCAGAAAAAAATATATCCAAATGGTCACTAGACCTGTAAAACAATACTGAATTTTAGTAGTAATCAGGGAGGTGCTAAGGGCATACCCCCACTTAATGGCTAAAATTAAAGACAGACATGCCAAGTGCCAAATGGTTGGCAAGAATATGGAGCATACGAAACTCTCATACCCTGCTGAGTGAGCGTATATGTTGGAACTGACCTTTGAAAGCTGTGTGATGATATACACACCGAAGTTCAACATGCACATCCCCTATGACCAAGCAATTGCACTCAGATACATAGGCAACAGAAATACGTGTACATGACCACCACAGACATGTTCAAGGCAACTTTATTCATAACACTCCAGAAAAGGAAGCGATCAAAACACCCGGCAACTAGAGAATGAATTAATAGGGTGTCTATAGTATATCTATACAATGAAATTCTGCCTATAAATGAATGAAAAAGGGTGAACTTGTACACCATACAGCAACCTTGATGTACCTCAGCAGCACAGGTTAATCACAAAAGCATGATGTGAGAGAAGGAAGACAGTGGTCACGTAGAGGGGAGGCAGTAATGACTGAAAGGAGACTCTAGGAGTTTCTGGAATGTTCTGTTCCTTGATCCTGGAGCTGGTTACACAGGTAAGTTCAGTTGTAACAAGTTCTTGTGTTGTACGCCTAACAGACATGCACTTTTCCATGGGGGTGTCGTTCTTCAATTTAAACAAGAAGTTTGTTTTCAGTAAGTCTAAGCTATCTCGCAAGAGGAAGACTCTCTGGAAGTTTGCATCTTTCTCAGAATCCGTGATCAACCGCATAGCTGGGCTGGGCCCTTATCCCAGGGCAATGGACGTTCGGAAATCCCTCACTCTCAGGTTCTTCCCAGACCCGGCTTTTGGGTTTGGGTTTATGATGAGCCAGTTTCTCTGTCACTAACACGCAGACCAACATAAGGTCCTGGGGCAGCAAACAGACTCAGGCTGAGGAAAGTGGGGGGGGGGGGGGGGTGGCAAAAAGCCCTTGATTTTTGAGGGTAGCCCTACCCTGCGTGTGTTGCAAAATTACATTCTCTAGTAATTGAAGCACTAATTGGATTGAATCGCAACAGGCATGGGTCAGGAAAACAAAACAAGACAAAACAATAATAATTGTATCTGCTGGCATGGCAGAACGATGGCATTGGCCCCCTCACACCACTTTCCGTTATTTGTTTCTTAAGTGAACAGCTGAATGCCCGGGTTAATGACCTCAAATTACTGCGGTGGGAACTTCACTGTGAATTTGTTTGGGTCTTCAGCTGGTGAGACCTGGTGAGCAACAGACAGTGGGAGGCGACCCCGGTTCCCTGAAACCAAATTGGCTATTATCCAAGTTAGAGACTTAGGGTCCAGGGCCATATGTGTCCTACGTCCCTCTTCAGCAGCCTGCTGGGCCCTGCACCCCCTCCCCCCGGACTTGGTGTGGAAGCTGTCACTGACACACTGAAAAGTGTCTCTTCCAGAAAGACAACCTGGTGGGGAAGCGGAGGCCCCCGACCCCATGGAGGAGTAGAGGGAATTGGGGGCTTTCGGTTATGTGAAGCCCCAGGCCCTGGTTTTAGGGATAAGGGCTGGTGTAGCTGGAGGACTCTCTCTCTCTAACTCAGGGAGGGAAGCTGCGGTGAGAGAGTTGACAAGGAGACAGCAAAGGATAAGATGAGAGGGAGCCGAGCCCAGTCTGCAAAAGCAGAAGCGGCAGGAGGCTTTAAGAGCTGGAGCATCGGTCAGCGACCCGAGGCTGGGTGCTGTGCAAAGGTGCGGCATCTCTGTCCGCTGCTCTCAGCAAATCGGTGATAAAAGCCTATTACACACAATGCCCTGTGTCAGCAGTGCCTGGGAAGAGGGAGTTCCAGTTCCCGTGTGGGAGGAGCCAGAGAAGAAAAAGAAGCAGCCTCACCTCGGAGGGGAGAGAAAGAGAACCATGTGGGCCAGGAGGGCAGCCGTGCACCTGCCAGGCCGCACTCATGGGTCGTGGAGAGGATTTGGTGGGAAGACACCAAAAATGTACCAGCATAGTGGCTGGGACCCAGTCAAGAAAAGGGAGTGATGATTATCTTTCTTGCTCCTTGAAGTACCCTCCTTAGTCTGCCTTCTTCGTAAGTCCCAGCTGGCTAAGCAACCATTTTCTTCAACACATCCACCCCCAGGCTTTCTTCCTGTCATCCCTGCCCCTTCCGTAGCTCCCCCAGGAGAATCCTTCTTTAAACACAATATTTTTTATATATATATAATGTATTTATTTTGAGAGAGAGAGAGATCATGTGATCAGGGGAGGAGCAGAGACAGCAGGAAAGAGAGAATCCCAAGCAGGTTCCACACGTCGGCACAGAGCCCAACACAGGTCTTGAACTCATGAACCGTGAGATCGTAGCCTGAGCCAAAAATCAACAGTCAGACGCTTAAGGGACTGAGCCACCCAGGTGCCCCTAAAGACAGTATTCTGCCTTCAGACCCAGCCACTTCCCACAGTTGCCCGCAGGTGTCTACAATACCCGAAGGGTTTTCACTCTGAGGCTTGGGTGTAGAACTAACTCATTATGAGGTCTTGGAGCCAGAAGAAGAATTTTGCCACACGGCTAATACCTAATTAACACGAGTAACCGGACGACCTGCAAGAAAGATGTTTTCCCGTCAGTCAAGCACTCTCACACCTTGGAGAATTTAAGCTTTGTTATTCGACTTCTGCTTTCTATTTTGACATCTCCCCAGTAACATTTTAAAACATCATCAGCTGGAGGCAAGCCTCCCTGCGCCCTGATCAACCTGGTTTTGCACTTTTCGAGAGGGTGACACTGAGACAAGCTCTGTTCCCTAGATCAATACTTTATTAGGTTGAAATCTGCAGATGAAAAGGGCTGGCGAGGTGGTGGTGTTGCCTGCCAGGAAATCTGTGAAAACTATTTTCTTCTTTGCTAAGAGGTAAAATATTTATGTCTTTAATAAGCACAGCGACTGAGACATAAATGTACTTATAAATAGCTACACCAAAAATGTGCATATACGCACTGCTTAAAAGGAGCATGAAACCCTCCATGTATTCTGATTCCTCCCCAGCCCATGGCCCGTGGGGTGCAAGATAGCTGCCTCCATAAACTTCAGAACGACTCTGTGTCTTCACAGCCACCGGGCCTTGAGAGGGGAGGTCTCTAACTCCCCTATTTGTCACGGACACCCTTCTTGCAATGTCCCTAAGATAGCTATGGTGCTTTCAGACCAGGTAGAGGCAGTGGCCCACCTACGTGTTGCTTCTGCTGTGGATGCACTGAACCGTCGGTCTCTTGCCGGGGGTCGGGGTGACCAGGAGGCCTGGGCATCGGGCAAGCTGGCTATGTGTCAGGTGGAGATTCTGGCTGTGTGTGCCTATCCACGTAGAGGCATCCTCCACGGGACCTTTCTGAGCTCCATCAGAACAATTATAAGGCTGTGCAAACACACACACACACACACACACACACACACACACACACACACGACTGTCTAGTGGACAGGTCAGAATAAAGCAGTCATCTTACCATAACCACCAAACCACTCAGTACAGGGAGCTCAGATTACAGGGACTGTGAAACCTGAGTAAAACTTGAAGGACCCAGGACACTTTCACCAGCCAATCTCCCTTCTTTACTGCTGAGTTAATGGCGATGTGAAAGAAAACGTGTGTTGGCACCAGGAACAGTTATATGACCCAGGTGCTATGGGCTCAGCAGATCCCAGCCAGGATCACACGTAAAGCTCACCGGACAGAGGGTGCTGAGGCCATTAAAGGTCTTGAAAGAGATTTCACTGCCATGGAAAAGTAAATAAACACAGCTCAATAAAGAATACATAGATGTCTAGAATTCTTCAGGAGATGGCCAAGTCCCAAAGCACTCTGGGAAGCATTTTTGGCATTCAGTGTCTGCTCTGTGTGCATGCACACATCATCTCTCTGGGAGAGGTTTGGGCACATCAAATAAAGCCCTCCAGTTCCCTGATTTATAGGTGGAGTGGCCTTTGAGTTGGCCCTTATCCACACCCAGAGGTTAATCCTGTGATTTTTCATATGCAATTGAGTGGAGTGGGGGGTGATATAAAATAACCCCCGAGCCAAACACACACGTCCTCACTGAAAAGTACAAGAACATAAACAGATCTTTATTTGACACACGAGTAGCCATAGTGCTTCTATTTAGACTTGGACCCAGGAAATTTTATGTGCAAGTTTTCAAATGAAAATGTTTTGTGAAAATTTTCAACAGACAAAGCATTGTTAAAATATTTTATTAAAAAAAATTTTTTTTAATGTTTATTCATTTTTGAAAGACAGAGACAGAGCACAAGCAGGGGTGGGACGGAGGTGGGGGGGAAACACAGAATCTGAAGCAGCCTCCAGGATCCAAGCTGTCAGCACAGAGCCTGACGCAGGGCTCAGACTCATGAACCATGAGATCATGACCTGAGCCGAAGTCGGACACTTTAACGGACTGAGCCACCCGGGCGCCCCTAAAATATTTTCAAGTGAGAGATAAGTCCTAAACCAAAAGTTGGTGATTAAGAGTTTAATCATCTTCCATTTTAAACACTAAAACACATAATTATATACTGTTCTTACATAGTCCTACAGATATTTTTAGGATCTTTCCAATGTATCCCTGAGGTTCCCAAGGGAGGGTCTCTGCCTCTACCAATGAGATCGGACACAAACCTGTGACAGATGGGGCTTCAGGGGAGCAGGGATGTACTTTCCTCCAAGCTGTCCGATAAGAAAAGCATGCATAATTGTCAGGAATGGGATAGAATTATCAAAGGCATATAAGTTAAAAAATCATAGAATGTACTTTTCCATTCTATTGTTTTGCAACAATGAAAAGCTGCAACTTTCATCAGGATGACCAACAGAAGCTACAAGCTCTCTGGGGCAAGACAACAGTCAATACTGCCTCAGGCCACCTGGCTGGTCTGCCTGCCACGTGGACACACACACACACACACACACACACACATCAACTCTCGCACAACTTTGTTTTGCTCCACAGACATTTTACCTCTCCTAGTAATAGGATATCTTCATGGGGGTCAGCAGGAGTTTCTTTCTGGATAAATTGACATAATGGGAAACATTGTCCAAATTCCTTGGTAGCGATCTTTCCAGAGCAATGGTTTCTGTGTGGCATCCATTCTCTCATGCTATCACTCTCCTTGGGCTCCAGCTCCCTCTGTCCCCACCCCATTGTTGCCTCCCCTGACCTGGGTCTGGATTTTTGAGAAAGACTGGGCACATATCACCTGTGAGCCATGGTTACGAGCAACACCAGTGCCTCCAATCACAAAACATGGTTCAGAACCATGGATGGCAGGACTCAGGTGGAGGTGGCAAGTCATATACACGTACTTGCCTGTAGATGAGTTAAATACTCGTGTGGGTACATGTGATGATAGATAGATAGATAGATAGATAGATAGATAGATAGATAATAGAGATAGATAGGTGGATAGATATAGATGATAGATAGATAGATGATAGATAGATAGATAGATAGATAGATAGATAGATCTCCTTAGTAAATCGATTATATAGATAGATGATAGATAGATAGATAGATAGATAGATAGATAGATCTCCTTAGTAAATTGATTATATAGATAGATGATAGATAGATAGATAGATAGATAGATCTCCTTAGTAAATCGATTATATAGATAGATGATAGATAGATAGATAGATAGATAGATAGATCTCCTTAGTAAATTGATTATATAGATAGATGATAGATAGATAGATAGATAGATAGATAGATCTCCTTAGTAAATCGATTATATAGATGATAGATAGATAGATAGATAGATAGATAGATAGATAGATCTCCTTAGGAAATAGTTGACAGATAGATTAGATAGATAGATAGATAGATAGATAGATAGATAGACAGATCTCCTTAGGAAATAGATAGACTAGATAGATAGATAGATAGATAGATCTCCTTAGGAAATAGGATAGATAGATGATAGATAGATAGATGATAGATAGATAGATAGATAGATAGATAATAGAGATAGGTAGAAAGATATAGATGATAGATAGTTGATAGAGATAGAGACACATATACATACATACATACATACATATATACATACATACATACATACAAAGGCAAGTTAAATAATACGTATATGTATTTGACCCTTAAACAACATGGGTTTGAACTACACAGGTCAACTTAACACAGATTTTATTTTCAATAAACATACTACAGTCCTGTAAATGTATTTTCTCTTCCTTTGATTTTCCTAACATTTTCTTTTCTCTAGCTTACTTTGTTGTAAGAATACTTTATCATATTGTAACAATATAACACATATCACATACAAAATATGTGTTAATCAACTTTATGTTATCGGTGAGGCTTCTCTGGTCAACAGTGGGCTTTTAGTAGTTAAGTTTTGGGGGAGACAAAAGTTATACGAAGATTTCTGACTGAGTAGGTGCATAGCACTCCTAACCCCCACATAGTTCAAGGGCCAACTCTATGTGTAAATTGTCTAAATTATATTATTCCTGTGTCTACGTTTGAATACTCAACAACTCTAAGCAATGGATATTTGGCTTCTGTTTGCTGAGACAACTGAATCTAAAATTTATCATTTATAACTTTAGTAAAACCCTACTGTCTGTCCTTTCCCTCACTTAGGAACGTCATTAGAATTTTTCTTACACCTCACTACACATTTGAGTCAGAGAGAAATTTTCCTACAAAAGGTAACTAGGAATTGGAAGGAATCAAGGATAAGGATGCTTTTGGTATGCACATTGGAAAAAAGATTTCCTAACACGAAAGGCATGGATTCGTGAGAGATGAAAGATGGCAGCTGATGTGTGTCACCTCCAAAGGGAAGGGGGAAAAAAATGGTGGTCAAGACCTTGGTCAAGATTTCCTAACACGAAAGGCATGGATTCGTGAGAGATGAAAGATGGCAGCTGATGTGTGTCACCTCCAAAGGGAAGGGGGAAAAAAATGGTGGTCAAGACCTGGGTCAAAGAGTTTTTCACATCAACCACTAGGTGATTCATCTACCCAGGACTTGGGTAAAAATAACAGCAATGATAATAATACATAATGTTGATTGAACACTTACCATTTTCCAGGCACTCTAGGGAGAACTTTTTCTATGTTAACTCACGTAGGAAAACATTGTGGAAGATTTTGAGATTACTGAAGAAGTCAGAAGAGATTGCTGAACACCTTTTCATTAGACTAACAGACACTCCTCTGAGGATGTTTGACTTTGGCTAGACTGTTTCACAACTCAGTAGAGATGAAGATTAACTGAGAGTAACGCGACTTACTCCTATCCACAGAAATGTAGATTGTATCCAATGGAATGCCGTTGATTACAGCCCGGTGGATATTGACCAGTTTTGCCAGCTTTGCATCCATTTCTAAATTCGCTTCTTCACTCCTTATCTGATTCTAGATGTGTGCCCTTTGAACCAGTCCTAACATCCAGTGAATCTCACATGTGTCTATGAGCTAAGTACAATATTTGAGACATGTTCATCTTGAAATTATATGAGAGTCATGGTTTGATTGTCTTTTAAAACTTAACCTTTAACACTCATCTCATCTTTGGAATAGTACTATTAATGATGGGAGCAGGGTTTATGGGGGCCTTCCAGCAAGTGGAGAAGGAGACACAGTGAACCACCAACCCATACACAGATTCAATCACTTTCTACACACTCCCTCATAATACATGATACTTCTTCTCCAGCACCCCCACCTATAGAAGTAATGAGTGAACAGGAACTTAGAAGACAGCCCACTCCAAAGCTGGGAAACTACGTGCTTCGGCAGATATTTCCTATGTTGAAAGGAATTGTCGCTTTCTGAAATGTTAGTCAACCTCCTATGAAGAAGGCCTCCTCCTTTCTCTACAAGAGTCTTTTAACTGTTTGAAGGCAAACACGTGATATGCCCACAGTCTTCTCCAGCACAGAATACATCAACCTCTTCCTTATTTGAGATGATTTCAAGACCTCCTCACTATCTTGCGCCTTCTTGTGGCGCTCCGGCTCATAATATCCATCTAGAAACATGGCACCTAGAGTTGGAAACAATAGTCTGACCCACCCAGAACATCGTTCCTGTGATCTGAGTCCTACAAATGTGTGGGACGCTAAGGAGCCCCGGGTCTACAACATGAAGGTGCCTATGATTTGCTAAAATTCCTTCATGTCAATGAAGCTGGCCCCAGTTCTTCTTGCCTTTTATACATACTCACTATGTAGAGCCGAAGATTTTTTTTAATATGTATACTTACTTATTTCTAGTTAGATTCATCAAAAGCATTCATCCTGAAGCAATTAGTAACCTCTTCGTTCAATTTTTACCGAACAAAAAAAGATGCTGCTACCTTCTGTTTATGTTGAATTGTCTTTCTATTCACAAATTAACTCGAATGATTAAAATTTATCAAACTCTCTATTTGATTTAATACCCTATAGTCTGATTATTCCAATGCGATAAGGAATTCATTTTGACACTAAACTACAAATCAATCAATATTTATGGCTACTCTTCATACTTGTTTAGGAATTCATGCTGATGAATTTACACATTTTTTTGACAGTTCTTTCCCTAGAAAGCTAGCCAGTTGTGGGAATCCAGTGTGGTGATGACAAGAATCCATGGGTCTGAGATGCTAACAAAGCTGTGAAGATTATCCTAAGGAAAGAAATACCCTCAAAGACCCTTGGGCCTGTAATTAAAGTGATCAACTACCCACTCCCGTAACTCTCCGTCTCCCAGCCCCTGGCCAGGCCAGCCCGTGAAAGCCTAACCTGTAATCAGAATGGGGGAAAAAATAACAAAGCCGAGAACAGGAAACTGTTGATATCTTCTCTACCAGATGTCCCTCTGCTCACTGAAGTTTCAAAAACACGGGAGCTTTAAATCTGACTTCTTTCCTTACAGAGCTCCCAGCCCACCCTCCCTGCTGAGCTCATTCAAGGGCAAACACCCAGGCCCCTCCCTGAAGGTTACTAGCACAACGTTATCCTTGTTTTTCAGCCATTGTTAATTATGCACATGGCACACTCAAGCTCTATCACATTTTGCCAAAATAACTGTTGGATAAAGGAAAACTACGGTCAGCTCGCTAGTTCATTGATCTTCATGATATCCAGACACTGATTTTTTTTTTTTAACCACATTGATTTAAATAAGGACGTTTTGACATCCTAGAGAGACAGAATCTAAATTCTTCGATGTTCTTCACTATAAACATATTGCTTATCGTATGAGTTCTTCATGACATGTAAAGGCCCCTTTGATACTGTATAACCATCATAATCATGGGGAAACAGATATTGAAAGAGGAGACCATAGGCCAAAGGTCACTAGCAAGGTCAGGGATGAAATCAGATTTAAGAGTGAAAGTTTCCACTTTGTTAGTCATTATTCCCCAGCGAGACTCCAGAACATCCTGTTAGATCTTGTTATGTCTACGTTCAAAGCGAATTTCTATCCTTAGCAAGCAAGGAAACCATCTGAGCAACATCGCAGAATTCAATTATCCAATTTGATTATTTGGGGTATAGAAATGTGGATAACTTTCTCCATGTCAAGTAACAGCCTCGATGTTTCTCTTTAGTTAAATCTGGCTAATTCCTTACACCTAAAATGAGTTCCTAGTTCGCTATTGATTTCATTCCCTCGGGCGAGCCGGAGACAGGAAATTCTGACAGAACCCCTTGACCATCTGCTCTGCACACCTAAGCATTCAATTTCTGAATGAACAGCATGTATATTCATTTGTGTACCACTTTAGCTGATGTCTGGAAATCCCCTTCACACACACACGAGAGCCTTGGGTGGGCAATAGTTTATTTGAACAGAGAACCAACCTGACACCCTTAACACAATGATGTAGCAATAAGGTTAGAGCAGTCACTTGGCTACTCCAACCTGTTAGGAAAAAAAAAAAAAAAAAAAGTGGAAAACTGTGCCAGTGGCTTCCATGGAGCAGACCAATCCACAGCCCATAGAGAGTACTCAAGGAGGTGACAAGAGCTCCCTGGTGACAAAGCTGTCGTCAGGACAGGGCTGGTCCAGGAGTTCACAAGAGCTAAGGAGCAGGCCATCCATCACTCACCCTGGCCAACGGAACAAATAAACCATTTCTTGTTTCCTTGAGATGCTTGCAAAAAGAGCTCCTGGGCCCCAGCGTGCACAGAGCGAGCTGCTCAGAGCCAGTTGTGTCCAGGCCTCTCAGATCAAAGATGGGTTTGGGGCAAAAGGAAGTTTTGAATTTGACAGGATTTTCCTGGACACGTTCGAAACAGGAATAACGTGACAGGCCAGGAGCAACAAACTCAACCGCATGAGGTTCTTTTTTTTTTTATTTTTTTTAACGTTTTATTTATTTTTGAGACAGAGAGAGACAGAGCATGAACGGGGGAGGGGCAGAGAGAGAGGGAGACACAGAATCGGAAGCAGGCTCCAGGCTCTGAGCCGTCAGCCCAGAGCCCGATGCGGGGCTCGAACTCACGGACCACGAGATCGTGACCTGAGCTGAAGTCAGCCGCTTAACCGACTGAGCCACCCAGGCGCCCCCGAGGTTCTTAAGGGCGACGAGGTTGGGTGCGTGGGGGCAAATTCTTCAGGGTCCGAGGTGGTCCTGGTTTAAAGAAAAGCTTCAAGGCTGAAGACTGGCCCTCAGCACAGTAATCCACAAAGCTTGTGGTGAGACTTAGAAGTACAAGGAGGGAGGAGGGGAGGCAGATTTAAGTAAGCAAACGAATTCTTTGACATATGCCTTATGAGTTTTGACACTTTGATAGGAAGAATCTGTTACAGTGCTTAAAAGTTCCAAGCTCACCCCGCAGGGTATAGGGGAAAGGAGCAAAAAGTTCAAAGAGAATAATTACCTGTTATTGATGTATTATATTTAAAGACCCTGGCTGAGGATTAAAGACACTCTCAAGGCCGTTAACAGCCTGCAGTAAACAAGTCATGTTTCAGAGAGGAGGAGGAGGAAAGAATTTCAGAAGGATTTCCTCCATCAGTCTGGAACCCTCTGTAGGTAAGGCAGAGGATGCATATCTGCCTTCCACAGAAGGATACATTTCAGACCAGAAAAAAGAGTCATCAGATACTCCCGGAGCTTTGTCTTGGTCCCTGGGGTTTCCTCCTGTGAGCTTTATTCTCTTTCAAGGACTTTGTCTTACTAACCATTATATTCCTGGCACCACAGAAGGATGTGCAGCCAGTAGGGACGCAATGGATTTTAGTTGGCTGGGGGTGGGGGGTGGGGGGCGTGGGGGCAGGGTTAGTGGGTGGTTTCCTAGTTGAACCCAATTCCTTTTTTGTTTACACTTTAAGTTAAAAATGGGGTGCCTAGGGGGCTCAGTTGGGTGAGTGTCCAACTCTGGATTTCAGCTTAGGTCATGATTCCAGTGTCGTGGGATCGAGCCCTACATTGGGGTCTGTACTGAGTGTGGAGCCTGTTTAAGATTCTCCCTCTCTCTCCTTCTGCCCCTCTCCCCTGCTGGTTATGTCTCGAAAGAAGAAAGAAAGAAAAAGAAGAAAGAAAGAAAGAAAGAAAGAAAGAAAGAAAGAAAGAAAGAAAGAAAGAAAGAAAGAAAGAAAGAAAGAAAGAAAGAAAGAAAGAAAAAAAGAAAAGAAAAGAAAAGAAAAGAAAAGAAAAGAAAAGAAAAGAAAAGAAAGAGAAAGAGAAAGAAAGAAAGATTGTATCACTGAAGTAACTGGTGGGCCACCAGACCAGCACATCTTCCCTGGCACAGGCCTAGAGAAGGGATGGTCTCTCCCGAATAGTCCCCCAGAGGCAACCACTGGGTATCTCCCCGAAGGATGTACTTGATGGTCCCCTGTTCCTGTTTCCCCTTCTGCGGTATCTGATCTCTCAGCTGAGGACTATTATTCTAATGAAAAACACTTCCAGGAAATCAGTCCAAGACAGATTTAATTTGATGTGGAAAAGAATTTCAAATGCACATTATGTCCATCGGAAATTATGACCAGCTTTAGCTTTCAAGTACCCAGATCTGAAGATGCCACAGAGCTTTGAAGGACACAGGGAGGAGTACTTCCTTGTTTTTTGGGTTTGGCTGGTTTTTGTTGTTGTTGTTGTTGTTGTTTTCTTTTTTTCAGGAAAAACTGAAGAAGAAAAAGAGGAGACATCCCTCCCCTCCTCCCAGGGAAAAGCCAGTTCTGATCCACATAATCACAACCTTTGCACGGGCCGTGCCTAGCTGTGTGCTGAAGCCACAAGGCTACGTGTGGCTGCTGAAGGCTGCCTGGAAGAGCCCAGCCTG
Organism: Neofelis nebulosa; assembly: GCF_028018385.1. Lineage (NCBI taxonomy): Eukaryota > Metazoa > Chordata > Mammalia > Carnivora > Felidae > Neofelis > Neofelis nebulosa. The sequence continues at coordinate 60,265,753 of NC_080792.1, read as the reverse complement.
CACAGGAAGAGTGCATCTGGTCCCCAGAGGCCACCTCTCTCAACCCACACTCTCCTATAGCACTCCCCTGCCCAGGAGCCCTCGGCCTCTCTACCTCAAAGCTCTGAGCTGAGAATCGAGACATCCCCAGCCCCTCTTCACTTGACTTTCCAAATCCCCGCATGTGCCCTCAACAAACCATGCCCTGTATCCTCCAGGTGTGTCCAAAGCTTGTCACCAGACGACACTTCACGGAGCCATGGCCAATCCTTCTCTCCGCCCCTACCACCCAGAAGGGGACAATTTCTAGAGCAAAAAGGGACCTAATCAGCACAGTACCTAAGTTCCAGGATAACAAAATAGAAAGATTAGATGTACTTACATGCCACTGCCTCTCATCTCTCAGTTTTTCAAGACCCAACCTCAAGGTCCTTCTTAGTTGCGCTTCCTGTGTGCTGGGCTCAGAGGATACACAGTCAGATCAGGCAAGGTTCCTGCCCTAGAAATTCACATTGGTGAATGCACCCTGGCGCACGCTCTCTCTCCGTTTATGTATTTTCTTATTGTGGCAAAATATATATACCAAAATTTGCCATTTTAAGCATTTTTAAGTGTTCTATTCAGGGGCATTAATTATATCCACAGTGTTGTGCAATCATCACCACTGTGTCCAAAACTTTTCGTCATCCTGCACAGAAACTCTGTACCCATTACGCAATAGCTCCCCCCCTCCCCTCCCCCAGCCCCTGGTAACCCCTACACACTTTCTGTCTCTCTGAATTTGCCTATTCTACATATCCCATGTAAGTTGGAATTGCACAATACTTTTCCTTTCTTGTCTGGCTTATTTCACTTAGCATAAGGCTTTCGAGGTTCATCCATGTTGTGTATGTATCAGATTTTCATTCTTTTTTAAGACTGAATAATTTCCCCTTGTGTGTACGTCCCCCTGCCCCCATTTTGTGTGTCCGTTCGTCTGTCGGTGGACACTTGGCCTGCTTCCATCTTTTGGCTGCTGTGAAAAGGGTGCCTATCAGCATGGGTGTAGAAGTATCGTCTTGAGTCCCTGCTTTCAATTATTTCAGGTATATACCTAGGAGTGGGGCTGCTAAGTCATCTCTCCATTTATATTTGAGGGACCGATGAATGAACGACCGTTGTCAGCACAGACTCCAATTTGTGCAAAGGCACTAAAGCACAGCACAGCCCGTATAACTGTGCTGCCAGAAGCTATTTGGAATGGCTCCTCTGGGGGACCCACAGATGAGGCCACAGAGGCAAGAGCTCTCCTGAAAACCCACCGTTTTCGTCTTCTGAGTGTGCTTAATCTGACTAAACTCCCAGGAACAGCCACAACGGGACTGGTTCCCAAATATTCCTCTTCCTTGACATCCAGGACAGAGGTCACCCAGAGAAGCAAACCACCCATGGACCGTTGACAAAGCGGCCTTAGCCCCACCCCTTTTTCTGTCCATCCAGAAAGATCTCAAGCTAAGGAGACATGTTCTTTGGGAACAATCATTCTTATGTATAAGGAGAGACCAACGTTCAGCATTTTACTCTGAACAACTCTGTGGCCCACACCTCGGTCAATAGAAGCAAGTTACCAGAGGTGCAAGAATCTTCTCCAGCCTCTGTCTTGTGGATGCACCCCACGTGGATCAGCTGACTTTAGTGATGAGCTCCATTAGCCAGGGCAAAAATACGGGAAAAGAGGGGGCTGGGGGAGGATGACGTTTTCATTTTTCAGATAAAGACTGAGAAGTGGCCCCCAGAGGTAGAGTGGAGGCAGAGGACAGATCTCCAGGGAAAGGTCAGCCTGGAGAGACAGATGTGAGAGTCATGGACACACAGGATGAGACAAACCAGCTAGGGATATAGCTTCAGAAAGAAAGAGTACCAAGGCCAGAAGTCTGAAGAATTCCATCTAAGAGATAAGTCATCAGAGGGAAGGATAGCAAAAATTAGCGGTCAAGGGAAGCAGTTCAGGGAGGGGTGATCGACAGAACCCAGCAGCACTGAGGCATGGTGCAAGGTAAGGATGCCATGGGGTCTGAGAGCTGGGAGCAGTCTCAGGAGAGCAGGAGGCACTATAGACATGTTGAATAGGGAAGGGAAGGGATGCAGTGGATTCCAAATGGCCGCCACATTTGGTAAACGATGCGACCCATGGTAGGTGCTCAAATGTCTGTTGCATCTGTAAATGAGGGAATAAATACACACTTGGAAAGAAGTAAGTAGTACTATTGTCACTGCTGAATATATGACTGTCTATATTAAGAGTGGGAGGGGCGCCTGTGTGGCTCAGTCTGTTAAGCGTTCAACTTCGGCTCAGGGCATGATCTCTCGATTCATGAGTTCAAGCCCCACATCCGGCTCCGTGCTGACAGCTCAGAGCCTGGAGCCTGCTTCAGATTCTGTGTCTCCCTCTCTCTCTCTGCCCCTCCCCTGCTCCATGCTCTGTTTTTCTCTCTCTCTCAGAAAAAAAAAACAAACATTAAAATTTTTTTTAAAAGAGTGGGAGATGGGCATATTTACAATCGCTAATTAGTTACAGAAAAGCCTCGAGTTTTTTTTTCAAGCCAGATGAACACTATTTAGTGATAGGACAGTAAAGTCGCCCATACTTATAATGAATGCAGCGAATCAGACCACGAAGTACACTAGAAGGTGATTATTAGATACTCGGGGCTTTGAAGATCTGATGATCTGGAAGAGTAGACCTTGTTCTGACTCGGGGCCACCTCACTAAAGGCAGAGCCAATAGTCTAAATACTTTTGGGTTATCTCACATGTTTAAGAATACGGACGAAAACAGAAAAGATGAGGACCATCGAGAGGCCAACCATCTGAATTATGGGCTGGTTTACCTCAGAATATTAAACTGAGAACCTTCCTTCAATCCTCTCAGGGGCCATGAGCTGAGGAGTGTGATGAACCCAACTCCGTGCACTGGACATAAGGAGAAATGAAATAAAATGAACACCAATCTCCCACATTACAAAACAAAATACCTCACATCCTTGTATCCTGCTTTGGCTCCAGAGTGGGTCTTACTGATAACCTGGGACTATCTCCAGAAAGACTGGAGTCAAGACACACAGAACCAGTGTTCCTCTGGGGGGTCCCGCACACCTCTGTCACTTTGAAAGGAGTGGCGGGGCGGGGGTGCGGGGGGCCTAGGTAATAGACCCTCCGAACTGGTCCTCCTCCCTCCAACCTCCTTATCTCGGTTCCACAAGTCTGTCAACTTACTCCTCCGAAAATGCTTTTTGCATCCTATGGCTCTAGACCTCAAGTCTTCAGTGAGTTCTTACTTGTATTTAAAAAAACAACGCAAAATCTTTAGGCTAATGCCATGCTAATTCTCGATTCCCTAGATTCTTGTCTTAACGGTCTTCTATGAATTCTCCAACCAAACTGACCGGCCATTGTCCTCCAGAAACTCAACCAGGAGGTCCTGCCTCGATGCCGTGTCTCATGGGAACCCCTCCCCGAAGGGTCTTCTCAACCAGTGGCTCCATCCGTGACCTTCCTCCTCACAGGAAGATACGTATCTAATCTAAGCTTCTTGGGGAGGTAGGCAGAGCATTAAGTTCTTGTGTTTCCCACTGCGTGGCATGGTGCTATTCACACAAAGGCTCAGGAAAAATAATTGAATGCATGAATAGAAAAGTGAATATGAATAGGGGCACCTGGGTGGCTCGGTCGGTTAAGCGTCCAACTCCATTCAGCTCAGGTCATGATGTCACCACTCGTGAGTCTAAGCCCTGCATTGGGCTCTGTGCTGACAGCCCGCAGCTGTCAGCTTCAGATTCTTGCTTCAGATTCTGTCTCTGTCTCTGCCCCCTCCGCTCATGTTCTCTCCTCTCTCTCTCTCTCTCAAATAGAAATTTAAAAAAAAAATTTAAAAAAGAAGAGTGGATAAATCAAAGAGGAGCTAAATAAAATCCAAAGTTGTAATGATTTTTGGAAACTAGATGTATTCACTGGGGGGCTTTTAACCTGCACTCAGACTTCCTCACGCAATAAAGAAATAGGCTATTTCTTATTATGACACATAACCGGAAGTGCAGCGGGAGGGAGAGTATCAGGGCCGGTTGATAAGTGACCCAGCACAGCCACCAGCAATGCAAGCCTTTCCTATTCTCCCTGTCCCACACCCACCCGGCTGGCTTCATCCTAAGCGGGTGGCCCCACGGCTGTGAGAGCTGCTGCCAGCCGCGACGGGGGTCATGGGTGTTTTTGTTCGAACCTGGTGGGAGATAGCACACTTCCCTACACGCATCCCAGGGAAGTGCCCTGCGGACGACAGCAGCTTGAACTGCAATTAGGGGTGAAGTCAGACCACTTAAGACACGTAGACTTCCCTGGACGGTTTTCTGACGAGACTAGACAGACACCCTTGCTAACAAGTTGTGTCATCTGGCATGGATGACCTCATCGAATCACCACGTGTGAGGTAGGCACGATTGCTCCCATTTCACTGAAGAGGAAACTGAGACACAGCAATGTCTCGGAACATGTTCTGCTCACACAGGTTTCAAGCAATAGAGGCAAGATTTAAAACGTGGGTTCCTAGTAACTTCATGGCTTGCAAAATGACCTAACTGGGAGGCTGTAGAAAAGTGCTCTCTCCTGTTTACCAAAGTCAAGAGCCAAGAATTCTTGCCATTAATCATTCCTTAAAGGAGAAATCAGCACCACCCCACCCACTCCACCCTCCAATAAGCAAAAACATAAAAGTGTTATTTGGGAACACTTGCTTATTATCACTTCACATGCCTGAAATTAGGTAATCAGATTAAAAATTAATCATGAAAATGAACAAATGGGGACTCCAATAAAAGCTAAATAGGTGCCAGGCACTCTCTTAAGCACATGTCATGTACTTTATCATTAAATAGTCACAAAAACCCGGTGAGGTCATACTATTTCCAATTTACAGATTGAGAAAGTGAAGCCCAGGAAGGTTACATAACTTGCCTAAGGTTAACTAGCCAACAACAAGCAGAACTAAAATGTGAACCCTTCCTCTTAAAACCTATTCCAAATCCCCTCCATACATTAATAATTCTTCTATCTGTTATCTCTATCACAAACCTGATCAGGTTCTAAGCAAATTAGGAATGAGTTTCTTTTCCTGGGACAGTTTCCCATCTGTCCCAGGAAAAGAAGAAGGAGACGCCAGGTATGGCCTCTGGAAACCAGGCAATTTTGTTGAAACACCTGCTTGGACCTCCAAAGCATGCCCTCTCAAGGTGGGAGACATCACCCCTAATGGGGCACAAATTAATTCTCTGGGGCCAAAAACCACAGATATTATCACGGTTTGTGGCTTTCCAAAGGTGAATGCTACCCATCAAAAGCTTACTTCTCAGTATTTCATTTCCTTCAACAGGCAGAACTTTAATCGAAGCTAATTTTTCTCCTAAGGGAGGTGATAATGAAAAAAGTGATTGAGAAACACAGCAAGAATCCACTGGGAAGTGAACCAAGACTGAGAATGCCCCCCACCCCGGCTGTATCCACACTCCTTCCCTGAATCTGAATCTGGGCAATGTTGGCTGCTAACCAGGTGGAGGGGATGGGGCACACTTTGGGAAGCGCTGCTTCAGACCACAGTCCCCGCCACCAGGCCGCACTCAGGATGGGGCGTGAGCAAGAGAAAATCCTTGCCGATTGCATTTTCTTTCTTGCCTTCTGAACTCAGAATGTCCTGATGCTCAGCTCTGCTCCAACCAGGCCAAGCCTGGGGGAAACCTCCACCAGAGAAGAACAGAAAGAGAAAAGCATCTGTCTGCACGGTTTTTTGTCCCCCTTGCAATCCACACGCAGCAGCGTTACCCAGCCACCCCCTCCCCAAACACACACTCTGCCTGCCGTTAGTACATCTCGAGGGGTTTCAGGCCTGTGTCCGTGAGGATATGGGGACGGATTTATTCAGCAGGAACATGGTTACAGACAAAGGAGAAGGAGGAGGGGAAAGAAGCAGAACTCTGCCAGGAATTCCTCTTGCAAAGGGAATCTGCCGAAGAAGATAAGGAGAAACGGAGACTCAGACTCGGAAGGTGGAGTGAGTCCCCCACGTTGCAGGGAGTTAACAGCAAGGCTGAGCACAAAACCTGGAGAGCCGAGCCAGGGTGCTCTCTGCCTATCTGCACAGCCCCTTACAGCCAGGAGTTCTTCTAATAGCACGCACTAAAAGAAAATACTCCAGAACCCTGAAATTGCCTGAGCACCAGCACATTTTCATCTCCTCCACTCGGCAGGACCACCTTCTTGGTCCAGGTTTCACCCACTCGAACCTAAGCCACCGACACTTGCCTGTAACAAAGCATTTCCAAGCTGGGGTTTTGGAGGGAGGCCGCCAGGCTATCCTTGACCACCTCCTCCCTTGCCCCTCCTCAGCCCAGTGGGTATTTTCCGAGCGCAGGCATTTGGTTTGGCCCTCGCCTAGTGTCCACAGGCGTCCTTGACTGATGAAACAGACATGTCTCCGGGGTGATTTGTTTGTTTGTTTGTTTTGCTGTCCCCTAAAGATATACGTGCTGGATTCTTCATGGCTGAGGATCTTAACCTCCTTCGTTTCAGACATTGCACCCAAAACTGCAAGAATCCCTAAGTGCACAGCGTCTTGCTTTATGTGGCATTTCCGTGGACATCTATAAAAATCAAATTCAAAGTTTAATTTCCATCTTTGGGACCAGTAAGTATTTTCATCAGAGATTTTTATTTCACTTAGTGATTTTTTTTTTCTTAGTGCTTTTTCTAAAAAAAAATTATTTTGGATGTGAGCGGGTGTGCAAGGGCAAGGGTATGGAATGATGTTTCTTTGATTATCCCACTTAATCAACAACCCCAAGTGTCACCCCAGAGCATCTTACGCATTGCTAAACCATGTGTTTGCAATCGGCAGTTGTTCTGTGAGCCGGGCTAGCAATACGTTTTTGGCTTTTGAATTCAATTTCGGCAACCTTGAGAAGGCCCAACATAGCTGGGCAGGAGTTTGAATGGCATTAGCTTAATTTGGATTCTATAGAAGCCCCTCTGTAGAGCCCCTCTTCACCCCTCTGTTCCAGGACATCCGTTTGCACGTGCACACCAATCTCTCACTTAGTTGTGGGCCTCTTAGGCCTGGATGGATAAAGCGAAGGGAGCAAACAAGTCCACTGTCTGATTGACCGAAGCGTGTGTCTGCATGAAAAAGCCTGGGCATTTTTACATGATGAGGATAATGAAGCCGGCAAGGTTTCTGCCGAGCCCTGGCTTTTAATTAGTCAGTGACGCTTGATAAATTGCTCACCTCTTGGGCTGTATCTTCACATCCTCAGACATCTGGAGGGAAACTGGAAAGGAAACGTCCTGCTCATTCCAAAGAGCCAGATGTGTGCCATCACGCAGAAGGAATGTCCAGATGCCGGACGTCTCCACTGTATTCCTCCAAGTGAGCCTTTCCTGTAGTCTTTTGGAAAGTCAGATGAAGAACTTCTTTTTGTTTTGTTTTGTTTTGTTTTTTAACGTTTATTTATTTTTGAGAAAGAGAGACAGACAGTGAGTGGGGGAGGAGCAGAGAGAAGGGGAGACACAGGATCAGAAGCAGGCTCTAGGCTCTGAGCTGTCAGCACAGAGCCCAACGCGGGGCTCGAACCCATGGGCCACGAGATCATGACCCGAGCCAAAGTCAGAGGCTCAACCGACTGAGCCACCCAGGTGTCCCTAGATGAAGAACTTCTAACTGAGACTTCCTGCACTTCAAACCCTTTAGCAGAGATAGGGGCATAAGTGAATAAACTCATTTTATTATGAGACTAAGGAATTCTCTCTTTTTCAAATTAGAATTCTGTGTTTAAATGGACTTCATTACATACATGGAGTGTGTAAGAGTAATAACCTGAGTGTGTGTGTGTGTGTGTGTGTGTGTGTGTGTTGGTTAGAGCAGGGATTTTGAAATAAGGCTACCAGTCACTGTTACCTGAAAAGGTTTCTAGAAACACAGATCCCTGTTCCAAACTGGATCTGTTCAACTAAAGAACTGTATCTGTTGAAATTCCAATTTTGGAATTCAGAAATCAGTATTTTTTAAATGCACCCAGTTGGTTGTGGCATCAGACCAGAGTGGCATTTGGGAACCAGAAAGTGGGGAAATTGAAGCTCAGTCACAAAGCTGGGTAAGTGGTGAGGCTGAACATCCAAGATCCAAGGCTAAAGGCTTGGTTCTCGTTCAATTACAGGCTCCTGCCTGGCCAAGGCAGACGTCATTCCCAGAACACTTCCCCTCAGCCCTGAAGTCTCGTTGATTAGAGCTGAATCGGGAGATTAATCTATCCTCTGATCTAGCCCAACCTGTTTGTTTTACAGATGAATAAACTTTGACCTAAAGAGAATAAGTGACTCTTCTGGGAACACCCAGATGAGAACTTAAATTTCCTGATTTTGTCAGAGTTCTTAAAAAAGCACCACCTTTCTGGTTTAGTAACTAGCTCTCCCCATGACTTAAACATTAAAAAGTCCCCCTGGAAAGATAGCCACATTTAATGGTGCTCAATTAATTTCCTAAAAGTTCCAGGTTTAAGGATCTCTGCAACTAAGTCCTTCTAGAATCCCATAGTGCACCTGGGCTTTGTGTTTGTTTGGTTGTTTGTTTGCGGGTCTAGATAAGAAATATTTCCAAATTTATCTCAGAAGTCTGCTTTTGTGACCCCAGCTCCATGAGCATTTCTTTAGGGGGTGAAAAGTTTTCAAATGATTACCTCGTGGCACTTGGAGACTCTAGACACATGTTTCAACAGTTTTCCCTGAGGCTCCCAACTCACATGTTGCTTACTGCTAAACTGTGAGTTAACATGACTGCTTGAGATTTAGACCTCAACAACCCACCCACTGACATACTCTGGAAGCTTCCTCTCTCCATCCCACACACAAGATTTGACTGTTGACACGATTACATAACTTACCTCAAACTCAGATTGCCAAGATGGGTGCATGGGGCTCCTACTGTCTTCTGAAGTGTAGCCGTGAATATGTCTGGATTCACAATTGCCTCTCAGCCTAAACGTGTACATTGAAGGTTCAGATCACTGAGGTGGAAACTTCACGCTGAAGACTTCTACTGAGATGTGTTTCGGTGTGTGCCTGCAGGGCAGCAAAGGTGGCGAAGGCAGACGGGTCAATGACCTGGTTCCTGCTGTGCTTCCCTGACAATGGCCAGATTTGTTCTCATTTCTTCAAGGATTTGGGGACTTTCTCCTTCTCTTCCAAGCTCGAGGTACCAACAATTCTTATTTATTAGAGAAACAACATCTCATGCAATTATGGGGAAACTAGGGAAATAAGGCTCCAAAAGAGGGATTCTTTAACTGGAACTGGAGAGGGATGACACCAATGGACGAGTCAGCACTTGCCAGAGTTGCTGGGACCAGGCACGCCATCTCCCAAGAGAAGAGCCCGTGGAGAAGGCTGTGGAAGGCAGGTCTCGCTCACTGGTGGCCAGCAGGGCCAGCTGTCAGGAAGGTGAGTTGGAGGTGGAGTGGGGCATAGCAAGGATAGTGTGGGCCCCACCAGCAACTGTCTGACGGACTCTCACTGAGGAGCAGAAAGAACAGCCCGGAATCCACTCGTGTCTCTACATTTGTCTCTCGACACATCTAACCACAACTATCTTCAGAAAGTAATGGCTGCTGCTTTCTTTCCACCTTTCAAACATCACACGATTTCTCTTTGAGTGTGTCTAATTCACATCCACACAATGACCCTTGGGAACATATTTCCAGTTTAGCCAAGTTAACACTGCACAAAACCATCACAGCCCACCCTTTTTCAATGAGACATCCGTATATACCTTTTGAAATCATTTTCTAAGCTTATTTATTTTGACAGAGAGAGAGAGAGAGAGAGAGAGCACAAGAAGGGGAGGGACAGAGAGAGGGAGAGAGAGAATGTCAAGCAGGCTCCATGCTGTCAGTGCAGAGCCCAACACGAGGCTCAATCTCACAAACCGTGAGATCCTGACCTGAGCCAAAATCAAGAATTGGCCACTTAACAGACTGAGCCACCAGGCACCCCTTAGATCATGTTTAATTCCCAAGTAAGGATGATAACAAAACTACGTTTTCACCCAAAATGATGCAACTACCATCACATGACCAAAGACAGACTAAGTCTCTCCCTAAAGCAGCATACAAAATCCTACTTGTTACTTCATCCATCTTTGGAGGACCATGTCATGCAATCTTTTATAAGGTAAGACTGAAGTTCTTTCCTCTCATTAACCTGGTCATAACAAATCCCCAGTGATGCCATATGTGGATGCTGAGAAAGAGGAGGCAATAAAGCGGGACTGGGAGCCATGAGTATCTGAGCCATTTGTTTGTATAATTTACATGTGGCTTATCACAAGACTGATATTGTACATGTTACATCCAACTGATGACAGAAAGCTGTGCCTGCCCAACTTTATGACTTGGTCTGTCAGAAAACATTCAGTTCATGATGGACAGTATGGATTCCGTGGTTAAGTGTTCAGTCTCTGCTCTATAAAGACATAGAGACTGAATCGTGTAATGAGCCAAAATCTATTTTTCAAATGAAGAGCCATCTGCAGAACGGCATGGCTATGCTCCAAAATCCTAAAGATCTTCTCTCTGATTCATTCACAAGGAGCTGCCAAAGTTTCAGGATAGCATCCATGTGTCAGAGACATGACGCATCATAAAATATCCTTCATCACAATGTCAACCTGGCAACACAGCTTGCCAAGCCATCTACCACAGAGCCTTCTTTTGTTGGGGGACCCACTCAGAACTGGTACCTTGTGGAGTCTTTCAATGAATGATGCAGATGACATGACCAAATGAAGTGCCTGCTGCCTTCAACATCCAAAAAGACCCACTAGACTTGTGTCTTCTCCTTAGTGGAGGAAGTGCAAGATATGGAGAATTCTCTTTCAGCGTGTTTTGGCGCCTAGAAAGTCTCACTGAGCTAAAGCTCCTACATTTTTATGGGATCCATTTCCACCCTCGGTTACACATATGTCTCACCGAAGTGTCTAGGTCAGTGTCCCCCAACTTACTTCTCGCTCACTAGGTCCAATCAGCATATCATCAATGGCCATCAGTATAATAGATCAGTATGATGTCCCGTGGGATAGAGGGACAAGCAAGAGCCCTGTGGATTAGATTATGACAGAGGACTAGAGACGAGTTTGTTTCAGTGAAGGTACATTGTTAGCCCTGCCAGCTAAGCGCACGCTGCTTCTGATAACCTTCACTAACATGTATAGAGGGGAAGAGGCATCTGCAAAATCCTGGTAGCTGCATGTCAGATGCTAGAAGATGTGAAAAATGTACACATGTGGAATAACAATTGCCATTGGAGTCACCACGTGACTGAATGCACAATGACCCACCGTTGGCTCCTAAAATCCATCTGTCATCTGCGTAAGCCAAACAGGAAAGTTAAATGAAAACACTGTCGAATTTGCTAACTTTGACTTTCAAGTCCTTAATAGTAGCACTAACCCCTGCAGTCCCTCCAGGAATGCCGTAATGCTTCTGTAGCAGTTCTAGAATCTTCCACTTGGCCTTTCCCACCATAATAGCCCTTAGGTAATCCCATGGGTCAGGAAACCAATGTGGGGATTCTGCCAGTTACTGAGTATGTCTTTTTCATATGTAGCCCAGAACTGGAGATATAAGCATAGAATGGGTTCAGAGATACACTTGGCCCACTGTGAGATGGACCTGAGTCAAAATCCTATTAATCGCTTGACCATAACAATCCCCAGCTCTGGCTGATGGGCCATAGCCTTTTGAGTCCCTAAGAGGTAGTATCATTTCACAGCCAGCATCTAACAATTCTCTCAAAGTCTCACTCGTTCCCCTTCCTCAAAATGCAGTCACCTGCAAAATGGCTGCACATCCCTCTGGAGAAGGCCAAGGACATCTACAGTATGCACCTGTGGCTGTGCTTTAGGGTCAACCTCACTGCCGATGAGCAGTCACAGCCACACCTCCACTTGCTCTGAGAAGCCAAATGGTGGGCACACTCCTCAGAGTGATGGACTCTTCTCCAAACATGTCTTCTTATCCACCAAGGGCATCTTCCACTATGTGTATGGACAGTCTTACACCCTTACAGTGTCGCTTATTGGGGAGACTAAGGCTCTGCAGCTACCCAGAAAGAAAAAGGCTGCCTAGCCTCTGCTCCCCTCTTGGGGGAACATGAGCCCCTAATGAGATTCTTTGCATATAAATCCGTTAGCACCTTGGTTAAAAAAAAGAAGAAGAAGAAAGAAAAAGAAAGGCCCTAAAGTCAGGTATTACAAATCCCCTCTGTATTCATTTCCTTCATTTCCTAGGGCTGCTGGAATTACCAGCAACCTAGGTGGCTTAAAATGACAGAAATTTATTTTCTCACAATCCTAGAGGCTAGAAGCTAGAAATCAAAATGTCAGCCAGGCCGTTCTCCCTCTGAAAGCTCTAGGGTAAGAATCCTTCCTTGCCTCCAGCCTATGGTGACCTCAGGCATTCTCTGCTCATGGTGTCATGCCAATGTCCTCTCCACCTTCACCTGACCTTTTCTTCTATGTGCACCTCCATGCTCACCTCTTCCTATAAGGACCCCAGTCATTGGTCTCAGGGCCTTCCCTACCCCAGCATGAACTCAACTAATTACGTCTGCAAGGACCCTGATTCCAAACAAGTTCACGTCCTCTGGTTCAGGGTAAACATGAATTCTGGGGGGACAGGCTTCAACCCCCCAAGCCCTCTGACAGTATTTCTCAGCCTTAATGGCCTTGCAAGCCCTTGAAGGCTCCTTTCAGACTCATGTTGCCCAGATTCCCATTCTACCTCCTGAGATTCAGCGTTAGTCTTGCTAGAATGGAATCCAGGCATTTGCACTTTTGAAAGCTCCCCAGGTGGGTTTTACTGACTGTATCTCAGAGGTCCACATGGCGTGTGACTTCCCAGCCATCCTAGATCCAAAGAGAACAAAGGTCTACGCCCTCCTCAAGTCCGGCTCCCAATCACTGCTGACAACCAACTGTCCAGCCCACAGGGATTCTGCAAGATCTACAACCACCATCCAAACTTTTACTTAAAAAAAAAAAAAGCACAAGACATCGCATCCACATGGCCAGAGTTAGGTCCTACACACAGTGAGTACTGCTCACTCGGATCTACTGCACCATTTTTACTTTGGGCATCTACACTGTCCCCTAAAACACCCCAGGCGGTAGGTTTCCCGGAGGTGACAACACTTCTCAGTTAGATGACATCTCGTCACGCCATGCCTCCAAGGTGCACAAAACCCTCAGAAAAAACACGGGCCCTCTTACTCTTGATGCTCCCCCAACAGAGCATCTCTTGTAGGTTAGGATGTCCCTGGAGGTGGGACGGACCCCCTCTGTATTCTTTCCTATCCTGGTGCCCAGCCCAGATGCCCATCTTCCTCTCTTCCGATATGCACACATGTACCTAAGTTCCCTTTGGCAAAGCCCTATGCGGCAACCCCACATTCCTGCCTTCCCCAGCGTTTACATACATATCCCCTTAGCCCACCTCTATGGACTTACATGAAAATGTGCAAAAATGTGTTTGCGTGTCTACGGCTATGGTCTGACAGGTTTCATTTTAGGATGAAGTCAAAGACTAGCTACCCGGGGCGCCTGGGTGGCTCAGTCAGTTAAGTGTCCGACTTCGGCTCAGGTCATGATCTCACGGTTCAGTTTGTGGGCTTGAGCCCCAATTTGGGCTCTGTGCTGACAGTTCAGAGCCTGGAGTCTGCCTCGGATTCTGTGTCTCCCTCTCTGCCCCTCCCCCACTCACACTCTGTATCTCTCTCTCTCTCTCTCTCTCTCTCTCTCTCTCTGTCAGAAATAGAGTAAAAACAAACAAACAAAAAGACTGGTTTCTCTAAACCAAAACACTGGTAGTTTTCCTCGCTAGCTTCAAGAAAAGAAATTCTCCTTTGTTCCATGTTAGTTAAATTTTCCAATTGCAGAAGAAAGGCTACGTTTTTCACTTAGTAATTAAACTTCCTAGATGAAATAAATCTGCATTTATTTCAACCCTGAATGCTCACGGAACTGGGGATTTTCCATTATAGAGTTGCCCCAAAATTGTCCTCCTAAAACGGTGCCTTGGGCTCCGGAGGACGGCTCTGACTCTGGGCTGCCTTATTATTGGGGCTCATTATCGTGTCTTCTCTCGATGCCACTACCGTGACTTAGCGGCAGGGAGGTATGGCCAACTTGCCTGGTGAATGGCGGATGACTGCTAATTATTCCCAATGCTCTTCCAAAGTCAGCTAATTCTGACATGTTTAATAGCAGATAATAAAATATATAATCATAATGTTATATACTGTATATAATATAATAATAATAAGCTATGTTTTGTATCACCTAGTAGGCTATAGAAAATTCTTGCGAGGATACCATGCTAATAAAACAGATCATTTGATTACACAGGAAAGTGGCCTTGGCTTATCTCTTTGAACTTTCCTCCACAATAGTGAAACACTCTCTCTCTCTCAATCTCTCTCTCTCCTTCTCCACCCTGCTCCCATCCAACTTGATGTTTCCATCCCTGGTTGTTTTCTTTCAAATTCTCTGCTCGGGGTATTAATATCTTTGTGGTGAGAAGCACCTCTTCCTATTCCTGGAAAACTATATATAAAGCAAAGGAAGTGAATCAGGTGCCACAAAAAGGACACAAAGAAATCTTGCCCCAGTGTTTTTCCCCAAGGCTATTGAACGCGGTCCCACTGCTTCCTGCGGTTCCACCTGGAAGGGAGCCCCAACAGGATGAGGAGACAGGTCTCTGCCCTCTCATGGAAATTGTGTGTGCAAATGCCACTCGCTCCTTCTAGGTTTGCCTTGGGGCAATGGCTAAACAATCAGAAGAAAGCACAACCCCTCAGGCTCACCGATACCCTGGGGCATCTTTGACATCCTTGGCAGGAACCCTCCTTGCACCTGAAGAAGAACCCAAGTCCCAGAGGAAGCCCAGAGTGGGGGCGGGAAGATTCAGGTGATCCAGTCAACCGGCCAGCTCTGCTGTATTTTGAGGATGTCGTTCCCATCCCCATGCCTCAGTTACCCCATATTTAACAGTCAAGGAATTCAATTTAGTGACCTCTCATATCCTTCAAGATCCAGTGATCTGAAATGCTAAGGCAATGCAAACTGCTAACAAACATTGACAGTACATCACCTCTGTTCTAGTCATTTAACTGAATTGGTAACACATATTTCATTAAAAAAAAAAAGGTCTCAGTGACTTGCATACGCATCTAAAAGATTTGCACAAACAGGAAGTTTGTACCTATCTGTGAATATTTCACTCAATGCCCACTTCCCAGGGGCTTACTTGCCATTGCAAGCAACTGTCCAGCACTCACTCCTTACTCCTCGACGTGGCTCAGCTTTTATTGATTTATTTCGGGAGTAAGTTCCTGGTTGCTACTTGCTTTGTTAGAAATAAGACTGCCATGTAAAAACTAAAGTATGACATAATTCAATGGACCTACAGCAGAGACATGTTAACTTACATAGAAGAATAACAGAAACACCGCTGTGTGCTCCCCACACCAGCTCCGTTGTCCAGGAATGCTGGAAGACACCTTTCTCAGCCTCCCTGAAAGTTGGGTTTGACCCGCATGCCTGAGCCTTCCTCACCAGCCTGTGAGCAGCAGTAACGCCCCAGCCGGACCAGGGCAGTGTACCTTCTCCACGACCACTGACATCTGCACAGTTGGAAGCAGAGAACTCCCAGGGGGCAGAGCCGCAGTGAGAATCTCTGTGGGTCCCTGAGTCCCAGTTGGAGAAGGGCCTCTGAGAGAGACGTCGGATCACCTCAGATGCGGTGCGGGCAAGAAATCGACTTGTTTGTGTTAAGCCACTGACACGTCGGGGTTTATAACTCCAGCAAAGCCTACCCTATCCTGAGACTTCAACAGGCCCGTCCCAAAAGCAGAGAATAAGTGTTCCCAAGACTGTCAGCCACTGCCCCTACCCAGCACTGTCCTGGAAGGTGGGGGAGCTTCGTCCTGGGAGCTTTTTCTGGCTCCCACTGGAAAGTCTCCCAGGAGGTAGAAACTGATACGATTATTCAGTCAACTTGTCTAGTTACCTGAAACTATTAAGTTACCAGTTCAACCTGGGTCCCTCGTTCATACTCACAGCTCACCGAAAATCTAATTCTGATTCGGTATCTGATACAGTTTTATTGACAGGGAGAGGATATCACATGAGATGAATTTTGAGTTAAAACACATCTGTGAAAGGAGCGCCTGAGTGGCTCAGTCAGTTAAGCATCCCGCTCTTGGTTTCAGCTTTAGGTTGTGATCTCACAGTCTGTGGGATGGAGCTCCACGTAGGGCTCTGTGCTGACCATGTGGAGCCTACTTGGGATTCTTTCTCTCCCTCTTCCCCTCTCCCCCCACCACCTCATTCTCTCTCTCTCAAATAAATAAATAAATAAACATTTTAAAAAAAAGAAAAGAAAACATTCCTGTGACAGAGTCTAATTAGACATAATTAGTTCTGGCTTCTGGCATACTTCTAGCCCCTTGTAGGGGAAATGTCCCTGTCCCTAGGCCCGGCTGATGGGCCAATTTGGCAGCCATGTTCTGACCACGGGGTTCCCAAACCACAGTCTAGCTTATGACTCATTCATTTTTTCATTCATCCGCTCTACAAGTATTTATTAAGCACCTACTATGTGCCTGTTATGGGCACTGGGGAAAGGGCAGTGAACAAACTCCCTGCTGTCATGAATATTGTATTCTGGAGGCTGGAAGGCAGCCGCTAAGTATGAAAATAGATAAATAGATAACACGTCAGATGGATATAAAGAGCAGAAAATGAAAGTAGGATAAGGAGGATAAAGAGTGTGATATGGGGCAAAGGAGGGACTGCCATTTCTATGTCTCAAAGGAAAGGTTTCTCTGGTGAGGTGACATTTGAGCAAGACAGTGAAGAAATCAGGGAGACGGCCGTGTGGGCATTTCCCAGAGCCAGGGGAAAGTGTGGTTGTGAGAGGAACAACGGTTGCAAAAATCTTTAGGTGGAGCAAGCTTGTTTGGTCAAGAAACCGCAGGAAGCCAGAGGGGCCCAGAGGATGAACAAAGGAATAATAGGAATGAAGATCCATGGGGAACAGGGAGCCATAACGCACAGGCTCATGTGGGCACGGCAAGGGCTCTGGCTTTGAGTAGAATGGGAAGTCATTTAAAGGTGTGGAGCCAAAGAGGGGCACTATCTGACTTAGATTTTAAAAGGGTAGGTCTGGTTGCTCCATTGAGAGGAGACACTAGGGCAATACGTAGAAGCAAGGAGATCCATTGGGAAGTCAGGTGAGTGATAAATGATGGTTCCTGTGGCCTATGGCATAGTTCATCAAATTCTCTTAGGGATCTGAACGGATAATACCAGGAGAATGAAGCAGGGAACTTCAGGGACAGCCACTGAGAATGCATGAGGCAAAGAGCTCGGGGCCCCTGGGCACAAACAGCCTCCCCTGACCCCCAGCCCCAGACGCTGGCCTCACTTCCTGATACCAATAGCTTCACCTCTGGGGTGCTGAATCTTGTCTGCGTGGATATATAAAACCCATGTCAATCAGCTGTATCAGTCAGCTATTGCTGCATAACAAACCATCCCAGAACTCAGGGGCAAGCAATACTATGCATTTATTCTCAGGGTCAGAGATCTACAGTTCAGCTAGGGAAATTCCGCTTTGGGCTACAGTCTACAGGCCAGCTGGGGAAGCTCTGCTCCATGCAGTCATGCCGCCTTAGGCTGAAGAGGCAGCAGCTTCTTGATGGCATTTTTTCCACGTGAAAGCTGGAAGCTCCCAGAGGGGCAAGCAAAAACATGTAATGCCTTCTATTGCCAAAGATTGTCAACCGTCAGAGCAAGGGAATATACTTCTACTCCAGTGGGAAGAACTGCAGAGTCGCATGGAAAAGGTGTGGATCCCAAGAGGGTGAAAGATCGGGAATAACAATGCAACCTATCACATCACCCCATTGGGAACCGAGTCAATGACCTCTGGTAGAGTTTCTCAGAACTGGCCCTCATAAGAATTGCCTCCAGTGCTCATCAAATACAAATTCCTGGCCCCACTACCAGAGATCCAGATTAAGTAAGTCTGAGAGGGAGCCTGAGAATTTACATTTCTAACAAGCTCCCAGGTGACCCTGACACTGCTGGTCTACAGGCCACATGTCCAATAGCAATGACCCCTAGTGCATTCCTAAGAACTGAGTATCAGATCCATGGGACAGTAGGTAAAAACATTTTAATTCTCCAGATAATATCTAATATCCCATAGTGCAGTGGTAAGTCATCTCCTTAGCTGTGGAGGGAGAAGCCTATCAGACACATCTGAAGACAGACCTTGCGGGAATCAACACCTTGTCTCTCCCTTGACCTTGAGTAACTGAGAGCACACAACTTGTGCTAAACTGCTCAGTCTCTCTCTCTCTCTCTCTCTCTCTCTCTCTCTCTCTCTGCCAAATAAGGATTATAACTTCTAAAGAGCATGCTATAACCCTACCCCCAACCCAACCCTCCTTCCACTGAGCTCATACACAATCTCTTTTAAAATAGTTATGGCAGAGTGTCCCAATTATCTCTTTTCAACTCCGTTTTCCCCAGAGCTGGTAAACTCTGTGACAGCCACCTCGTGTCCTCTCCATGGGTCTCCCTAAAGTCTAACACTTATTAAGGTCTCAGCTCATGTTTGTTGAGTGAATAAACAAGGAGAAGTGCAAGATGTTGGTCTCTTAGAGAGACAGGACCCTTGTGAAACCATTTGAGAACACTGCAAAGCGTCTGTTCCCCCACCCTGTTCCAGGCCCCTGACCAACCTTCAGTCTTTCCTGAATTCACAGAAAGCAATGGTTTTCTTCATGGTTGCATATGAGAAGTACCAGGAGATATTTAAAAAATCTCAATGCCCAGGCCACCATCCAAACCACTTAAATCAGAAGCCTCGGGGCGGGACTAGACATCAGTAATTTTTTAAGCTCCTGGTGATTTCCACATGCATCCAGGACTGAGGACAGCTGAGTGATCAGAGGACGGCCAGCTCCAAGGACAGCAGTGACACCTGTGAGGCAGAGACAGGGGTACCAATGAGTCATGGATGGAGTTTAACCATCCCTGCCACGGGCACTGCAGCTATTTAGAATCAACAAACAAGCTGGAGAAACAAGAAACAGATTCTCCCAACCTTGTTATGAAAACAAGGGATTAGCTGTTATTGCATAAAAGCTGGTGCCTCACTAATCCTTACAGAACCTGTTTTGTTGTGAGTTCCAAAGAAGCCATGGGTCCTTGGAAGGCCTTCTCCGTTAATGAATGGCCTGCCCACAGGCTAGGAGAGAGCAGCTGGCAGTGGGGCTGGTCCAGGGGCCCCTTGAGAACACAGGAGCTGGGGGGAACAGGCCCTGATATCACAGAGGGTAGCATATCACAGGGTGAGGAGCACACAGAAATCACGTGCCTGGAAAGTTGGACAAAGGCCAGAAAAAAAGGAGGAGGAGGAGGGAGACCCAGATGAGCAGGGAAGAGAGGAGGGAAAGGTGGGGAGGAGAAGGGCTGAGAGGTGAGGCTGGCCCCTCGGAGGTGAATTTGCTTCTTCCCACTTGGCCAGGACCTGCCCCACATCTCCTTGCCCCCAAGGCCCCTCTCCAGCAGCCACTGGGGTAAGACCCAGGACAAAAAACACAGTGGCCTCCCCTTTCCAGCTGCCCCAGAATGCTCTATGCACCTCTGCCCTGGAGGACCTCATCTCCAGGGACAGGAGGTCATGGCCTCCAAGCAGAGAACACATGGACCCCAACTGTGACCCCAAGTCCCATGTCACACCCAGTGGTTTAGGTGGAGAACAATGCTGGTGGCTCTGGGCCCCTCCTACCAAGACAGTCTTGTTGGTTTCTTATCGCCCAGAGGGATAAGCACCGATGTGTAAAGCAATAAAAACTCTCCACAGATCAGCATCAGCCAGGCAGTAAAGCAGCCGGGCTTTATCAGATGCCTTCATAGCCGAACACAGGAGAGAATCCCTGCATCCAGTAATCAGGAGCAGGTGGCCCACGGAACCAGCAGAATTCAGCATCAGAACCAGGGACTTTGGAGACTCCCAGTCTGGCTCATCGGTGTCCCGGAAACGGACTGACGGTGGACCAAGGCAGTCTTTTGGCTTGTGTCATTCATACCATCAAGAAAATGCTCCATGACCATTCCCAGCCATTTCTTATACGGCAGGTACCACCAGCGGTCACAGCCCATCCCATCAGAGTGAGACTAAGCAAAGCTCCCACCTTCTCCCCCTGCGTGCGAAAAAGGAACAAGGATGTTGCAAAACTGGGGATTTCTGCTTTGGCCAGAGCAGAGGGGACGTGTTGATTGATCTCCTGATAACATTTTGCCCTCTCGGGAATCTGACAGCAAACCCTGTTCAAAGTGAGCCACCGACGCCAAGAAGACCGCTCACTCCTGCATTAGGATTCTTAACAGTGTGTGCAGCCTGCTCGGGACACCGTTTTGCTGGTTCACCTGCATACGTCAAGCGCTACAAGCCCCAGGCAGCCCCAAAGCCTGCCTTCCAGATCCGCAACCCTGCGGTCATGGTGTCCATTCGGGGACCAAGAGAGTCCAAATCGGGCAAATACAGTCTCAGCTCCATTTGGGCTCAACACGGGGCAGCAGCCACTGCCAAAGGGTCCCCGGAGTGGGGGTGAGGAGGTCCAAAGAGATAAAAACACACTGAGGACTTGCGACCCTGCCAGGCACACGGTAAGTGCTTGATGACTTTGGGCAAATCTGCATCTGCTCATAGGACTCCTCAAGAGCCGGTCTATGTTCTGGTCACCCGTCCCCCGGGGTCACTAGTCCCAGAACCCAATTCTGTTTAAGAAGCAGCCTGAGAAGACAACTCGTTCTTGGCAGAACGCCCAGCTCCAATGCACAGAGACTAGATAGGAATTTTTGTCCCCTGTCCCGCCACCCTGTGGGCTCTGGGAGAGTCTTAGGTTCCCGGGAAAGGGGCCAACAGCCTCCACAGCCCCAGGGCCCTGTCTTACCTCATCTTCCCCAGCCACGGGCCACTCTGCTCTGCATTTGGAGTGGCCATGTGTGGCTAAGGGGGAGTCACGCTCTTGTGTATTTGTTTGTTGATTTGATTGCTTTTGGAGAAAGAAGAGTTGTGTGGTGTGCTAAATTTCTTTACAGAGCTGGAAACATTCAAAATCCTTCTCTCTGTAGCCTCTGTCACACTCACCCGTATCTGCCCCCTTCCCATCCACGCGCCCCCACCCCTCTGTGTTCTCATCTATTTTTTCCTCCCCTCTCCTTTGCTGCCTCTTTCCTTTCTTCTTCATTTTTATCCTCCTCTCCCTCCCCCTCCTTCGTCGCCCCCTACACCCACACCCCATGGGACCATCTGGTGAGGGTCAGCAGTGGAGGGTCAGGTGGGAAAAAGCAAGATATTCCAGCTCCTTTTCACCATCTCAGACCGCTCACGTGCATCGTCAGCAGGTTAAGCAAGTTTGTTTCATTATATTGTGCATTTCAGGATGAGAAACGCACCCCCAAACCAAACTGCTTTTTCAAATTGCAAAGTGAAATGCGTCTCGAGTGATGGAAAATAATCAGGAAACCTGGTGGCCAGCTGCATTTCTGTCATCAGAAGTAAACTAA
The DNA here is from genome assembly GCF_028018385.1 of Neofelis nebulosa. NCBI lineage: Eukaryota > Metazoa > Chordata > Mammalia > Carnivora > Felidae > Neofelis > Neofelis nebulosa. Next base: position 60,244,059 of record NC_080792.1, on the reverse strand, counting down.
AATCCACTGCAATGGTGTGGGGGGTGAAAGAGGAGCGTCCTCATACCAGAGTAAACAAATCCAGTTGGTAAATATTTACTACGACCCTATCGCAAGCAAAGTAGAGGACACAACTCTCCAGAGTTTCCGCCTCAGGCTCACCTAGATTTAGATGTCCCTGCGGAACTGCTCAGCAGGGCAGCTCTGGACAGGAAGGGAAAATGGTCCTTCCTCTCGGGCCACATCCCCCGCCCCCCCTCCTCCAGCCAATCAAGGGCCTCAAGACCCTCCAGCACCCCAGCCCCGACTTGTCAGAACCATGGAGGAGTGGCCACAACTACATCTGAGCCCCAGTGTGAGTGTGTGGACTCTGGTTCAGAGAAGGTGGGTGCCACCTCAAACTCGTGGGATGGGTCCCTCATCTCACCACCTCGCCTCCAGGGGCATCTCACCAGGGCCCTGGCCTCTCCCCAACCTCTCCTGAAGCCTTTGGAGCCATTGCCCTCACCCTGTGTGCCCCCCCACCCCCCTCAGCATTTTGGAAAACAGCTCATCCCGTGACTATCACGCCAGCTGGGACATCATCGCGCCTACCCTCACAGGCAAAATATGCTCCTGCCCCAGACAGATGGGCCTTTAAGAATATGAGTGATTTTTTTTTTTTTTTTTGTACAAAATCTTGCCTGCAAAACAGTCACCAAAACAATTCCGTGCTCCAGGGTGCTGACCTAAAAGCTTCCGATCATAGCTCTCCCCGTTAAATGTCAAACTTTTCCCAGAACACCTCCAAAATGAGATGAGTTCAAGACTGCACAGTAGATGCTTATGAACTCAGCTCTTTTGAAATGGTAACGCAATGGGAACGAGTCTTTGAGAAATATGTCCTGGTCGAAATTTCCATGCAGGAGCCCCGGTGAGTTTGGTCTTTAAATTTCTTAAGAGATGTAAAAATAACAAATCCCATTCTTTCTGCCGGGGAGTGAGGCCAGACTGTGAGAAAAATCGTTTCTGGTGCTTTAAGGTGGTGAAGATCTCTCCTGCCGACACAAGGATCTATTTATGTTCATCCCTGCCTCCTGATCCCTGCAGATTCCTGTTGGTACACAGTCTAGCTGATACCTGGGCCTGGCCTGACGAGGGGGAGACAGAGGGATGCCTACTATGCCCGTCAGAGTACCAGATGGCCACTCACCAGGTGGCAAAGTCATCGCTTTCATGAGTTGTTTTGAGGACAATTTGACTGCCAACCCATTGATTTCTTTCCTTCCACAGCATTGCTAGAGATAGAGAAACACGAACCCAGTTGACTATTTTAAAGGACACATCAATAAAAATAACTTTTGCGTAACACTGTGGATTGCGTGGCATTTAAACAAAAATCGGGCTGCTTAACCATCTGAACAGCCAACAACATAGGAATCGCTAGTTCCCCAATATTTTCATCCCTCCCTGGGTGGTAGAGAGATTAGACAAGTTGCCAGAGGTCTAACCACCCGCAGTGGTAGATGGGGGGCTGGGGCTTCAGCCTCACAGGTCACTGCTCTTCGACAGCTATCTCCCATCAGGAGCTGCTGAGAAGCTGTTTCATTCTTCTACCTTCCAGCAATGTGACACTTGTAGAGAGAGCAAGTTCTGCCTATTTCCAAAGTTTTCCAAAGCTGACACTCCCAAAGTCTCCCAGGGACTGCAGCTTAGGGCTAATGCCATTATCTCACTGTGTCCCAGAGCAACACTCCCGTTCAGTCATCTTTGACACAGAGGAGAGTGGCTGCCTTCTTCCTCCAAGTCCTCCTCTTCTCAGAGACAGGGAACAAACACACGTTTCAGCCAGGGTACAATCAGAGCAGTAGATCACCTCCTTGAGTGACGTGGAATACAGGCTTTATTACAGGGCATGGCCGTTCCACCGTCGTGAGAGCCAGACAAGGCATCTGTGCAAGTCAGCTACCTCTGCCCCTGGTGCACAATTGGCCAGAAGTCAGCAGGCCAACCCCCAGGAAGGGAAGCAGGGTGGAAGTGGCAGAGACCAGGAACAGAGGGGAATGGCATCTGTCCCTCCCCGCTTCCTCCAGCCATGATGACATGGGTGACAGGGAGGATAAATTGGAGACAGAAGAAGAGGTTCATGGGAAGCCAGAGCCGTTCAGATCTGACTGCTGCCCCACGCAACAAGGTCAGCCAGCAGGTCAGGGAGTTGGGGCTCTGTCTGTAATGGTGACCCACTGATCATGACAATGGCCTCTACCTCACTCCTTCCAAGTCCCATACAAATTTCTCCTATGGCAGACTGTCTATTTTTTTTTTGTTTTTACCCCATCTACCCCTATAAGTGGTTTGACTTGACTTTGGACACTTACTAGTCTTTCTGCAGTTCACATCTCATTAGCTAGAACCCAAAAGGAAAACCTGATTTCAATAGGACTGATGCCAGACTTACTTAGGTTAAGATCCAATCTGTATGCTAAAGCCTATTTTGAAAAGGCTTCTTTAATATTTTCTACCGTTTCCTATTTCACGTAAACTTTCATGGAACTTTTTAGAGACGTGACCATGCATGAGATACCCTTATTTCATGCTCAGGCAGCAAATCTCGCCCCAAAATACATTGACACTATTGACACACTGAGATTCATATTTTGTCACTCATCTACAAACTGGACAGGCTTTTCAAAGCAAATCACCTTCTACTCTTCTAAAACGTGGCTTTAAATTATTAAACCAAAGTAACCACTGACACCCCCCCCCATATTCACCCACGCAATTTGAATGGTGGTCCATCCCACTCTGCCCTAATTCAAGGCCATCTCAGGCTCAGATCAAAGGCAGCACACACCGAGGCTTCCCCTAAAAAGAAAATGTGACATCTCACGTGGTCCTTAAAGGCTCTGGTTGATGAAACCTGGCAAGTCTTTCTTCTAGGCATGCATATGACACACACACACTGATGAATAAAATCTGTCCAGATGTGTAAAAACTTTCTGATCTCTGTTATGAATAACAAAAGGACCCAGAAATCAATAGATTGCCTGGAAGTGTGGTGGTTTTTATTTCCATTAGTTGATTGAAGTGTCCAAGTCATGATGATGAACGGAGTCGGAGCTTCACTGTTCTGGGGAACTATGCCACATTATCCCAGGAAACCCTTGCAAAATCACATGTCTGGTTAACTGAGTAAGTTCAGTATTCCCCAGCTCAATTTTACTGTCATTGGTGAAAATTTTAATAAAATATATTGGTCTATTTTCCTGTTTGACTCTAATAACACAGGCCTAGCACATGCTGAACAATAAATAGTCATGGATGAAATAATTAATAATGTTTTCCATTGTTGATCTAAGATTTTGAAGGGCTTCAAATTTATATTCTGTATGCAAGAATTCCTTTTCAATACCACAAAAACAAAAGCTAGGTATAAATTATTGGCTGGATCTCTAATAAACTTAGAATATACATTACAAGATTATTTTAAGTAAATCCCTACTATGAATTTGTCTTCTTACCACTTCCTTTTTGGACAAAGGATTTCCTGCCAAAGGATATTCTGGTAAATTGAGGAAATCCATTGATTTATCAATTCAAGAAAATTTTCTCATTGCCTTTGTTAGACTCTATGCTAGCCTTGAAAAAAAGGTAAATATAGAATTCAGCCTCTATCCTGAAAAAATACTGTCTAGATTTCAAGATACACTACAAAGCTGTAGTAATCAAAACAGTATGGCACTGGCACAAAAATGGGCATGTGGATCCATGGAGCAGAACAGAAAGCCCAGAAATAAACCCACATTTGTATGGTCAGTTAATCTATAATAAAGAAAACAAGAATATACAATCAGAAAAAGACAGCCTCTTCCACAAATTGTGCTAGGAAACCTGGACAGCTACAAGCAAAAGAATGAAACTAGATCACTTTCTTACACCATACCCAAAAATAAACTCAAAATGAATTGAAGTCCTAAGTGCAATACCTAAAATCATAAAATTCCTAGAAGAAAACATAGGCAGTAATTTCTTTGGCATCAGCCATAGCAAACATTTTTCTAGATGCATCTCCCTTGGCAAGGGCAACAAAAGCAAAATTAAACTCTTGGGACTACACCAAAATAAAAAGATTTTTTCACAGGGAAAGAAACCATCAACAAAACAAAAAGACAACTCACCAAATGGGAGAAGATATTTGTAAATCATATATTCGATAAGGGGTTAATATCCAAAATATGTAAAGAAGTTATACAACTCAACGCGAAAAAAGCAACTAATCTAATTAAAAATAGGCAGAAGACATGAACAGACATTTTTCCAAAGAAGACATACGGATGGCCAACAGACACATGAAGAGATGCTCAACATCACTAATCATCAGGGAAATGCAAATCAAGACCACAAGGAGATATCCCCTCACAGCTGTCAGTATGGCTAAAATAAAAAACAAGAGACAACAAGTGTTAACGAGGATGTGAAGAAAAAGGAACCTTCATGCACTGTTGGTGGAAATGCAAACTGGTGCAGCCACTGTGGAAAACAGTCTGGAGTTTCCTCAAAAACTTAAAAATAGAAATACCATATGATCTAGTAATTTCACTATTGAGTATTTACCCAAAGAAAATGAAAACATCAATTTGAAAAGATATATGCATGCTATGTTTATTGCAATATTATTTATAATAACCAAGATATGGAAGCAACCCAAGTGTCCATCCATAGATACACAGATAAAGAAGATGTGGTATACATATACACCATAGAGTATATATATGGTATATAATGGAATATTACTCAGACATAAAAAAGAATGAAATCTTGGGGCTCCTGGGTGGCTCAGTTGGTTAAGTGGCCGACTTCGGCTCAGATCATGATCTCGCTGTCCATGAGTTCAAGCCCCATGTCAGGCACTGTGCTGACACCGCAGAGCCTGGAGCCTGCTTTGGATTCTTTGTCTCCCTCTCTCTCTGGCCCTCCCCCATTTGCACTCTGTCTCTCTCTGTCTTTCAAAAATGAATAAATGTTTAAAAAAATTTTTTTTTAATTAAAAAGAAAAAAGAATGAAATCTTGCTATTTGCAACAACACGGATGGACCTAGAGGGTATAATGCTAAGTGAAATAAGTTATTCAGGGATATACAAATACCTTGTGACTTTACTTATATGTGGAATTTAAGGAACAAAACAAAGAAAAAAAAGAGACAAACAAAAAACAGAGTCTTAAATATAGAGAGCAACTGGTGGTTGCCAGAGGGGAGGTGGGTGGGATGGATGAAGTAGGTGGAGGGCATTAAGAGTTTACTCACTGTGATGAGCACTGAGTAATGTACAGAGTTGTTAAACAATTATATTGAACATTTGAAAATAATATAATACTGTATGTGAATGATATTTGAATTAAAAAATTTTTTAGGCAACGACAAAAAAAGGATGCTGACCTCATATATATACATGTATATATATACGATCTAACTGATGATGTAGAGAAGTAAACCAGAAATGACAAGACAGTGGGATAAGTTGAAATGACAAATTCTTTAAGTAGGGGAGGGGCTACAGTGGGAGAGGACCACCCTGGCGGGAAGGAATAGTCTATTTCTGCCATTGATTAGAGTTGCTAGTGTGAGGTAATAAATTGACTTCTGGTCAATTTCATCAATGTTTTAAAATTCTCTGGAGACCGACCATGCACCTCTTATTGCCTGCACTGCTCCAAGGCCACCTCCCTCCTTGATGGCACCTGATTGGCAAGGGGCCAAGAGAATCACCTCACAGAGCAGGGCAGGAGAGAAGAACATGGGCAAACCTGAGTCCCAGCTAATCAAAGACCACCCCTCAGAGAACCAACAAGGACTTTGGGGGCAATTGAGTTTCTGGATCAGATCTGTTGTGATCTGACCATAATTGAGATATTAATCTTAATATGAGGTCATTTGGAGCCAAACTGGTAAGTCATGGTAATAATTAGGTAGCATGACAGAAGTCTCCAGCAGTTCAAAGAGGCCCAAAGAGAGAATGTTCAGTCCTATGCGGGGGGGGGGGGGGGGGGGGGGGGGTCGGGAGGAGGGGGGACATCAGTAAAGAAACTGGAGAAGGGCAGCATCTGTCTTACCATGTCGATGGGTGGGTTTGGGGTGTCTGGGCAGAGGAAGCCTGCTGGGCAAAGCATGGAACAGCCTGGCACTGAGAGATACCAGTTGGCACAGAGAGAGCTAGAATCAGGTGCAGGAGGGTCTGGCAGATACAGATGGAGAGATACACTAAGGGCTTTTATGCTGCCCTGAGGAATTAGGACAAAAATTTGGACTTGTACCTTGTGCTTCTCTATTCTCCTATGTCCCTCTTCCGATTTTGTGCTAGGTAGGTAGCTGGCACATCAGAAAGCATTTTGGGTAAAGGTGGTCAGAAGGTACAAAATTCCATTTGTAAAATAAGTAAGCCATGTTGATGTAATGTACAGCATGACTATAGTTAACCACACTGCATTACATACTTGAAAGTTGCTAAGATCTAAGACAGTAGATCTCATCACAAAAAAAAAAAAATCTGTAACTATGGTAACAGATGTTAACTAGACTTATTGTGGTGATCATTTTGCAATATATGCAAATCTCAGATCATTATGTTGCATACCTGGAAGTAATATAATGTTACATGTCGATTTTACCTTAATTTTAGAAAATGAATTAGCATGATCCAAAAAAAAAAGTATTTAGCAATTTTTCTAATAAATTGGCACTGGTGGAAAGTATCAAGCATGGAGTGCTGTCAGGTTATGTTTTAGATGCCTCGTCCTGGCTAGATCTGGAGACTGGACAAGAGGAAGGAGCCAAGACAGGGAGACCACAGCCCCACCAGGCCAGGGACAGGCCAGAAGAGGAGGGAGGAAGCCCATTCAGTAAAAAGAAGCTGTGGGTTTAGTATCTGATAAGTCAGACCATGAGGAAAAAGGACAACTCTGGCCTGGCCCTGGTTTCTGGCACAAATGGTAAATGCACGACTCACAGAAGGGGACATCCAAGAGAAGGTCAAGATTCAGAGGCAAGAGGGAAACAGGAACTGGGGCCAGGTGGAGTTGGAGATATTGGAGGACATTCTCCTGGAGTTGTCCTGCAGAGTCTTCTGCAAATGTTATAGGTTGTGCACATGCCAGCAAAGGGGGGTGGGGGGAGTCACTCAGCAAGAACAGATTGTGTGACAAGAAAATAGGACCCGGGACAGAACTCTGGGAAGCACCGACACGGAGGAGCAGCTGCAGAGACTATCAGCACTCTCAGGAAAGATGTCAGAGGGAAGAGGAGAGGCTGGGGCTCAGAAGCCGAAGGAGGAGAGAGTTTCCAGGAGCAAATGACCCACAGCAGCGCCGTCTGATTAAGAAAAAGTGCAAGACGTGATGTTTCTGAAGCCGCACCGAGAAGAAAATCAAAGCAGGTGAAACCAACTTTAATAACCCGTTTTGTTTAACCCTCTCTAGCCAAAATATTATGATTTCAAAATGTAATTAATATAAAAAGCACTGAGAAATGTTACGTTCTTTGTTTCAAACCAGATCTCAGAAACCTGATGCATAATTTTACACTCACAGCACATCTCAGTTCGGATGCTAAATTTGCATCAGAGATGCTTGAACAGTGTTTAGATCGCATAAAATTTCCAGTTGAAAAACTACATTCACAGGCCCGAAGTTGTTCCGGTCATACTTGAAAAGTTTGTCAATCGCCAAATCCAGTATCTGCTTTTAATTTTGAATTTTAGATAATTAATAAATGAACAATTCAGTTGCTTCATGCTTCACGTGTTCTTGAAATAACCCTCTGGCCAGTTGGCCACACTTCTGGACACCGCCGTGGACAGTGCAGGCCACAGAATCAAATGACACAGAGCCGCCAACGGACACAATGGGCCAGAGACCACTGCGCAAGGCAGTGCAAAGAAGCAATGGTTTGAGTGGGTTTGGTGCCACAGCCTGGGAACGGAGGGTCGAAGAATGAAGGAAACCTGAGGAAACGCCAATAGGCAAAGTACATTTCTTGGCTATTGACTTTATAAGAAAGGAGAGAGAACGTATAGGAGGCACAGTGAATGTAGAACCACAGAACTTTGGATTTTTTTTTCCCATAAGACAGAGGAGCGCTAGGAATACTGACAGGCTCAGGGAAAGAAGCCGTACCGAGAGAGACTTGTGGTATTGACGGATAATGGAGGCCATCTTTGAGAGCTTCCCGGTTAAAGCAACATGGGGTAACAAGAGTCATACAATAAGGTCTACTGAGTGCTTACTATGTTTGTCATACTTTCTTCACGTGTTATCACACTTAATCAACATCTAATCACGGACTCGTAGATGTTGCTTTGAGAAGAAAAGCAGAGACTGGAATGAGCATTGTTAAATCACAGTTGGAGCTGAGGCATCATCAGAATCAAAACATAATCCCCGAGGGATCTGGGGACATTTGGACCTTAGGACGGACAAGAAAAGGGTCCCAGTTATACTGACATCCTCTTTCACGTGGTGGGCTTTGCCTGCTCACGTGTATAACTGACAATGCAGCTTCTGACTCAGAAGCGGTGTAGGCGCAAGCAGGAAGAAGGACGACGGACAGATCCTGGGTCAGCTGTCCCAGTGCAGCGCCTTCCCCCAGGCCTACAAAGCCTTGGCGAAAAGGCTGCCTGCGAGGAGCATTTGAAGACCACTGCTCTCAGTGGAGCCAAGGATCCACCTGGGAAATTCCCTCATTTGTCCACCGTGACCGAATCATGTGCAAAGTCCCGTGCAAGATCCCTCTACCCACAACTGGAAATTGTAAGGAAAAACAGTCCATCTGAACCAGCTCCGCAAAGAGGCAAACAGCTGCTCACACATGCAGAAAACATGCCTAGCCCACTTCAAAGACATCGTGCATGTCTTAACCACCAAAGGAAGGAATTCTAAAAAGAAAGCCATAAATAAGTCTTGCGGGGGGGGAAGGCATATTCAGCATTTTTGATTGCTCTGTTGAAAGGCAGGGCTTTTTTTCTTCCCTTTTTTCTTTTTGCTGATCTTGAGCCAATAAACTTATTGACATAATTTTTTTTTTTTTTAACGGAGTACTAGAAATGTATTTTTTTTTAAGTTTGCCCATCTGGAATAGTAATCCTGGCACATGAGAAAGAAGGCAGTGGCCTCACCACCGCCAGCCAGTTCCAACAGAGAGAGACTCTTTGGGCCAAGGTGGCGGGGACCAGAAGGATAACCTCAGGTTAATCCCAGTGCATCCCCACTTAGGGTCATGCTGGTGTGTTTGGATGAAGAGAATTAGCTCTGGGGGATGTCTCTCCTTGGGGCAGACAGCTTTCTGAATTCCAAATCCCAGGAAATATAAGAGACTCCACACTAACAGCTAATACTTGCATGGGCCAGGCAAAGCTCTGAAAGCTCTACAGATTTACAAATGAAAATTGCTTTTCTCTTCATAACAGCTCTTCTAGCTGACAAAAGTGAGGCACAGAACGGTTAAGTAATTGTCCCAGAGTCACACAGCTATTAGGTGTCAGAATTTGACTGGACTGCTTGGCTCTTGAGTCTGCAGAGTGCCTGCTAATCCCATATGTTTTACTTCAACTTAACTCTTTTCTGGACTGTTCTGGGGTTTTAAACCCCACTGGGTCCAGTGAGAAGGGACTGACACAATTAAGGAAAAGTCCCTCAGGTATTCCAAAGCTAAAATTCCTACATACGCACTAATGGATATATAGATGCCATTTTGAAGGTCAAGATTTTACTGAAGAAGGGCTGGTTATTCCCCAACTTGCATTTAAATAAGGGGCTTCTTTCTACCATTTCCAAGGCGGGGCCTATCCAGATGGACAATTGGTGGTGTTTGTTGGTCGTTAATCACATCTCTCCCAGAGTGTAAAAAATAATATGGGTTTCTTCACTAGTTGGGTTCTGGTTCTGGCTGCTTCCAGAAGGTTCCAGGGAAGCAGGACATCACAGGCATTAGTGATCTCTGCAGAGAGAGCCAAGAGCAGTGGAAACAGGAAGTCTGTGAGGGCCTATTGTGTTTTCCATCCCTGTGCTCAAGTTACTGTCACCCCCAAGAAATGACTGACCTATTGGCAGAGGTAATGTCAACAAGACAGGTAAAATATGGTAAACTCCAGCTTCAGAAAATCAGAGTCCCCCCTGAAAAATGTCTCTCCCTGGAGCAGTCAGCTTTCTGAATTACAAATCCCAGGAAATACACATCCCAGAGAGCCTGGAAAGTTCTAGAACTATCACAAATGTCAGAAAAAAATGATTCCAGCCTCCTAAATGAAGCCAACAGTGGCCATGAAACTGGGCCAGCTGAACTCCTAGTACCCAGGAAGGAAAGAGATGGGCTCCTGGCCCAGGCTGGTCAGCAGTGCCCCATTCTGTGGGCTGCCCTCAGTGGCGGGCAAACTGGCCCAGGCTCTCAGCCAGCTGGTGGACCTGAAAGGAAAGAGTAAATGTGGCTGTTTCTGGCAGCTCTATGGGCCGATCAAGTTCCTCGTAACCATAACAAGTCCTGGCCATTTTCTTGTCCCTAGAGCTCTGGCTCACATCTAAAGTACAAGGAAGACAGAAACCTTGAAAGTGGCTGAGATGTGCCCTTGCATTTCTCTGGGCAGCCGAACTTGCAATGGAAGACCGTTAAAATAACACGCAGTATGAGCCAGGTTTTGTCCACACGTTTTCCCGTTTAATCCTTAAAACCTGGTGAGGCCAGTGTTGCTCTCCCTATTTACGGAAAAGGAACAAAACACAGAAAGTTTGTAAATGAGGTTTCCACTTGTTAAAGCCAATCTCGGAACCCAGTCCGGTTGAGTCCACAACCTTACTTCACGATATACTTGTGTTTTTATCAACTCAATTAATTTTTGACCGTAGATCCTATGACTCACGAGCCAGGAAAGGTGTTAGAGACCTAGCCCAACCCCTTCCACTGTGGCAGAGGAAAACAGGGTCCTGAGAGCTGAAGGCAGTGCTCCCCTATTCACATGCTGCCATAGTAACAAATTACCACAAATCCGATGCCACAAACTGACACCCACTTCTTATTCAGTTTCCCTGGGTCAGAAGCTGGGGCGAGGGAGGGCTCAGCTGGTTGTCCACTTAGGGTCTCACAGGCCAAAATCAAGACGTCAGCAGGGCTTCAGCCCTTTCTAGACACTGGGAAGATTCTTCTTCCAAGCGCATTGACTTTGTTAGCAGAACTCAGGCCGTAGTGGTTATAGGGCCGAGTCCCCCTTTCCTCCCAGGTTGTCATCCAGAGGCCGCCTGCATTCCTGTCTCATTGCCCTTCCCCCCTTAAACCAGCAAGGACATAAGGAATCCTTCTCTTGGTTTGAATCCCTCCAACTCCTCCCTCTGCTGCATTTCTCCGACTCCAGCCAGAGAAAGTTCTCTGCTTTCGAGAGCTGATGTGATTGAATTGGGCCCATCCGGACGATTCGCGGTGATCTCCCTATTGTAAGTAAGGTCCGTAACCGTAATTAAATCTGCAAAGTCCTTTTGCCACAACATGGTCACACGGTCTTAGAATTGGGGCGAGAACATCTCTGCGGGGCCACGCTCCCCGTTAGAAACCCAGAAGAGGTGTTTAACTACCCATGGCAAGCATGGTGTGGGGCGGGAGCCTGCAGGCTCTGTGCTGGACAGGCTTCGGCTGAGGTGATGGGCCCATTCCCTGCCACCCGGTTTTTCTGGCCTGCCCTGGTTTTCTTGGCCTGTGGAGCCTCTTTTGGTAGTGTGCCTCATCATTTGGTGACGGCTGCTGCAAATCCTCAGAACGTTCAACACGCAGATGTGCAAATCCAAATACTAAAACCTACTGCAAAATATTCATTTGTATGTTAATGTATTCAGCCATTCAGTCAACATTTAGGGAGAGCTGCAAGCAGGCAATGTGAAAAAGATCTGTGGATTTGTAGCAACTTTGAATTATTTATAAGGCAGCTCCCTTGGTTAATATGAATAACAGAACCGACCACGTTCGGGCCTTTGCACAGGTCAGCATCCGTGCAGCCTCTAAGGGCCACTGCGGGTCTAGTGGGGAAGTAACCAGCGCACTGCACACGTGGGTAAGGTCCAGACTGAAGCTGAGTCCCCTTACAGCACAGTAGGACCTGTGACTGCTGTCATTGATCCTTCAGGCCCCAGGGCGACGTCTTTCTGCCGAGGCACCCAGCATGGAAGGGATGTACAGGAAGACAGGTGTCCAAAAGAACACATACCTGACTCCTCGATGAGGCCAGCAGGGATGTCCTGCCTGGCGGCAGATAGAATAGACATTAGTTCGTACTCTGCCAGAGCCCTTCGCTTGTGTAGGTCAAGGCTGTGCACCATTAGCGTTTCAGCTCATCTCCGAGAGGACTGACATGTGAAAATCTGAAATTATCACAACAGCAACTTGAGGACTAACTACTCCCTTCTCAAAAAGATCCAGTATTTATTATAAAACTTTTTGTTAAGCTTATTTCTTTGAGAAAGAGACAGTGCAAGTTGGGGAGGGGCAGAGAGAGAAGGAAGAGAGAGAATCTCAAGCAGGCTTCACACTCTCTGCCCAGAGCCCGACACAGGACTCGAACTCATGAAACCGTGAGATCATGACCGGAGCTGAAACCAAGAGTCGGCCGCTTAACCGACTGAGCCACCCGGGGGGTCCCTATAAAACATCTTGTAAAGCTGGGAAAGGACTTGAAATCCAAACTTTTTATTCTAAAGCGAGAAGAATGAGACCCCTGAGGGGCAGAGTGATTTGCCCAGGAGCCCAGCCAGTTGGTGTAGGCGGGACCAGAACTCAGAACCTCTGAGTGTTTGCCCTCCCTCCATCACGGCACTCAACCTCCGACAGCAACGCTTGCAAATTGATGTTTATACACCGATAAGCGTCCACACGTGGATACATTATATGCCAAGTTATATTCCATATGCACATCACTTCATGCAGAAGCACCGAAAAGGGCAGGAGAGAGGTGGCTGAGAGGCAGGAGAGCTAAGTGCTGGTCCCCGTTCTGCAAGTAACAAGCTGTGTGACCGCAGGCAAGCCGTTCAACGTCTCCGGGCTTCGTTTCCCTCGAATGTAAACTGACTTGAGTTTTAAAGCCTTTCCATCCCCGATAGCCACGAGGAAATGCAAAAAGCCTTATGGCCTTAGCGACGTGTCACATGTAAAATAGAAACATGGAAGGATTTGGGCTGACGACTCTCATTTAGTTTGTTCTGTGCAAGGAGGGCCCCGAAGCAGAGGTCTGCAGAGCTTGAGTTAAAGAACCCCAGGTCAGTGATGAGATTCCCCCTTCCCAATGCACGGAGTTGCCGTGGGAGAGGCAGGGGAGCCACCAGGCAGGAAGGAAGGGAGCAGCTGGCAGTCAGCTACCCACCCTGCAAAGACCACATCCCATGGTTGCTGCAAACCAGACCGATCAGCTGTCTAGACCCTTGCCAGTGCCTTCCTCTTCTTGTCAAGGATAGTGAGGGATAGGCGCTGTGTTCAGGGCTCTTGAACTTTCTACCTGAGCCTTAATTTGAGACATGAGGCAAGGACGGCAGAGGGACACCGAGTCCCGTGAGCCCCCAGTTCCACCTTCTGGAAGCACCACCATCACTGATTGGGAACTCTCCGAATGCATCAGGGCGGCTCTCCACTTGGCCTTTGCCTCGGCCCCATGAGGTGGCTAAACAGATATTCTCATTTCATCAGTGAGAACACAGAGGCTCTGTGAAGTGATCTGGTGGTCCTGCTTGTGACCCACAGTGTCCCCGTGAACAGTCTGCAGACCATGTACACATTCCTACCAGAATGGCATGCGACATGCAGGGAGGTTTTCCACCACCATCAGGAGATCAAACAAGGACATAAAGAAGACATCCTGTGCCCAACATTCATACACTGCACATGAGACGAGAGGCCGAAAATACGCAGAAGCTGATAATCCAGTGGGAAAAATACATCCAAGGCACTCAAAACCAACAGAGGAGGCTAACCCAGTCCTAGTTGGCCTGACTCATGCGGACTGAGGTTCAACAGAAGTTCGAGAAGGGAGAAGGGTAGTAAAGACCTCTCTCACTACCCTCACACGATTTGCTTGGCAAAAACAGGTATGTTGGATCCCAAGACAGTAATAAATGCCATCTGGAGACAGAAAAAAAAGGAGTCAAACCCCAGATGTTTTTATTACCTGGGCAATATTATGGTTTCCACTGTAACATGTGCCCTCTATTTATAAAAACGGGGCAAGGAAACGGGGCAGATGGGACTTTTCACAGTAATTTTTTCCCCAGCTACTACCGTGGCTTTTTCTATCAGGGGTAAATCTGAAACTCCACCAGCACAGGTCGTTACTCTGATCTTTCCCAGCAAAGGAGACGAGCAAATAAAAAGGAAACCACCTTATTAAAAGCAGAAACACTTTCAAAAGTTAAGAACCAAAATATTGAGAAGGGCAACCCCTTAAAAAAAGATTTAAGCATATCCAACAAATGGAAATCCCGCACCGACAGAACAAAGGTGTGCAGCCCAGATGAGTCAGAATCGGAGGAATGGGAAGGGAGCCGGTGTTTATGAATGAAGCCATCTCAAAAGCACACTCCCATGGCCTCTCATAACCGGTGTGAGGTGCTGGGGGTGCGGGACCTCCTTGCACCTCGGTCACATACTAACTGTCTCTGGAGCCGAGGATCCCTCGTTCTGGTTCCCCTGTGCAGCCATCAACATCTGCCCAGGCCGGCCCTCGCAGATCACGTTTCGGTGGAAACCGAGGATGGCTTCTCCTTCGGGCCCCTGGGTAAGGATGGGATGCACAGAGTTCTAGAAGCAGCAGAAACCTGCAAGGTTATCTGGCCTGCTCCATCATCAGAGAAGGAGCCTGAAGCCGGGGGAAGGGAAGTGATTAGCCTGAGATCACCCTAGAACACGGTGACAGAGCTGGGACCAGGACTCAGATCTTTGCACTTCTGGTCCTCAGAGGCACAGAGTATCTTCAACCATCAACAGAAAAGCCAGTGCAGACCAGGGTTTTGCCCAGTCCCGCTCCAGCCCTTGTAGATGTTCCTCCATATCACTATGCCTTCTGACGAGGCACCCTGGGTTCCTCTGTCTTGTCTCCTCTCCACCCTCTCTCCATCATGCCCACGGTGGGGGAGGGGGGCCCTCTGCTTCACTGGCTGCCCCCTGCACAACCCGAAGCAGTACCTCTATCTCACTAGAAAGGGCTGCATGAGTAAGGGGTCTGTGACGGGTGCAGGAGGAGGGGTGCACGTGGAAAGGGTACAGGAAGATGGGCATAGGAGGAGAAGTGCCGGAGGGAAGGGGGCAGGAGGAGGATGCACGAGGAGGGGTGCAGGAGGAGGGGGGCGGTGAAAAGGGTGCAGGAGTTGGAGTGCAGGGAGACAGGTCCCAGCCTGGAGTGCACAGAGTATGTATGGGGAGCTTTGAAGGAAAAGAAGGATTGTGATGCTTTGGGGTTGGTTGATTTCACAGCACATGAGAAATAAATGGTAACTATCGCAATCGACATTGTTGATATTTTCAGAGAACCAGCTCCTGGTTTCACTGATCTGTTCTTTTGGTTTTTTTAGTTTCTATGTCTTTCATTTCTGCTCTAATCTTTATTATCTCCTTTCTTCTGTTGATATGGGATTTTGTTCTCTTTTTTAAGTGTACTTATTTATTTTGAGACAGAGACAGAGTGCAAGCAGGGGAGGAAGAGAGAGAGAGGGAGCCAGAGAATCCCAAGCAGGCTTCGTACTGGGTACGAAGACTTCGTACAAGGGTACCCTTGTACCCCACCCCCACCGCATCAAGATCTCCCAGAGGGAAGCCCCCCACGGGGCCAAAGCACCCCATGTCTGTCCCAGGACATCAGGCTGAAAGGGCCCATAGTGCCTGTTCTGCAGGTGTCCCATATCCCTTACTTTGGACGCCAGCAGAAAGGATTGTGTTTCCTGTGGGACCTCCGGCTGAGCAAGGCAGCAAGATTTACAGGCTGCTGCCTGGATGCCTGGAGTTGAGGCACCTCACCCTCACCCGGCTGAGACAGGCTTTCCGACTTGATAGCTCAAGAAGGCAGAACATTATTTTTTTTTTAATACCCGCTAGATTCTAAGAAAAATAGGGAGGAATGGCAGTTTTATCAGCATGCAGCTGGAGTGTCTGATTGTCCGTTTTAAAAGCCTACCTCTATTTATGAGGCGAAGTTTAACCTCTACGGAATTTGTAGACCGCATGGATTTGTATTTCTTGATCCACAGAAAATATGAATGTCTGTGTGATTTTAGACTGAATAGACAGATACTGCTCCGTGTTCTTGATCATCTGGAAGGCCGTTTAGACCAACCCACCTGAGTGAACGAGTGAATCAAGTATGTCCGGTTGGTTTTGTTCTTTGATTCTAACATTTTTAAAAAAATGTTAAATGCATATTTATTTTGGAGAAAGAGAGAGACAGGCAGACAGAGAGAGTGCAAGCAGGGGAGGAGCAGAAAGAGAGGGAGACACAGAATCCGAGCTGAGCTGTCAGCACAGAGCCCGACGCGGGGCTCGAACTCACAAACCGCGAGATCATGACCTGAGCTAGAGTCAGATGCTTAACCGA
Organism: Neofelis nebulosa; assembly: GCF_028018385.1. Lineage (NCBI taxonomy): Eukaryota > Metazoa > Chordata > Mammalia > Carnivora > Felidae > Neofelis > Neofelis nebulosa. Next base: position 60,227,502 of record NC_080792.1, on the reverse strand, counting down.
CTGAGCCACCCAGGCATCCCTCTAATTCTAACTTTTTAAGGGATGTTATATGAAAATCACCTCAAGTCATTTGCAAATGAAGTTAACCACCAATCTAATTTTTAGAATAACTATCAGTTATAGAACATTTATATGGGTAACAACAAGTAAACACCAAACATTGAAACATATTCATATCTAATTGCCTTTACTCATCTTGGAGGCTATGTGATTGAAATCTGTGATCAAATCGTATGTATTACATACACACTACTCAGAAATATGAAAAACAAGAATAAGCCACTAGCACCCTGAGCGAACTTTTCCAAGTATCTGCTGTGTAAGATACGGCTTCCCAAAGGCTATGCAATAAAGCCTTCATCTGCAAAGTACGTCCTGGTGCCGTTGGGGCAATAGGAATCTTTCCGGAGCAGTCTGGCTCAGGACACAGGGTTCAATGGACTGTCGATATGTTTTGTGTTAAAAATAAGGAGGGTTGCAGTTTTAAGGACAGATAAGATTAAAGAATACTGGGTCAAAGAGAACTTGGTTTCTCATACGGTGCCTGGCCAGGTTCACTCCCTCGATGTCAATGACAAGAACCGCAGGGTAAATTGAGTTAGATCTCTGTCAGCTACAGGACGGGGCGAGAGCAGAGGCCCAGACGACCCAAACCCATGCCAAGAGAGAGAATGGCCCTGGAATGGTCCCAAGATACACAAACACACTGAAGCCTCTGCGACAGTGTTCCTGTCTTTTCTATCTTTCCACCCCAAATGCTAATGCCACTGGCCCACTATCTTGGCCACTGTCATCAGCCGAACACCCAGTTAAACAGTGTTTAGCGGCATCCGCAGATAAACCAAAAAAAAAAAAAAACCAGATGCTTCTCCTACAGAGAAGAAAGTCATCTTTCCTCCTTGCCAAAATGGAACAATGAATCGTAGATGTTGAATTGGAGGTAGAGGTTAAGAAATCAAAAGAAAGCTAGTTTGTTCACATCTACTTTTAGGCAAGAAACATTGCTTCACTTTGTGCGCGCACACACACAACACACAAAATGTGTACATGTGTGTGGGCGTGTGTGTTTTACGTATACAAACTGCACCAAGATGACCTCAGCATCCTAACAAAGACTGACAAGAGCAGGGCGCCTCAGTCGGTTAAGTTTACGACTCTTGGTTTCGGCTCAGGTCACGATCTCGCGATTTTGTGGGTTGGAGCCCCACAATGGGCTCTGCGCTGACAGCTTAGAGCCTGCTTGGGATTCTCTCTCTCCCTCTCTCTCTGCCCCTCCCCCACTTGTGCTAGCTCTGTCTCAGAATAAATAAATAAACAAAAATAAATCAAAAGCACTGACGAGATCAACCAGCAAGCCTGGCGTCTCCGTTCTCCCAACTTCCCACTGCCTGGCATTCCGTCAAGCCCCTGAGTCCATCGGAGGCTGAATTATCCAGCCACCACTGGGTTGGTTGCACAAGGACCTTGGGTGGACCACGTGCCCGGTGTGGAGCCAGGTTCTGCAGCAATGCCCGCCGGTGTAGAAGACAGAGCCCCTGCTCTAACTCGTGTCACATGCTCTATCCACAAACGGCCAGGCAGGAGGGGAGTCTGAGGTAGAAAGGCAGGGTGACCATGTTTTGTCCTTTGGTCTGACAACAGAGCATCACCAGGCTTCTCTCTAGCACACAGAATTAAAAGTCTGAAGTGTCAGATACTCCTTTGTCACAATGGACACAATTTTTCCACTTGCACTGTTGATTTTGTTCCCCTTTGGGAGTGCATGATGATATGCTATCGTGGCAGAGCCTGACAATGCGAGGTGGGAAAGGTTTTCCTTAGAATTGTATCTCTTTCTATAGTTGGCTTCTCCGGCTCCCTTCCCCCACCCCTCTTAGCGGCAGGCGCCATGCTAAGACCAACCAGGGCTCCCCGGAGAACTGGTTAACACCCCAATGCCAGGGCTCTTAAAAATGACTTCATGCTTCAGAAGACATCCACTGAATGCAAAAACTAAAAGATGATGGAAGACAGCTCGGGATTTGGCCTCACTGAAGCCCACTCAGCCTCATGGCAGACGTACTTGCTTCAGCCGGTCGCCTTATTGTGAGGACAGGAGCCTGAGCAAAAGAGCTGCCATGAGAAATGCTCGCATTTTCCTTGGGTCACTATTCATTCCGCCACCCCTTTATTCATTTAGTGAACACAGAGGATACTGTATCTCCACATAGCAGAGCATACAGCGGAGGAAGTGGGTGGGCGAGAAGAAAGGCAGGGTGACCCAAGGATGAGGCTGGAGGAATACTCCACTCTAGAAAAGGAAATAGTAAATGCAGGTGTATTCCCACAAAGAAATGATGACGCTCTTTAGGAAACACACTACATAAAGATCAAAACCCACAAGAATACTGCTGCAACAAAACAGCTGAGAAAAATATCTAAAACGCCACCAATAGTGGGTTAGTTGAATGAAACATAGTAAATACACATATTGGAGCCATTAGAAAGAAAGAACGGTCTCCTTAGCATGGAGACGCAAAGATCTTTAAAACAGCGTTAGGAAAAAGATCTGATGGGGAATAAAATCAGCTCATTTTTAAAGTATCACTTAGCGTCATACCCTCTGTATCTATCCATGTTGTCGCACATGGGGAGCTTCATTCTTTTTTCTGACTGAGTAATATTCCATCGGGTATGTATCCACATCTTCTTCATCCACTCATCTAACAATGGACAGTTAGATGGCTTCCATATCTTGGCTATTGTAAATAATGCAGCGGTGAACATAGGAGTACATGTGTCTTTTCAAATTAGTGATTTCATTTTGGGGAGGGGATAAATACCTACAAATTGAATTACTGGATTGTACAATTGTTCTTTTTTTTTTTTTTTTAATTCTTTGAAGAACTTATTTTCCATAGTGGCTGCACCAATTTACATTCCCACCAACAGTGCACAAGGGTCCCCTTTTCTCCACATCTTCACCAACATTTGTTATAGCCTATCTTTTTTATAATAGCCTTTGTGACAGGTGTGAGGTGATATCTCCTTGTGTGGTTTTCATCTGCATTTCCCTTATGGGTAGTGATGTCTGCTGGCCACCTGTATGTGTTCTTTGGAAAACGCCTGTTCAAGTTGGCTGCCCATTTTTTAATTGGATTATTGGGTTTTTTGATACTGAGTTTTATGAGTCTTTTATATATTTTGGATGTTAACTCCTTCTATGATTTCAGGTCTTATATTTAAGTCTTCAGTCCATTTTGAGTCTATTTTCGTGTTCAGTGTAAGATAGTGGTCCAGTTTCATTCTTTTGCAGGTGGCTGTCCAGTTTTCCCCATACCATTTATTGGAGATTGTCTCTTCCCCATTGCAGAGTCTTACCTCCTTTGTCATAGATTAATTGAGCATATATGTGTGGATTTATTTCTGGGCTTTCTGTTCTGTTCCAGTGATCTCTCTATTTTTATGCCAGTGTCATACGGTTCTGATCATTATAGCTTTATAGTATCAATATCGGGAAGAAGGATGCCTCCAGCTTTGTTCTTCTTCAGAATGTTTTTGATATTCAGGATCTTTTGAGTTTCCATACAAATTTTAGGATTATTTGTTTTATATCTGCACTGAAATGCAAAGGTCCCTGGAAAAGTGTTGTGAAAAAAAAATACATAATGCAGGGCAAAAATCAGCTTATTTTTGTTTAACAAAAAAGCATAGAGACTCAAATCGGTGCTTTTAAAAGCTATGAAAGTTTTTGGAAGGATAAACAAGAAACTGTTCACAATGGTTATCTTTGGGGAATGGGACTTCCTTCAGTTTGTATTTTTTACCATGAAAATATATTAGTTCTATTTTTTAACATTTAAACATTTTTAATAATAAAAAAAAATCCTACCGCAAAGAAAACCAGCTCAAACATCACTCTCACACTACCTGTGGGCCTCCTCGCTACTATGGCAGGCATAATAGATCCCCTGAACTTTGAGGGCTCTGATTTATAATTCTAAAAGGCCGAATTGCTTTGGTCTTTGACCTTATACCACATACCCTCCCTATGAACCAACTACACTTTCAACAAAGTAAGGATTATCAAGAGTCTCTGTCAGAATAAAGGATAGAAAAGTACAGTAATAAATAATAGTAAAAATCGCAGAATATTAGTTAATTAACAGAGCTGGGGGGTTATAAATTAAGTTTCCTAAGTTGTCCTTAAAAGTGGTTCACTGAAGCAAGAGCTGGCAAAAAAACAAAGCTAGGAGCCCACTACATGGTTGGTCCCTTTCACAATGCTCTCATGGTTGTCATAACTACACAGCCTGCAAGATATAGCCCTTGACAATCCCTTTGACCTCAAATCCTACCATTCACTCACCCATTCACTCGCTTAGTTCCAGCCGCAACTGGCCTTCTGTCTGTTTCTTAAATAAGCTAAGCACATTCCTGCCTGAGGACCTTAATACTTGCTCTTCTCTCTGCCTGCAAGCTTCTTCCTCTGGCCGGCAATCTCACTTAATTCAAGTCTCCAGTCAATTTCCACCTCCGCAGAGGTGCTATCCTTTATTGCCTTATTTAAAATATCAATATCCGGGGCGCCTGGGTGGCGTAGTCGGTTAAGCGTCCAACTTCAGCCAGGTCACGATCTCGCGGTCCGTGAGTTCGAGCCCCACATCAGGCTCTGGGCTGATGGCTCGGAGCCTGGAGCCTGTTTCTGATTCTGTGTCTCCCTCTCTCTCTGCCCCTCCCCTGTTCATGCTCTGTCTCTCTCTGTCCCAAAAATAAATAAAAAACGTTGAAAAAAAAATTTTTTTTTAAATAAAATATCAATATCCACCCACCTCATCACCTTCATCTTTCCTTAAAGTTCATTATATTTAACATCCATTTGCTTTCTCCTCCCACTGGAATGTAAGAACCTAGAATAGTAGGGAACCAAGGAAATTTGTTGAATTAATTAATTAACTAATTAATTAATTAATATGTAAAACTTCCTTTGTCCTTCTACATTATAAATTCCATATGAACAGAGGGCAATTCAATCTTAGTGTGTCCTATATTCCAGTGCTTAAATAATGCTCATCCTGGGGCTCCTGGGTGGCTCAGTCGGTTGAGCGGCTGACTTCGGCTCAGGTCACGATCTCACAGTCCGTGAGTTCGAGCCCCGTGTCAGGCTCTGTGCTGACAGCTCAGAGCCTGGAGCCTGTTTCGGATTCTGTGTCTCCCTCTCTCTGACCCTCCCCTGTTCATGCTCTGTCTCTCTCTGTCTCAAAAATAAATAAACATTAAAAAAAAATTTTAAAAATAATGCTCATCCTGCTGCAATGGAATAACAAGAACCAGACTTACCTTCTCACCTTAAAAAACTGAAAACACTGGACAACATAGAAGAAATAACGGTTTATAGACATTGGACAACAGACAATGCAAGATAATGATCCCTGAGAAGAGGGAAACAAACTAATGAGCCCTATGGTTGCCCTAGCCTACTGCCTGGAGAGAGTTTCCAGGCTGCAAGGCAGGGAGAGGAAGCCCGAATTGGTCTTCCTAAGGTCTCACTAAACTGAGAAGAGAGATCGGAGAAATCAGAGAAGCCAGGACAGTTGCGTTCATGGGACATAGTAGCAGAGGGACCCCTGGAACTACTTCACATATTCACCAGCCAGAGTGAGCAATGTCACATCATACAGACCATCAGGTATAGCACGGCAGGAGTAGGGAAAAATAAGTCCTAGACCAGGGAATACTCTGATCTCACCAAACAAAGTTCAAAAGCAATCCTCATTAGGGTTAAGTGACTTTCAAGTAGCATAATATCCCAGAACAAAGCCCAAAACTACTTAAGTGAATACCAAAAATCCTAGCACTCTACAAGGTAAACTGTCCAGGTGAAATGTCTAATATCCAAGCAAAAATTAGCATCCAAGCAAAAATTACCACCCATGCAAATTAGCAGGAAAATAGAACTCATAATGAAAAGAAAAATCAATCAATATGCCCAGATTTAGAAATGACCCAAAAATAGAATTAGTAGGCAAGGACATTAAAACAAGTACCGTAATTTCATATTATAATTCTGTATGTTCCAAAAGGTGGAGGAAGGCATAAACATGTTAAGGAAAGACATGGAAGATATAATAAAGACTCAAATCAATCTCCGGGAGATGAAAAATATAATATCTGAAATGAAAAATACATTGGATGAAATTAACAGCAGGAATGCAGGAAAGTTGAACCCTAGCAATATAATCTAATATGGACCATTGGGGGGAAAAATGATTAAAGAATTAATGACCAAAACATCACTGTGTTGTGAAACTCATAGGCTTCATATATATATAATTGGAATCCTCAGTGGTAGGGGCAGAAAAAAATATCGAAGAAATACTGGCTACATTTTTTCCACAGATCCGAGAAGGTTAACAAATCCCAAACGCAAGAAAGATGAAGAAAACTACACCAAGGGACATCAGCATCAAATTGCTTAAAACCAGTGGTAAAAAGAAAAATCCTAAAAACGTAGAAAATGGACACATTACGTACAGAGGAAAAATATAAAAATTACAGCAATTTTCTCTGCAGAGACCATGCAAGTCACTGGTTCGGCATCATGAAAGCACTGGGAAAAAAGCTGTCAATCTAGAACTCTATATCCAAGAAAAAAAAAACTTTCAGAAATAAAGACAAAATAGATTTTTTCAGACATATAAAAGTTGAATGAATTCATTCCCAGCAGACCTGCATCACAAGAAATGTTAAAGGAAATCCTTTGGGCAGAAGAAAAATGATACCAGATGGAAATCTAGCCCTGCACAAAAGAATGAAGAACACCCAAAATTAAAAGACAATCATGATAATGTTTTGTAAACAATTTCCCCGGAGAAGCTGACATTTTGGTCTTTTTTCTCTTCCCGTATCTCAAAGTAAGATGGTTGCACAGAGATCTTTAAGAAATTTCATGAAAATATTGGGACACCTGGGTGGCTCAGTCGGTTGAGCGGCTGACTTCGGCTCAGGTCATGATCTCGCGGTTGGTGAGTTCGAGCCCCGCGTCGGGCTCTGTGCTGACAGCTCAGAGCCTGGAGCCTGTTTCAGATTCTGTGTCTCCCTCTCTCTGACCCTCCCCTGTTCATGCTCGGTCTCTCTCTGTCTCAAAAATAAATAAACGTTAAAAAAAGTTTTTTTTTTAAAGAAATTTCATGAAAATATTAACCAGCTAATATTATGGAGCATTAAAACAACATGTATTTAGTGAGCCATCACTGATCTATCATAGAAGATACTTATTAAAGGCTGAAGGAAGAAAAATGGATCGAGACGTGGGGGAGGGAGGAGGAAACACCAACGTGGTATTGGAGGCCATTTGCATTCATCACGTGAGCATCTCCCTTTTCCTTCTGAGAACTACCATATCCTTCAAGGCCCAGCAGAAGGCCTGGCTTTCCTTCTGCAAAGTGCTCCCGCACCAGTCCCTCATCTCCTGGGTGCGATAGAAGGAAATAAGAATGAAACTTAGCACTCTGGCTCTCAAAGGTTGTAGCCTCCATTCTAAGGATTTATAGGCTGGTCGACCAACACCCCCAAAGGAAGCCCTTGACAATAACTGCGAGGCTAACAGAATGTTTCTTTTTTTTGTTTTAATGTTTATTTTATTTTTGAAACACAGAGAGACAGAGCATGAATGGGGGAGGGTCAGAGAGAGAGGGAGACACAGAATCTGAAACAGGCTCCAGGCTCTCGTCGGTCAGCACAGAGCCCGACGCGGGGGCTCGAACTCACGGACCGTGAGATCATGACCTGAGCCAAAGTCGGACGCTTAACCGACTGAGCCACCCAGGCGCCCCAACAGAATGTTTCTGCTGTCCACACATATGTTGTTATACCTTGTGCAAGGTTTATAGCAAAGGACAGGCTCAGTTCATTTCCTGATGCGCTTAAATTTAAAATAAATCATGCATAGCATATTTATATTTTATGCCCCAAATTTCACTCCTGGCCAAAAAAAAAAAAAAAAAAAAAAGAACGATTGAACTGGCTTGAATATAATAAGCCATCATTAATGCCCTGTCTTCAGTAGCAGACTGGGGCCCAAAGTAATGACCACAAAAACTCCAGTAGTGCCTCTCCTTGGGCTGTGCCGCACGAGTCAAGACTGCCGAGCAATATCATGACAAGTTAGTCCAACCAGCTACCTACTAGTCTCAAAACAACAATAGAAATGTCTCTGGCATTTTTCTTTACTTGTTACTTGCGGACGTGCTTTGTGGCTCGTAAGTTTTATCCTCATAATGCAAATCAAGACTACAGTCAGCTCAAGTCAATCAGTCCAACAATTGCCAATTTTTGTACAGACAAAAATTAAGAATTACCTGAATTGTTCGTGTCTGACGTCTCCTTACTGAATAGATACTGACAAGGAAATTGTCTCCAGTGTTCTTCTGTCCCTGCTGGAGTCAGTCCTGTCCCCATCGGTGAACATGGGTCCCACCCTCGCTTTTCCAGAAGCAGGTTTTGGGAGCCAAGCCGTGTGGGCCTCGTGTGAGCCTGTGACAGGGAAGGGGTTCCTCAGAGGGACAGAGAAGGGGCTGGCTAAGCTGACCTTTCTCAGGCCAAAATAAACAGGCGCTTTGCGGTCATTATTTTAATTAGATAATTTAATCAGTCTTGACATGCTTTCTATACACAGACAAGAGCACGCCCGAACTGCCACGGGGTCAGTGATCATGAAAAGGTCTGATTTTTCCACTCACTCCTGGATACAAAAATAAGAACAAGCTAGGAAGAATTTTATTAACTCGTTTTTCCTTCACACAGTACCACTGAATGTTTTCCAGAGGTCTAGAAAAGAAAACAAGCCTAAGTACCAATTTTTTTAAGGAAGTTTTTCATTTTTCCTAATTTTCATGAAACAGGATGATTGCAGAAGCTCCCTGAGACAACCTGTATTCTCACCCAGCTGCCCTGTGTGAGAGCAGGTCCCTGGTCAAAGCAGCTGAGCCTTCCTGGGTGAGCCTTCTGGAAGAGAGGGGAGGAAGGTGGGTGGAGGAAGGCGGGGAGCAGAGGGGAAATAGAAACAAAGTGAGGATGTTTTCCTTTTTTAGAAAAGCATAATGAATAGGAAAAACAATACATATTTTAACAAGTTTCTTCTTTCTTTCTAGAAGCAACATAATGCTCACATACATGCAGAGTCCTAGGTCCAAATTACTATCCAGGAAGACTTACTATTTCTGCTCAACCAAACCTTTCTTTTTACCTGAAGTGTGGTCCCCGTATTTGGCTTCCCTTAGAGGTTGTTTCAGGTCATCTTCATGGGTCAGGATCCCTCTCCCCTGCCACTCATTCCCTGTTTAATTTTTTTTTTCAACGTTTTTTATTTATTTTGGGGACAGAGAGAGACAGAGCATGAACGGGGGAGGGGCAGAGAGAGAGGGAGACACAGAATCGGAAACAGGCTCCAGGCTCCGAGCCATCAGCCCAGAGCCCGACTCGGGGCTCGAACTCACGGACCGCGAGATCGTGACCTGGCTGAAGTCGGACGCTCAACCGACTGCGCCACCCAGGCGCCCCTCATTCCCTGTTTAAAAGGAGACTCTTGGGGCGCCTGGATGCTCAGTCATGAGCGTCTGACTCTAGATTTCAGCTCAGGGCCTGATCTCATGGTTCGTGAGTTCAAGCCCCACATCAGGCTGCATGCCGACAGCGCAGACAGAGCCTGCCTGGGATTCTCTCCCTCTCTCTCTGCCCCTCCCCAGCTGGGTCTCTCTCTCAAAGTAAATAAATCAACTTAAAAAAAAAAAAAAAAAAGGGAGACCCTCACATTACCACTTGGCCACTTCCCATTAGTCTAGAAGCATGAAACACTCTTCATTTTTTCTTAATCGACCAAGGCCCTGAACTTTCATTTGCTTTCCTGCTACTATAAATTCCAAGGTGCCTCTTACTTAATAAAGTCACCCCTGCAGCTCTGTGTCAATAATCCCTCCTGATTCCTTTCCCTTAGAGCAACTCCCACTGGACGAATAACTGTTTGTGGAACAGACTGCCTTCTCCAGAAAGGTCAGGCCCAGTGGATTCTACATATTTTAGGTACTAATCCTTCGTGACTTCCATGTATTACAGTCATTCTCATCCAGTGTTTGTGACCTGATCTTCATTTTCCTTTAAAGTAGGTTTCACGCCCAGCAAAAGCCCGACACGGGGCTTTGAACTCACGACCCTGAGATCAAGACCTGAGCTGAGATCAAGAGATCAAGAGTCAGATGTTTAACCAGCTGAGCTACTCAGGAGCCCCTTCACTTTTTCTTTTAATGGCCAGTATTTCCTTGATGAGCCAAATTTTTAATTTTTTTTTAATGTTTATTTATTTTTGAGACAGAGAGAGACAGAGCATGAACAGGGGAGGGTCAGAGAGAGGGAGACACAGAATCGGAAACAGGCTCCAGGCTCCGAGCTGTCAGCACAGAGCCGGACGCGGGGCTCGAACTCACGGACCGCGAGATCATGACCTGAGCCGAAGTCGGCCGCCCAACCGACTGAGCCACCCAGGCGCCCCGCCAAATTTTTAATTTTGATGGGAGTCAAATCTATCATTATTTCTTACTTATTGCTTGTGCTTTTTTGTGTCTTCATTAAAAAAAAAAAAATCTTTTCCCCCCAAATGGCGTAATGATATGTTGTTATAATGTTTTCTGATGTTTTAACATCTTTTAATTTCATCTTTGTTTTTAATCCAATTAGAATAAGGCTTTGTTATGCTATGAGGTAAGCCATCCTTTTTATTTGTTTTCCTAAGGGTAACCATTTGTCTCAGCTGCTTTGATGGCATAGCCCATCCTTTTCTCAACTGTGTGCAATGAAATCTGTCATTTACAAAGCTTCTACCCATGTGATTTGTCGACATATATGCATATTAAAGACATGATTTTTAGAGACCTTCAATTCCAATTCAATATCCTAGGGTTTATCCTAGCCTGCCCCCTTAGCTCATTTATAACTCTTTTCTCCAACAGTGAGAAATGTAGCTTTCATTATCTACAATATATTTACTTCTTTGCTCTCTCCTAGAATAAACACAAAGTACTTTCAGACCCTTGCGCTAGCAAAACAGAGGACATTATGTACCACCCCAAAGAATTAGGTGTGGAAGAGAAAAAACCAAGTCTGCCCCTCTCCCTCCCATTGGTAAAGATGCAGAGAGTCATAGGACGGTGATCCTTATTCGGTGGTTGGTTCCACGTTCATTCACCCTTCCCAACAAAGAAAAATTCACAAAATTTTCCTCCCGCCTCGTTTTCCTGCCAAAAGGAAACCCAAGGAGATTTATAACAAAGAGGATTTTGTTTCTCTAATGCTCTCTAGGAATTGGTTTGGAAATGTAAATGCAATGTATTCACACCTTCGCCATTTTTTAATCTGTTCTTAACAGCCACATTGGCTGACTCGGAGGTGCCATCCACCCATCTGGAAACAGGGAAAACCGGGACAACATGGCTTCTGTCCTTGCAGGCGTCTCTAGCAGAGACAGCGAGGCTCCTAGATGAAAATTTTAGATGAAAATTTTAGAGCTTTGCTTTCCACTAAACCATGTTGCTTTCCCAAGACGTTGAAATATCTGGAGGGAAACATCTGGGGGCGAGTCTGGGGGAGGTGAAGACAGCATGGAAGAACGGAGCTCCTTCCCTTCAAAGCCAACTTTCCAAGCCTGTGCCGAAGGAAGTTCCATTCTTTCCCACATGTCTCTGCCTGGCTAAATATAAATCCATCTTGGTTTATATTATGCTGCCTCTAATTGAATCACATTCTTCATTTGTTTAATTCAGAAACAATAAGCCATCCTGAGCCCTCCCTGGGAAGCCTGCCATGGCCTCTGCAGGCCCAGTTCCCAGGCACGTCGGGCAGGGCCTTGGCACAGCACCTCACCCAGGAGCGTTTCGGGGTTCAAATGGAGAGATAGCGAATGGGCCCGTTTTAGGAAGTCCTTAGCATGATTGCCGCATCAAGGATTCCAACAGAAAACCTAATACGCACCAGATGCTGAAAAAGGCATTTCAGAGCATTAACCCCTGGCTCTTGACTTTAACCAAAAAGTCCTAAGTGAAATTGGGACAGATGGTACTTCTTTGACATGACGAAATATCTACTGCAGAGCAGAAGCCAACATCAGCTTGCCCCAGCAGTGAAGCTCTCGGGTATCGTGCCGGAAAATAGAGAGAAAGAAGGGAGATGTAAGGCAAAATGGTCATTATTTGTAGAGAACGTGATTATGTACAGGAAAACCCAGAGGAATCCATTTAAAAAGTAACAGAATTAGGGGCGCCTGGGTGGCTCAGTCGGTTGGGCGTCCGACTTCGGCTCGGGTCATGACCTCGCGGTCCGTGAGTTCGAGCCCCGCGTCGGGCTCTGGGCTGACAGCTCAGAGCCTGGAGCCTGCTTCGGATTCTGTGTCTCCCTCTCTCTCTGCCCCAACCCGCTCGCATTCTGTCTCTGTCTCTCTCAAAAATAAATAAACATAAAAAAAATTAAAAAACAACAACAACAACAACAAAGGGTAGAAGCAGCCCAGGTGTCCATCAAAAGACAAATGCAGAAACAAAATGTGGTCTATACCTGGCTGGACTATTACTCAGCCTTAAAAAGGAAGGAAATTGCGACGAACATGGACGAACCTCGAGGCTACTACACTAAGTGAAATAAACCAGTCCCCAAAAGACGGACACGGTATGCTTCCACTTCTATGCGGTCCCTCGAGCAGCCAAATTCATAAAGCCGGAAAGTAGAATGGTGACTGCCAGGGGCCAGGGGAGGAGGGAATGGGGAGGTATTATCTAATGAGTACAGAGTTTCGGTTTTGCACGATGAAAAGAGTTCTGGAGACAGACGGACCTGATGGTTGCACAGCCATGTGAATGCAATTTAATACCACTGGGCTGTCCACTGAAAGGTGGCTAAGGGGGTGAATTTGGGGTTCTGTGTATTTTACCACCATTAAAAGAGAGCGAGCGAGAAGAAGCAGGCCTGGGGTAAATAGCCTTTATCGTTTTACCTATTATATGGCCCAAGCGGCCTCGGCCAGCCATGGTTTGTTCATGGCCAGGCGTCTACAGCAGGCACACCAGGTAAGCAGTCCCTTGCAGAATGCAGTGGGGAGGGGAGATTCCCGTACGGAAATGTCACTCCCTGCCCAGGCCAGTGCCGAAAGGCAGGCCGCACAGGGGCACCTGCTTGCTCTCCCCTGGAGCCAGCCACTGCTCGCCGTCCCGTTCAGCGGAAACACCAGGCTGGCAACCGAAAGCCCTCCAACGGCGATTTAAATCTTCGTGGCAATCTCCGGGAAGATGGCAAAGGGAGGTCTCATTCAAGACTCAGAGCGAAGTCTGATTTTATGATTCTCTGGCCTGTGTCTCTGTGTCTCTCCCCATGCCACCCACATCCCTTCCCTCCCTTTAGCTGCCAAAGAAAACTCCCTCCCGCCGGCCGGCTCTGGCTGTGCCTCCTTCCTTCCTCTCTCGCTGATGTGGATCTTACACTCCCCACCCCCGCCACCGCCTTCTCAGAGCCATGCCAGTCCGGGCTGTTTCCATCTCCCTCGACCCAGCAAAGCAGAACAGAGCAGGCAAAGACAGACCTCTCCTTCCCACGCAGGGATCAGAGGGCAGCGAGCAAGCACTCCAACGTCCTCCTGTAGGATGTGAAGCGCCGTTGCTGCGCTGTTTCATTTTCCCCAGGGTGTTCAGGGTTTGGGAGGCCGCAAGCCAAAACGCTTCGAAGATCACACAGGCTCAACTGTGAGCGAGTGGACTGATCACGATCCCCAAGGATGGTTGAGGAACAGCCCCTGGAGCCACTTTGTTTACATTAGGACGTGGTGAACCTTTAAGCCCGTCCCACAGGTCTGCCACTGGGCATTGCACCGGATGGAGCCCCCTTTCCCAAACCTCCTTGTGGTGAGGCAAGCACCTTGGATTTTACCGTCAGACTATCGAAATGCCCTGTCCCTCCAAAGCCACGTGTCCTTCTGATACATTATGAGACAAAGCCAAATAACCGAGAGCTCGCTCTTAAAATCCCATCAGTACCCATGAAGGCTTCTGAGCTGCCCTTAGGTGCCATGAATCATGCCAGTTTATAAGTCTCTGGTCCCATGTTTGCGCTAGTCTACCTTCCGAAGAGGCACATGTGAGTCCCTTCTAAGTTTGGGGGATTCGTGGACTCAGGAGCTGGGCTGAGCCTTTTGCTCTTGGGGTGTTTACTCTCTGGACTCCCTGGGGGTGGGGGTGGGGGGGCTCAGGTGAGGCCCCGGCCACCTCCTGCTGGGTCACGGCTAGTTCACGTCATTGCAACGTCTTCCAACCCAAGGCCAAGCCCAGAGTTTCTGTGCTTCTGGGTTTTCCATTTGATGTGGTTTTTTGAAAATACAACTAATCCTTAAAGAGCATCTCTTATTTCAAATCACAGCTCAGGGCTATTTTCCAGGAAGGAAGTTAAACTCCGCTCTGAACTCTCTCCTTCCCATTTTCATCATGGAGACCCGTTAATTTAATTTACCCCCCAACTGAGCGTCCGTGGCAGAGGGGGCAGAAGGTGCTTTGGGAAAGACTTGCACTTATAGAACTGTCCCTGTCACCCCCGACCCCTCCGAGGCCAAGGCAAACTCAACCACGTGCCGTGTCCTGGAGCCACGCAGCCTGCCTCTCAGGCCAGTCTCAGGCCTCACCACACCAGCCACAAGAATGTTCTTTCCCATTCTCTCCCTGGGCCTCCGCGTTCTCCTTTATGAAGAGTGAGTAGCAACCTCCAATAAAAGGAGGAAATAAAAAGTAATATTGGCTGATGGCCAAGCAACAGCTGAAAGTTATCACTTGGCTTCTTCACATTTCTCTGTCTGTGGATATTTACTCTAAAAAGACACATTTTCCCTGTAAAGCGGTTCCATGCTGTTTCTCACAGCAAACGTGATGATTGAACGGACAACAATTCTCAACTTAAAGCTCGCATTTTCACACGGTCCCAGGAAGTGACTTTTTCAGATGTCATAGTTGTGCGCGGCGTAACTTACAGACACGGAGCGCCATCCAGAGGTCCTGCCGGACCAGTCAAGGCAACGTCCAGCCCTGCTGCCCCAGCGGACCGTGAGCTTGGCATCCTTTTCACCGAGCCGCAGTGACAGCAGGCTTAGCCTGCAAAGTGGCGAGAGGTCGACGCCACACAGAATGCAGAACCCTCCACCCCGCTCCCCTCCGACACTGGGACCCAAAGTGAGCATTGTGTGGGGCGCCTGGGTGGCTCAGTCGGTTAAGCGTCCGACTTCGGCTCAGGTCATGATCTCACGGTTTGTGGGTTCGAGCCCCGCGTCGGGCTCTGTGCTGACAGCTCGGAGCCTGGAGCCTGTTGCAGGTTCTGGGTCTCCCTCTCTCTGCCCCTCCCCCGCTTGTGCTTTGTCTCCCTCTCTCTCGAGAATAAATGCACATTACAAAAAAAAAAAAGTGAGCGTTGTGTAGGCGTGGATCCCCCGTGTAGTGAACAACTACCAGTAAATGGCATTGCTTTAGGCCCTTGACATGCCTCACGTTAGCCTCGCAACAAGTCTGATATGGATCCTTCTGTTCCTCGGAGAATCCAAATTCTCCAGAATGCTGTTTATGGACCCTCTGGGGCAGTGGGCATCCCACCCAGCTGCCTGAAATGTGTTATTCCTGAGATCCGGGCTTCTTTGGTCCCACAGTAAGGAAGGACTGATGGGGTGGGCCCGAGGGGGCCAGACTTGCAGGGGAAAGTGAGGGAAAAACTCACTCTAAGGGACGAGGGAAAAACTCACTCACAGGTACATACACACCTGTGGCTGAGGAGGAACAGGTCAGACTCCCATGGAAGGGCGCCTGCCGAGTGCCTGTCACTCGTGCTGCCCCAGCTCAGGCCATTTTGACACATACCTGGTGGGGGGTGGGAGTGGGGGACCAAAAGCTGAAGAGCTCTTCTGAGAGGTCCACGGTCCGCAGGTGCCCGGAACAGCAGCCCCATGGGGCCTCCACAGGGCAGTTTGCTAACAGACACTGATTGGCCCTGAAGAAGCATCAGCACGACCATGGCCTTGACCATCGGGCACCGTCAGGCACGCCCGTGTCCCAGGCATTAGCTCCGACGCAGGAACCACTCCAGAATGAAACGGAAGACGAGAGGCTGAGGCTCCCTGCAAAGCCTTTGCAGCAAAGGGGCTGTGCCTTCTATTTTCATTGCACGAATACTTCTCCGTACCTTCTGCTGCGCTCGCAGGATCCAGTTTGCTCCTGGTTAGATGAATACATTTTGCGTCGCCAAACCAGTATTTCTGGTCTCCGCCTCGTCCCTGAGCCAAAGGGAGTGAAGCAGATTTGTGGCCCCCATCCTGTCAGCTTGTCTCTGCGGCAGGCACCCGTGGGCAGCACCCTGGGCTGCGGAGCTATCGTCAGCTGTCTCTGCTCCCAGCATCCTCTCGGACTTAGAGAAATTGAGGTTTTGCCTGCAACATTTCTTTGGGCACATCAGAGAAACAAGCTGTATCTTCCAGGTGTTCTCATATGATCTTCACCGAATGTATGGAGCCTGCGTCCTCTGTGATGTCATGTGCCATTCTCCCCCTCTCGTTCTCTCCCCTGGCATAATTTACTTTTTTGACACAAATAATGCAGCTCTTTGACGAACTTTCTCCGAGGCAGAATCCTCTTATCCTCTCCTAAACCAAAGGTATTTTGCAAAAACAACAGGGTGTAAACTCTAAGGGGTGTTAATCCCGGGGATTGCACAGCGAGCCGACCAGTAGACCATCACCCCTCGCACAGATGAAGAGACCTCGGGCCTAGAAACGGTGTCACCACAGCGACACTTTCAGAACCTGGTGTCCGACAAGCAATCGGATTTAACCAGGCGTTTGTATGACCTGTGAATTATGGGTCCTTCCATTACAAGCGTGCTTTTACAAGCATGACTTCGGCTAAGATCCCCATGTCGCTGGTGTCTGGAGGAACGGGAGGCAGAGCTACTGGATGGGGCAGGATGGGATGGGGGGACATCTTGAAGTTTGGGAAGAGGTAAAGTCCCACCCACTCGTGAAATGAGAGCACTCCAGACCTTCAGGCAAACTCCAGAAGTGTCCCTCCTCCCCGCGTGCTGGGACCCTCTCCAAATGAATGAGAAGATCACAGAACTCTCCGATTAAGATGCACATATCCTTGGAGAACAGCACGGACGCTCTCAGCCGTAGTAGTTTAGGAAGGATCACTTCTCAGGAACAAGCCACGCTGCTCCTGGGGCTGATGGCCAGAAGCAGGGGTGGGGGGGGGGGGCATCAGTGCCAGGAGAGGGCAGCTGGGCAGGAGAAGGAGAAGTCTGGAGCCACTGGGCTCAAGAGGAGGGGCTTGTGAATGTAGCCTGAGAGCAGCAGGGAAGGATTCTGGGGAATCCTGGACTCCTTCTCTTACTTTCTGTGTGCAGTCGATCGGCAAACCCTGCCAACCCCATCTTCCAACAGAATGCGAACCCCCTTCCATGGCCATACTCTCTGCTCAGGCCACCCTTGCCCTCATCTGGGTTAGAGCCTCAGCCTCTCCCTGGCCTCAAACCTGCTGTCTCCCCCTCCTATCCATTCACTCTCCACATTGCAGTCACACACTCTTTGGATTATTCGCGATGTATCTATCTGATGCCGTCTACTCTGCTCAAAGCCAGTTCCCTAGCCGGCTTTTTGGATGAGCGTCTGATTCACACAGCGTCGCTCACAGAGCCGTGACAGACTATCTCCACCTGAAGCTTCAGCCTCAAGTCACTTCTTCTCACCACCCACCCAGCGCTCCTGCCAGACCCACCACCATCCATCCCATCTCTCCAAAAAAGCCTGTGTGTTCCTCCAGGCCCCGTGCCCACTGTTCTGGTCCTTTCCCTAGACCATCTTCCTCCCTTTTCTCCTTGCTCACTCCTCACATCATGTACAAGTCACGGACTTGTGTATTCCTTCCAGATCCCACCAGATTGGGTGATTTTCATCAAAGGCAGAGGTTCTCAACTCTGGCTGCCCGTGAAAATCTCCCGGAGAGTTTGAACAGAAACTGCATCAACGCCCAGGCTCACCTTCCCCTGGAACAATTAAATCCGCCTCCCTGGGGTGTGCTTGGGCCAGGGAAGTCTGCCAGGGGGCCAGGTCTGAACATTGGCATAGCCCATGCTGCCCAAGGAGCGAGTGATTTCACCACCATAACCTTGATCACAAACTGGGAATTGCTGGCATCGCTATCACGTGATCATCACCATCATTACCATTTCAATCATGATAATCCTTGACACGCTTTTCAAACATCCATGCCTGTCTCTGGATTTTCACATATCCAAAGTTGAAAGCCATGCCCAACTTCAGCCCCAGGCTCCCTGCCAAAGCGTGCTTTTGACCTACAAAGGGATATCACCTATTTTCTACTTGGCCACCTAAGACACCAGGTGCCGTATTTCTATTCACTTCTGTTGTTTTGACACAGGAAATAAAGCCAACAAGTGAGGCCACATATTGGAATGGAGTTTTCTGGAGGCTCTCAGGCTCTGGCTGCAGGTGCCAAACCCTATCAGCACAGAAAGGCTCTCTTAGCCATGGTCTGGACAAAGAACTGTTCTCTCGTCATTGTTTATTACGAAGAGCCCGCAGAGATTCCTGAAGATTACTCAACAGTGCCTGCGACTCTGGCCTCTGTTGATGGCTGAGTGACTGTCATTGTTTTTAGAGCACAGCTCATAACATGGGCTAGAATCACTCGGGGCCAGTTAATCAGAAGGCAGAGGTGATAACAGCATCTTTATGATATACAGTTATGTGATAAGATGTAGACGTAATGAGAACTCTTTTCTGCTGGGAAAGATTAAAGACATGAAGTCCTGGCTTAGGAAGAAAAGACTCTTTGTCCTGCTGAAGCAAAGTGACCGGATGTCTTGATTTAAGCAGAACGGGGCCTGATGCCTTAGGACTTGCCCCCCATCTGTGATCTGGGGTTATTTCCTTCTGTTTTCTAGGTTTCTGAGGCACCACTTCAAAGAATCTGAACTCTTCTGAGGCTGGCCTGCCTCCCCTGGGAAGTAGCGGCCCCACTCAGAGACCGGGGCTGGGCCACCCCAAGCACAGAGAGGAGGCCAGGGGAAGCGTGCCCTGACCTGCTTTCTTAGCACCCATTTTGGGGGGGGTGTGGCATCAACATCTTGACAAGACCAGCATCCGTGATCCAGAAGCAGCTCCCTGCTGGTCCCCTTCCACGGAAGCTGCTCTGGGTTTCCTCCTGCAAGGATCCATCAGATGGGCCCATCAACCGTGTCAGAGGAATAGGAAGAAAAATCCAGGGGTTTGGAGCTGTTCTAAGTTGGTGGCCATGGCGGGAGTGGGGAGAAGTCGGGAGTGGGAAAATGGGGAACCTGCCAGTGACTAACCAGCCATCTGGCCTGGAGCAAAGTGGTTTTCCTTCTCTATGTCTGTGTTCTTCTTCTGTGAATTTAGAAAAGTGAATGGAAGACCACCGCTTTGTCCCCAAAGGCAAGGTCTATATCCATTACGGTTGACATTGAATCTCTAGCACCTTGCCTGGTGCCTGGGGCACGGCAGGACCTCCGTAAAAGCTGCTGAATGAAGTAATGAATATCTGCGGGAATGCAACAACCTCTAAAGGTCCCCTTTGGCTCTCAATTCTGTGATTCTTGCCAGATTTTTTTTTTTTTAATCGCTCAGCCTGCAAAATTTGCGCTGAGCCCAACCCCTCATAACTTGGTCACTGCGCAATGAGTGACGGGATCTGCCTAAATGCTTGAACCTCTGTGGGGATTCCCAAAGAACACCAAGAAACACACAGCCAAAAGGAGAGAGGGATCGCATTTAACAGCCTCTAATTTTTCGGCCCCGTGGGACTGTGGCACGCTCTAGATCTGGAGACAGAACACATGATCTGAAAGTCACTTTTGTCAAATACCAGATTTTTGCCTTTGAAGAGGTTGCTTGATCCCTCTGAGACTCAGTTTACTCATCTGTAAAGTTGGATAACGTTGTAATTATTACACAGACTCACACACGTATACTCACGCCGCCACTCACGCCGGTTTGTCTTCGTGATTAAATGAGAAAATATTCGTGACCAGACTTCGTAACAAAAGAAATGCAACCACGTGCCAGGCTTCACGATCTTATAAGGCCAGTGGTTATCTTCAAAACTGGTCTAAGTGAACAGAACATAAAAAGCAATTACTGATGTAACTCTCCCAATGCTGCCACTATAGAACTTTTGAACATCAAACAAATCTTCTGGAATAACGTCTTAATGTTTTTAGTATACACATCGAGGAGCATGTGGATTCAGTTTCACTACATACATACACTAGGGTTGCAGAAGAACATCCTGGGGAAGAAATGTGAGATTTGGGAGAACCCGAAGCTATTAAAAAAAAAAAAAAAAAAAAAACACGATAATTCAAAAGAAAAGAAAACTAGTATTTCATGAGTGCGTGGTATTGGCCAGATGCTTTCTGTACATCATCTCCCTTAATCCTCACAAAACCCCATGGAATGTGGACTGCTGCCCCTTGTTTATAGATAAGACAACAGGAGTTCAGAGAGGGTGAGTTATTTACAGGAAGTCACGAAGTGTGCCAAAGCTGAGACTTGACCCTGAGTCTGACTCAGGCTAACGCTGCTTGCCACGTTCTCCTCTGCCCTGCCCTGCTTTGCAAGAGAGTGGAGTCATTACCGCCCCCTCTGCACATAAAAAGTCACCTTCCCTCAGAAAAATGTGGATGTCCCCCCCCCAGGGGCTCTGTGGACCTCAAAAGCTCTGGACGTTGATATGTTTTCTTAGCCCCTATTGGGAATAATCCATAAAATGGTCCCGCTCTGAGAATTAACGTCAATGACCACTGTACTAATGCTAAGGCAGAAACGCATTGCCAAGTGCATTTGCTTATTTAGTAAATATATGTCTCAGGCACTCGGCCACATCCCAGGCGGGCTCGTGAAAACACCATATTTGGGAGCTTTCCATTGGAGCAGAGACTCTTTGATAAACAGTGTGGAAATGACCATGAAATTAGCTAGGACTTCTTGGCTTTCCTGGAAGAATCTGGCTAACTCTCCCCTTCCATTTCCAGGGCGGCACTAGCTTGCTGTCTTCTCATGAGAACAACAGAGTCTGCTGCTTTCTCCGCACTTGGCCGAGTCTTTCCAGCAAGACAGGATGAGACACCTGTCAAGGCAGTGACCCGCACAAGCATTCCGTCAGGCCTGAGGAAGAGCTGGCCGGCGCACACGGGAACGGCCACCTGACACCTTAGCTCTGCAACCAGAGCTGGACATACAATCTGCACAGCTGTCAGGAGGAAGAAGGGAACAGATACTCCATGCGATAGGTGCATCCCGTCCCGGTGGTCTTTTTACATCTTCCTGTACAGAAAAGAGGAGAGGGGGCTTGTTGAAGGTCAAGGCCAGGGGACATGGTTTCGGTTGAGGGGCGCTCCTGAGGCTATTCTATCCTCTGTCCGGAGATGCTGTCTCACACACACAAGCCTGAGAGATGCTTAGTTACAAGAACTCGCTCTTAAACAGACCAAAGAGAACTTTCCAAGCTCATAGGTGACTTAAAAAAAAAAAAAAAAAAAAAGCTCCCAGGGTAAGATTTCTCAGTGAGGACATTTCCCGATGTCGTTTAGCATAACCGCTTAAGAAAATAATTTCTATTTGCATGACATTTTATAATCTATCAAGTACTTTCATTTTCATTACCCTCATATAACCATTTGCACAACTCTTGAGGTAAAAATGGTTATTGTTGCTGTTGTTATTCTCGTATTGATCGTGTGAAAACCAGCTCAAGCGGAAGTTAAGATAGCTGCCAATGCCCGACTTTGTCATTAACATTGGTACTCAAACGCACGTTTTCTGGCCAAAAATCCTACGATCTTTCTCAGGATTTCTCTTGGGATTTCTGTCATCGCTTGACCAACAGTTTCTTGCGATAGGAATTACATCTCCTGAGCATGTGTTACAGAGCCCAGTATCTAAACAAAATGCAAACTTTATGGATGGTTTTAATATGGAGCTTGCGGTGAACACTTCCGCAAAATAATTGAATAGACGACGTGAAACAACATGAAAGACAACCGTGTCCATTTCTGCTATCACTTTTTCATTACCTGTGCCCATCGTTGTCATCATCACGAATGCACATTTCGCTTGTGCTCCCAATACGCATGTACGTGTGCCATTTTTATTGGCCCACACGATCCTCCATTATATTCGTGCACCACAATTTACCAACCCATTTCTCCATTTGGGGCTTTCAAGATAGTTTTCCTTTAAAATAGAGTTATGAGCTCCTCCCCCTGCATGTACCTGGCTGTGCCTCTTCTGAAAAGCTCAGTTAGCCGGACAGGTAAAATTCTTGTTTGTACCTGAGCTACTTCTTAAAAAGTAAAGCTTTTCAGGGTGGCTGGGTGGCTCAATCAGTTAAGCGTCTAACTCTGGCTTTCAGCTCAGGTCATGATCTCATGGTTCGTGGGATCAAGCCCTGTGTCAGTCTCTGTGCTGACAACATGAGCCTGCTTGGGATTCTCTCTACCTCTTTCTCTGCCCCTCCCCTGCTGACACATAGTCTCTCTCTTTCTCTCTCTCTCTCTCTAAAAATACAAGCAAATACATTTTTTAAAAATTAAAACTTTTCAAAATCTCAGGCCAACTGAATCAGAACCTCTCTGGAAGTAGAAGGGAGCAATCTCCATTTGAACAAGCTCCCTAGTGACTTCATAAGCATGAGTTATTTGTGTGAACCTACATAAAGCTGCTATCGATAATTTAGTGCCTTTCATTTGTTTACCTGATCTTATTTGAGTCGACAAATTCCTCCCACCATCGTAAAACATCTCTTGCCTCTTATCCTGTGTGGACAAGGATAGTTCTGGAAGACTCTGGGTGAGGAGTCCAGGCTTCATCTCAACCCAAAGAGGTAGCCACTTGTGATTCCTCAACATGTGACTGAATAAGAGTCCAGTGAGGGGAAGCCTTCTGTTCGGGAATGTATCTGCCGCTTTCTCCAATAAGCAATTACCCAACTGCTTCATGAACTCCATTATAAACACTCAGACCACCCAACAGAAAGGCAACATCGAGCCTCTTTTTGCAATCAGCTTGCCATTGTGTGTGTGTGTGTGTGTGTGTGTGTGTTTCTAAATATAAAGTAGCCACAAAAAGGGTAGATGAGGTTCCCAGGATGGCTCCCAGAAGAACTCTAAAGAATGCTATTTTTTTCTTTATCAAAACTTCCATTCAATTAGAACTTAAGAAATACTTTTTATAAAAATCATGTACCGCAGCACCTGGATGTCTCAGTCAGTTAAGCGCCGGACTTCAGCTCAGGTCATGATCTCATGGTGCGTGGGTTCGAGCCCCATGTCAGGCTCTGTGCTGACAGCTCAGAGCCTGGAGCCTGCTTCCGAGTCTATGTCTCCTCTCTTTCTGCCCCCCCTTGCTCTCTCTCTCTCTCTCTCTCTTTTCTGTCTCTCTCTCAACTAAAATAAAAAAAAAATTTTTTTCATAAAAGTCATGTACCAAAATGCTTTTTTGACATTCAAGGACCAGTATTCAGAAAGGTGAGATTCTGCTGTGAAATATGGTAGGAAGCTCTGGGGTCTTTCAGTACAGATGTAAGAGTGTACTCATTCAAAGGCCTGTGCTCATCACTTTGCAGCATGAGGCTGGGAAACCACTGTAGTTGGATTTCCCAAAGTCAGAGCTACCCTTGGTGGTTGCATGGACAGGCGAAGCCAGAGGGCTAGGCTCTTTCACGGTGATTACTCTCCTGGGCTGGCTTGATGTGCAACAGTGGGTATTAGGATTTTATAAAGAAAAACCTTTGGGTTTTGGAATCCAGCAGTCCTGGATCTGAATCCCATCTCAGCATGATCTTGTATAGGTCAGCTAACTGCTCAGTTGCTCCTGGATCTGCTTCTTTTTCTCCTATTTTATCAAAATGTATTAGTCGTGGGGCGCCTGGGTAGATCAGTCAGTTGAGCGTCTGACTTTGGCTCAGGTCACGATCTCGCCATCCGTGAGTTCGAGCCCTGTGTCGGGCTCCGTGCTGACAGCTCAGAGCTGGGAGCCTGCTTCGGATTCTGTGTGTCTCTCTCTCCCTGCCTCTCCGCGCCAACGCCCCTCCCCCCCCCAACTCTCTGTCTCTCTCTCTCTCAAAAATGAATAAACCTTAAAAAAAATAAAAAATAAAATGAGTCCTGTGGCTCATTTGGTCAGCGCTCTACTTCAACAAAACCTATCCCAATAAACTGTGTATGGTTGATGGCTGGTTGATGCTTTACCCTTTGCAGTATAGCATCTGAGTTCTAGAAACAGCCTTAATGCCTTAAACTTGTAACTTCCAAAATGATGATCCCAGGTTTGGGGCACGCCATCAGTAGAGGTCTTGGTGGGGGAGCTCCAACCCTCCCTCCCCGTCTCTACCCACAGCGTTCCCTGTTCTTTTAGCCGAGCTCTGCCCAAGCTTGCATTCAAAAAGAAGGAAAAAGTCCCACTTCTGTGGAAGTCAGAATTCTACATTGCAGGACCCCATCCCAGGACTCCTTGCCTAATGTGTGAGTACGATGAGCTACCACTCCCATGATTAGATTATGTTGTGATGACACATTTGACCCTTAGACAGATTATCCAGGTGGCCCTTAAGGGCAGAGTGCTTTCTCTGGCTGATGGCAGAAGAGGACTGATGGAGAGATTCCAAGCAGAAGGAGAATTGGATATGCATCTTAACTGCTTTGAAGATGGAGAGAGACTAATGCTTATTGAGATGTGCAAAGCATTTCCCTCCCACACCCCCAGGAGGCATAACAATCTACTCCCATTTCATACACAAGGCAAGAGAATTCAGTACAGATTAAGAATCTTCCCAAACTCAGTATGTGTAACTGAGCTTCAAAAACCCGGCTTCTCTTACAACTAAATGAGAAAAAGATAACCAACTTATTAAAACCCTCTGTAAAAAGTCAAACAGGCAGGTCACAGAAACAAAAATAGAAATGGACCCCGAAAAAGATGCTCAATCTCATTCAAAACTAAATACATGCAAATTACCTGAAATACTGTCTACTTATCTATTCACATAAATTTTAAAGTTTAACAGGTCATGATCTTGGGGTTGTGGGATCAAGCCCCACATCGGGCTCTGTGCTGAGTGTGGAGCATGCTTAAGATTCTCTCTCTCCCTCTGCCTCTCTCTCTCTCTCTAAAAAAAAAAAAAAAAATTAAAAGCTTAATAATACCAAGTATTAGGGAGGGTAAAACATAGATGCTGTCTTATATTATTGATAGAAATGTAATTTGGAATATCCTTTTAGGAGATCAATATAGCAAAATTTATCAGAATTTGAAATATACATAGCCTTTGACTCAGGAACCTCTCAGCTAGGAACTGGCCTACAGATGCACTCACGAAAGTATGCCAGTGTGTCTGTATAAGGATGGTCACTACAGCATTCTTTGTAATAACAAAAACAGTAACAACATCTTAAATGTACAAGAAGACATATAATAAATTATGATTCAGCCCCACAACAGAACAGGTACACAACAGAAAGAATGAGATTAAGGTCAGCCTACATGGTCAAGGATCCAAAATAACCAATAAATCTTCATGGGCCACCTGGGTGGCTCAGTCGGTTAAGCATCCAACTCTTGATTTCGGCTCAGGTCATGATCTCAAGGTTGATGGGTTCCAGCCCCGCCTCAGGCTCTGCACTGACAGCAAGGAGCCTGCTTGGGACTCTCTTTCTCCCTTTCTCTCTGCCCCTTCCCCACCCGTGCTCTCTTGCTTGCTCACTCTCCCCCTGTCTCTCTCAAAATAAATAAACATTTTTTAAAAATAAGGCAGAAATCTTCAATGAGAGAAGCAAGACACCCACCAACATATCATATGATATCATTTGTGCATATCGTTTTTAAACAGTATACATTAGATGAAAATATTTGACTTAAAATTCTTTAGAAGGATCAACAAGAAATCGTTAAGAGCTATTGCTCTTTGGAGAGAAACTCCAGAAAATACGGATGAGAGTAGAGGAGTTTTGACCTTCCTTAAAATAAAATACTTAAATATGCACGTATATGTATTATTTAAAACGTGTACGTTATCTTTAAGCATATTTACATAAGTGAATGTATGGATGTGGGTGTTTAGTTAGATAATTAATGAATATGGCTTGGAAAAGAATAAACTATGCACAACTCAAAGTCCGTTTCACAGCAGCTTCTTGTTCCGTAGGATAAGGAAGACACAAAACCAGGGTGGGTGTTTGGAAAAATTCTGTGGAGCTGCTTTGTGCTGGGTAATAGGCACAAGGGATGGTGCCATTTAAATTCCCTTGTCACTAGGGAATTAAAAGCAAAAATGAAGTACTGGGACCTTATGAAGATAAAAAGCTTCTGCACAGCAAAGGAAACAACCAACAAAACTAAAGGGCAACCAACGGAATGGGAAAAGATATTTGCAAATGACATATCAGACAAAGGGCTAGTATCCAAAATCTATAAAGAGCTCACCAAACTCCACACCCGAAAAACAAATAACCCAGTGAAGAAATGGGCAGAAAACATGAATAGACACTTCTCTAAAGAAGACATCCAGATGGCCAACAGGCACATGAAAAGATGCTCAGTGTCGCTCCTCATCAGGGAAATACAAATCAAAACCACACTCAGATATCACCTCACGCCAGTCAGAGTGGCCAAAATGAACAAATCAGGAGACTCTAGATGCTGGCGAGGATGTGGAGAAACGGAAACCCTCTTACACTGTTGGTGGAAATGCAAATTGGTGCAGCCGCTCTGGAAAGCAGTGTGGAGGTTCCTCAGAAAATTAAAAATAGACCTACCCTATGACCCAGCAATAGCACTGCTAGGAATTTACCCAAGGGATACAGGAGTACTGATGCATAGGGGCACTTGTACCCCAATGTTTATAGCAGCACTCTCAACAATAGCCAAATTATGGAAAGAGGCTAAATGTCCATCAACTGATGAATGGATAAAGAAATTACGGTTTATATACACAATGGAATACTACGTGGCAATGAGAAAGAATGAAATATGGCCCTTTGTAGCAACGTGGATGGAACTGGAGAGTGTGATGCTAAGTGAAATAAGCCCTACAGAGAAAGACAGATACCATATGGTTTCACTCTTATGTGGATCCTGAGAAACTTAACAGTAACCCGTGGGGGAGGGGAAGGAAAAAAAAAAAAAAAAAGAGGTTAGAGTGGGAGAGAGCCAAAGCATAGGAGACTGTTAAAAACTGAGAACAAACTGAGGGTTGATGGGGGGGTGGGAGGGAAGGGAGGGTGAGTGATGGGTATTGAGGAGGGCACCTTTTGGGATGAGCACTGGGTGTTGTATGGAAACCAATTTGACAATAAATTTCATATATTGAAAAAATAAATAAATAAAATAAATAAATTCCCTTGTCACTGCTTTCACTGTTTCTTTGTTTGTTGGTTGGTTGGTTGGTTTTTGGGGTTTTTTTTTAAGTCATTTTCTTAGTGGTTGCCCCAGAGAGTACAACTCACATTTCAATATATGATAACCCGGCTCAGATTAATACCAACCTAATTTCAATAGCATACCAAATCTTTACACCTGTGTAATCCTTGCCCCTCTTCCCTCGTTCGTGCCATTATTATCATGCAAATTAGATCTTTATACTTTGCACGCCCATAAATACAGATTTATAAGTATGGCTTTATGCAGTTGTCTCTTAAATCAGGTAGGAGAGGAAAAAGGACTTACAAACAAAAGTGTATTTGCATTATCTTTTATATTTACCTTGGTGGTTGCCTTTCCAGGGCTTTTTTTCTTCGTGTGGACTGAGTTACTATCTACTGTTCTTTTATTCCAGCCTGATGGACTCCCTCTCATATTTTATAGGGAACATCTGCTAGTAACAAATTCTCTCTGTTTTTGTTTATCTGGGAATGTCTTGATTTCTTCTTCATTTTTGTGACAGATAGTTTTACTGGATATAGAATTCTTGGCTGACAGTGTTTTGCTCTCAGCACTTCAAATATGTCATCTACTTAATTGTTCCCACCACCACCTCCCCCCCCCCCCGAATGATAATTATGTGACAGCTCTTTATCTCAAGTAACTCTTGTAGTTATGAGTTACTTCTGTCTTGGTGCTTTGAAGATTCTGTCTTGTATTTTGCTTTTAACTGTATTAATATGCTATGTCCAGGTGTAGCTTTCTGAGCATATACTAATTGGACTTCATTGAGCTTCTTGGATATTAATGTTTTACATCCAAATTAGGGAATTTTCAGTCATTATTCCCTCAAATATTCTCTTCCCTCTCCCCGCCCCCGACCCTGTCCTTCTGAGACTTCTAGTATGCTTTCGATGGTCCATTTGGTGGTTTTCATCAAGTCTCTTAGGCTCTGTCCATTTTCTTCATTCTTTTTTCCTTCTGCTCTTCAGACTGGATAATATCAATTGACCTATCTTCGTGTTCAGTAATTCTTCCTTCTGTTCCCTCAAATCTCCCGCAGAAACCTTCTAGTGAGTATTTTATTTTAGCAATTGTACTTTTCAATTCCAGAGTTTTTATTTGGTTCTTTCTTATCATTTCTATCTCTTTGTTAATAATGTCTATTTGGTGAGACATTATTCTCACAGTTTCCTTTAGCTCTTTGTGTCTATTTAAAAGAGTTGACCTAAAGTGTTTGTCTAATAAGTCCAATGTATGGGCTTCCTTGGCGATAGTTTCTATTGATTGCTTTTTTTCCTTTCTATAGGCCATATTTCATTTTTTTACTTGTCTTACAGTTTTTGGTTAAAATTATATGTAATATAATGCTTGTATTATATTTAAATATAATGCTCAGAACATCAATTTCTCCCCCATTCCCAGAATTTTCATTGTTGCTGTTCATTGCTATTGTTGTTTTTTAGTGACTTTCCCGAACTAATTCTATAGTTTTTGTTGTGTGTGGCCTCTCATGTCCTTGCTAGTTAGCTCTGTAGTCAGCTAATGATTAGAAAGAGATTTCTTTAAGTGCCTAGCACCCACACGTCTTCCAGTTCTTTGCCAGGAGCTCTGTGTGCCTCAGTCAGACAGTTTACACCTTTGCCTTACCCTTCACTTCCCACTTGCACAGAGCCACAAAGTCAGTCAAAGATGAGACTTTATGGTCCTATCAAGTCTTTCCTGGGAATGTGCAGGTCTCTGGGCAGTCCTACAACCTTTCGCCTGCACATGGCCTTTTGTAGTCCCAGGAATACCCTGGAGCTTTTCAAATTTCCATATGGACATTGCACTCTTTAGATTTACCTTTTAAGCTCTTTGGTTAACCTTTTATTAGTCCCAACTGTTATCCAGTGCCTCAGGTAGCTGAGATGTTCAACAATTGCCTCTCATTGTTTTTGACAAACACCCCTGGGGAGAAGGCTGTTCACACTTGGAAAGCTCCTTGGCAGGTCAAATAAAGACAGCCCTGAGAATGGCATCTTCCAGGGAACAAGCAGATGGGTCAAATAATGACAGTACTCTGGAAACAGGACTTTGAAGGAGCTCCAACCCCATTCTGCCCCCTTTAGTGGCTGCCAGGCTGCTGGTTTTTACCATAATCACAGGCTATCTGTTTTCAAGACAACTATGGAGCCAGGGCAGGGTACCCGGGGAAAGGTGGTAGGAATAGTGCAAGTCAAAACATCATAAAACTCACTGTTCTTATGGAGATTCAGCTATTTTTCTTGAACACTCTTTGGGTTGCCGCAAACCTTTGGTTCATTTCCAGAGTTCTGAAAAAGTTGATTCTTACTATTTTTGCCAATGTTTCCATTGCTTTTATGGCAGAAAGAATTTTCAGAGGTCCTTACTGCACCATTTTCACTGATGTCACCCTATTTTATTTAATTGTAATTAATTTAGGTTTAAATAGCCACACAGGATTAGTGGCTACTGTATTGGATGGCACAAGTCTATAAAATACAATGCGAAATCAGTCAATTGGAAGTCAACTCAACTCTTATATAGGTATATACAAATACAATAAACTTAAAATCAGAAAAACAAAATGAATAACTTGCTTTAAATGAAAAAAATTTATAACGTATAGGAAACCTTTTAAAACTTTTCAGAAATATAAGAAGAAATACAGATATCTTTCCATATATATTTATGATGTGAAATGGGACCACCAAAAGAAGCCAGTCCTAAGGGCTCCCATGTCCTCATCAATAGCACTGGTGTCAATTGATCTATAGATATTATTTTTTAAATAGACACTAGACTATTTTCCATATTTAATTATTTAGCCAACATGCAGCTTTCTAAGCTAAATGTAGTATAAATACAACAACAATATCAATAATTGCAGTTATTGAAGAACTACGTTGTGGTTTTGTGTTTTTTTTTTTAGTTTTTATTTTATTTTAGAGAGTGAGAGCGAGCAGGGGAGAAGGGAAGAGGGAGAAAGAGAGAGACAGAGAGAGAAAGAGAGAGAGAGAGAGAGAGAGAGAGACTCCACACTCAGGGCAGAGCCCAATGTAGGGCTTAATCCCATGATGCCAGGATCATGACCTGAGCCAAAATCAAGAGTCTGATGCTCAACTGACTGAGCCACCCACATGCCCCTACTTTGTGTTTTTCAAACTCTGTTCTTTGATCTTCCCAAGGGCCCAATGAGGTCAACGGTCATAT
Source organism: Neofelis nebulosa (assembly GCF_028018385.1). Classification (NCBI taxonomy): domain Eukaryota; kingdom Metazoa; phylum Chordata; class Mammalia; order Carnivora; family Felidae; genus Neofelis; species Neofelis nebulosa. Next base: position 60,196,796 of record NC_080792.1, on the reverse strand, counting down.
CTCCACTTTGCCCAGAGAAGACTTAAAGGAGTGCAGCTGGCATAAGACCACATGACAGTGTATAGAGTCGGGCCAACATCTGAGGCATGCCTAGGCCCATCCTCTTAACTTAGAAAGAGATATGCCCATATTTTGAATCATTTCTGCTTCTCCCGGCGTGTTTCATTTTAAAGCCACTTTGCTTACTTTGAGCGTATCTCTTCCTTGCCCTCTGAGACCATACCCAAAGGGCACGGAGCCTGTCGGCCAGAGAGCAGCAAATGTGTCTCTCCAAACACATGGACCTTTGTTTCATGAAAACATTGGCAGAATGGAACATAGCAGAACTATTTACACACCTTGTATTTTCCTCGCCTGGAAAACCCAATTCCCCTGCTCTGATAACTCTATAAGTAGGTTAGGTGGGAACGCTGCAGTTTGGGCACTAAAAGCCCCATGTCCCATGAAGCCTTGCTCCCAGGCCGACATGACAGTTGGTTGCGCTATCTGCAAGTAACGTGAGGAAATAGCAGAAAACACCCTGAATTCAGCTGGGAATAAAGAAGTATCAGTCTTCACTAGGCTTTCGGTTACAGACTGTCACACTTTGACCCCCCGCTTTGCTGAAGAAAAATCCTCTTTTGCTAACCCTCTTTTATCTGACAGGGCTTGGGGCAAGAACTTCAGGGTCTTGTCTCAGGAGCTGGAACGATAGCCACGACTAGCCCCTGGAAAGGAGAGCTCTTCCGTTTCTCCACAAGCAAACAACATGTGCATGAAGCCCTCAGTGCGGACAGCATGGGCATTCCTTCTGCGTGACTTGGGATCCCACCCCAGGTGTAGACAGACATCTGTTTCACACTGGGAGTGTCACCACTTAGTGTGGTAATTGACCAGCTAAACGCTGCTTTGCGCTTGGATGTCTATATGGTTGATCGTCGGGGAGGCTTCCTCGATTTTGTGTACGGAAAGCTAAGTGTCAGCACTTTAAAAAAAAAAAAACAGATTAAAGTGTCAGAGCCACCAGCCATCTAAATGTTTGGCACTGTGCTGACAAAATCTGTAGATGTTTTCACTGAGACCCCCAATGCCATTCTCTCCCTCTTCCTTTATCTGGTTAATTAATTCATGTCTCCTTTAGATTCTGGCTGAAGCTTTGCTTCTGAGAAGATTTCCTGGGCCTGCCATCACTCACCCCACACACTCACATGGCAACAGGCCCTCCCCTTTTACAGCATTTTCACATCACGTCGCTTGTGGGGGACAAGGCCATGTCTGCCCTGTTCATAGGTCTGCCCAGCATTCGGCACAGTCCTGGCACATCACGAATGCACATAAAATAGCTCTGGAATGAATGGTGGGTGCCCTTGACCTGAAACCTACAAGTACCCATTCTGTTAAGAAGCTTTTCAAGAAACCAAATATCATCTTTAGTCTTACTGGGATATTGGTCTCTGTGCTTCTGGGGGAAGAAATGGGAAAGTAAATAATTAGCATGATCCAAGTTGACTGTCACAAGAACACTGTTAAGTAGGCAGGCCACATATTATCATCTCTGTTTTATAGATGAAAGAATTGAGCACCAAAATGGGAAGAAAGTGGAGGCAAGGACCGCTTCCACCTGCCTTCAGGAGTCGGGTGTCAGGAAGCCAAGCAAAACGGAGAGCAGCTGAATTAAATGGATGCTGGTGCCTCGTTTTTTTCTAGTTCAATAAATTGAAAATAGAGAGTTTTGGTTTCAAACTAATACATTGGGGCTTACGGTTAGAGATTTTTGTTCTCCTAATTGGTTGGATTTTTTTAATATTTATTTTTGAGAGAGAGAGAGAGAGCACAAGTGTGTATGGGAGAGGGGCAGAGAGAGAGATAATCTCAAGCAGGCTCCGAGTTGTCAGCACAAAGCCCAACGTGGGGCTCGAACCCATGAACCATGAGATCATGACCTGAGCCAAAGTCAGACGCTCAACCTACTGAGCCACCCAGGCGCCCCGGGTTCTTTTGAATAACATTGGTTCCACTCCTGGTTGAGTAAATGATAAATATTTGATTTCAGCGAAGTGTTCAGTTAATTAGCGCAGCTCACTCCGGATATCAGTTCACAACTCTCTCCATCTCTAGCCCTGGAGAGACGCGGCAATTCCCTGCCCAGCTTGCCACGCCACGCCACACAGGCTGGAGCACCCCAGAGTGTCAGCACACACATACACCCTTCTGGCCAGCGGGCAACACAGAGATCTTTGCGTAAACCCAGCGGAGGCTGCCACAGGCTCCCAGACTTCCCCGATGCCAGCTGGTAGCACATCGTGCCAAGCAGCACTTCCAGAAAGGTAAACTAAAGCTGGGTGAGTAGGAGTCAGAAGCTTGTCCTAAGGTATCCAGTATGTTAGACAACCCAGGAAAAAGTTGGCTTACTATTCCAGATTTCAACCTGCCAAACCAGCTCTGGCACAAGACCACCAGAGCTCCCTTTCCATCATCTTTTAAGAGGCCCGACAAGGACATAAGTAATGATATGCTGACATAGAGAAACACCATTTTTGTAAAACCCTAGGACACCTTCTTCCCCAGGGAGCCTTCCCTGCCACGAAGGCGAAGCTCAGGGTCCTTTCTCCATGATTCCATGCCCCTGAGCACAAAGAGCAGGCACTTTGCTCTCTATTCTGTAAATTGCACGTTGCCATATTGGCCTCCCCAACCAGACTGAGCATCTCGGGAGAAACAGATTCGCCTTGGTTACCTTTCTATCCAAGCAGCTCCTAGCACAGAAACTTATGCATACCTTGCATTCAGTGACCTGTGTTTACATACTTCCTACATATACGTGTGCTGCTCTCGATAAACATTTATTGAACTCAACCCAAGATGGCTATTTCCAGGACAGAGGATCTGGTGTTTTTAGGGACCTAACAGTCAAACGATTTACAATCGAATCTTCCCCCCATCACTTAATCAGGGAGTCCGTCTTTATACTTCTTTGGTTTTTTTTTAAGTCGTTCTTCCTTTTTTTTTGTTGTTTGTTTTTTGTTTTGGTTTGGTTTGGTGTTCTTAGTACTAATCACGTCATTGCCCTGCATCCAGGGGTCAGGCATTGTATGATGTGCGTTTGATGGACACATGTTGATTAATACAGCTACATTCGGAATTGACGTACCCTGTCTGACGTCACTGGTACAGAGAAGCCAAATGACAGGGCCTCGAATACCCGTGGCTTATGTGGGACCTCCCTATTTTATTTCCACCTCCCAAGGAAAGAGTTCCAGTTGTAATGGAAGTGCATGAAATCAAAAGGCCACTGCCATGCATACTTATTCAGACCTGCGTACGGTTGTCCCAGGGAGCATCAGCTGGACGCGGGGGACGTGGGGAGCTGTGTGCCGTCCTCTACCTGGGCATAGCTTTCCCTGCTCACAGCACTTCTAGGTAAAACCACTAGCCAAGATAGAGCTCCAATATTGGCCAGCTTCATTCTTATGCCACCATTATCCAGGTATATAACAGGCACTGTACCCAGGGCCATAGAGCTACAAACGTGAAATAAAATGTGGATCCTCCCCTACGTGCCTCCAGGGCAAGCTTGCATAAAGGAAATTGTTGAAATCACCGGAATGACAGGAGGATACATTTTTTTTAAAAAGAGAGAGAGAGAGGGGCGCCTGGGTGGCTCAGTCGGTTAAGTGTCCGACCTCGGCTTAGGTCACGGTCTCACGTTTTGTGAGTTCAAGCCCCGTGTCAGTTTCTGTGTTGTCAGCTCAGAGCCTGGCGCCTGCTTCGGATTCTGTGTCTCCCTCTCTCGCTGACCCTCCTCTAGTCACACTCTGTCTCTTTCTCTCTCAAAAATAAATAAATAAATACTTTTTTTAATGTTACAAAAAAAGAGACAGAATCTGAAGCAGGCTCAGGCTCCGAGCTGTCAGCACAGAGCCCGAAGCGGAGCTCAAACTCATAAACCGTGAGATCATAATCTGAACCAAAGTCAGATGTTTAACTGACTGAGCCACCCAGGCACCTCTTTTTAATTGTATTTTTAAATTTTTTTTAATATGAAATTTATCGTCACATTGGTTTCCATACAACACCCAGTGCTCATCCCAACAGGTGCCCTCCTCAATGCCCATCACCCACCATCCCCTGCCTCCCACCCCCCCATCAACCCTCAGTTTGTTCTCAGTTTTTAAGAGTCTCTTATGTTTTGGCTCCCTCCCTCTCTAACCTCTTTTTTCTTTCTTCCCCTCCCCCATGGTCTTCTGTTAAGTTTCTCAGGATCCACATAAGAGTGAAACCACATGGTATCTGTCTTTCTCTGTCTGACTTATTTCACTTAGCATCACACTCTCCAGTTCCATCCACGTTGCTACAAAAGGCCAGATTTCATTCTTTCTCATTGCCACGTAGTATTCCATTGTGTATATAAACCACAATTTCTGTATCCATTCATCAGTTGATGGACACTTAGGCTCTTTCCATAATTTAGCTATTGTTGAAAGTGCTGATAAACATTGGGGAACAAGTGCCCCTATGCATCAGCACTCCTGTATCCCTTGGGTAAATTCCTAGCAGTGCTATTGCTGGGTCATAGGGTAGGTCTATTTTTAATTTTTTGAGGAACCTCCACACTGTTTTCCAGAGCGGCTGCACCAGTTTGCATTCCCACCAACAGTGCAAGAGGGTTCCCGTTTCTCCACATCCTCGCCAGCATCTAGAGTCTCCTGATTTGTTCATTTTGGCCACTCTGGCGTGAAGTGATATCTGAGTGTGGTTTTGATTTGTATTTCCCTGATGAGGAGCGACGTTGAGCATCTTTTCATGTGCCTGTTGGCCATCTGGATGTCTTCTTTAGAGAAGTGTCTAATTCACGTTTTCTGCTGAGCCTGCTTCAGATTCTGTGTCTCCCTCTCTCTCTGCCCTTCTCCCGCTCCCGCTCTCTCTCTGTCTCTCAAAAATAAACATTTTTTAAAAATTTAAAAAAATACAATTAAAAAGTACATTTTAGGGACACCTGGGAGTCTCGGTTAGTTGAGCATCCGACTCTTGATTTTGGCTCAGGTCATGATCCCAGGGTTGTGGAGTCCAGCCCTATGTTGGACTCTACTGAGCATGAAGCCCGCTTGGGATTCTCTCTCTGTCTCTCCCTCTGACCCTATCCTGCTTGCGCTCTTTCTCTCTCTCTTAAAACAAAAACAAAACAAGCACATTTTATCTCCCAAAGTGGTAAACGGGTGCAGCTCACAGACGCCCCCTCTGCTCAACCCCAGCCCCGCTCGGCTGTGAGCCGGCCAGCCAGCCGGAGCGGAGAGAAGCAGGGAGGGACACACATGCACACCTTCTCAAGAGTGACTGGCAGTGTGGGGGCTGTCCCCCCAGTGCCTCCAGCTCCACGGTGCCATCCGCCCCTCCAGGTGCCACCGGGGTAGTTCTGAGGCGTGACCGTCCTTGGCTCAGGTGTGGGAGCCTGTCCACCACGGGCTGTGTGGGACCCTGTGCACCAGACCTGGGGTCCAACACCTACTGCGGGAAAAAACCTTACATTCTTATTTTCACGAGCCTCTAACTGTGATTTCGCACTTTCTTCCGTTATGAACATGGGCCCCATATTAGCTTCCTGGGGCTGCTGTAACTATGGACCCCAGGCGGGTGGCTGAAAACAACGGAAAGGTGTTGTCTCACAGCTCTGGAGGCTGGAAGTCTGAGACGAAGGTGTGGGCAGGGGATCGTTCCTTCAGGGGGCTGTGAGGGGGACTCTCCTCTGGGCCCTTCTCCTGGCTTCCCATGGTTCCTGGCCATCTTGGCCTTCCTTGGCCCGTAGATGCATCACGCCGTCTCTGCCTACACCCTCACATGGTGTTTTCCCTGTGCATGTCTGTTTCCAAATACCCCCTTCTCTAAAATTAAAAAAAAAATTTTTTTAATTAAAAATTTAAAAATTAAAAATTAAAAAAGGAGACAAAAAGGCAGACAAGGACAAGTACTGGAGAAAGACATGTGCACAAAGGGGAGAAGGAGGAAGAAACATCTGAGAAGGAACAACAAGAAAGATGGGAGAGGGGCGTCTGGGTGGCTCCGTTGGTTGAGCCTCCGACTTCGGCTCAGGTCATGATCTCATGCTTCGTGAGTTCGAGACCCACGTCAGGCTCACTGCTGTCGGCACGGAGCTTGCTTGGGATCCTCTCCCTCTCTTTCTCTGTCCCTCCTCCACTTGCACTCTCTCTCTCTCAAAAATAAAATAAACATTAAATTTTAAAAAAGGGAGAGAGAGACGGGAGGAAGAGAAGCCTAGGGTCTGGCTTCGCTCATGATACAACAGGCTTCGTACAAGGCTCAAGAACACAAGGGAGACAAACCAGTGCCCGTCAAGGAGCCTGCCAGTCTGTGTGAGAAAGAGCGACAGGTCAGTCTGGAAACAAGTGCCAGGACCAGCTCTGGATGTGGACTCACCGAGGGCTGACATCTTACAGAGGACGACAAAACCACCCCAGCTTCAGGTGCTTACTCTGAGATTGTTCACCACAATTATGACTAGATTAGTTACTCAGTGAAATAGTTCACCCTACGGTGGCTGAGGCCCAGGTTATACTTGTCAAGTGTCCCATTGAGATGTTTGTCACCCATGATTCTAAAGGATGAATCCAAACAGACAAAATTCTCTGCACCCCTCAGATGTACGTCCCACACTGTCCCTCTGTGCCCATCCATTCCATCTGGTTATGTCTAAATTGACCAGCCCACCTTCCTCCCCCGGGGTGACTTGTCTCACTACCGAGATCACGGCAGGCCACGCTGCTTATTAAGGCCGGTCCATGTCCTAAAGAGCTTGCAATATGCTGTCCTGCACCTGGTAGCTACTCACACCCCACACCTGAAATGCAGCTCTGATCCTTTCTACAACTGAGCTTTCTGCCTAGGTGTTGTAGTCCAATTGTTTACAATAGCCAAGGTACGGAAGGAGCCCAAGTGTCCGACGATAGATTAATGGATCAAGAAGATGTGAGATACATAAGATAGATAGATCAACCAGGCAGACCTTGCCTCTAACCCCCATATTCCATATATAGGGAATAATAGAACACTACTCTGCCATAAAAAAGAATGAGATCTTGTGTGACAACGTGGTGGGACCTAGAGAGCATTATGTTAAGCGAAATAAGTCAGACGCAAAAAGACACATACCACGTGATTTCACTTATATGTGGAATCCAGAAAACAGAACAAATAAACAAAAGCAGAAATAGACCCGTAACTACAAAAAACAAACTGGTGATTGTCAGAAAACGGGGCCGGGGGGGGGGGGGGCGCGGGGGATGGGCAAAATGGGTGAAGGGGAGTGGGAGATACAGGCTCCCAGTCATGGAGCGAATAGGTCATGGGAATAAAAGTCACAGCGTGGGGCATATAGTCAGTGGTATTGTCATAGCGTTGTGTGGTGACAGATGGGAGCCACACTTGCGAGCACAGCATAACATACAGAGATGTTCAGTCACTGTGTTGTACCCTCGAAACGAATGTAACATTATGTGTCAGCCATACAATAAAAAAAAAGGAACATATTCAATATATAATAAAATCGGGGGGGGGGCGGTAGGTAGTGAAAGAATGAACGAGACCAATGAACTGTGACAGAAGAGAAACGAGGACAAGAAAAGCTTTGAGGGACAGAAGGGAGAACACGCAGCCTTCATAAAACTTCACCAGATGGCTTTGAACCTTTCATTAGCGACCGCAGATGCTTCGTACCAAGCTTTTGCTCCTTTCTAAACAACAGTCAGGAGGTTTTCAGTGGGACCACCTATCCTGTTTAACCCCGTTCGGTGGAAACAATCAAAAGTTTCCCCTGGCGTCCCCAGCACATCAAAAGTGCTGCCTGGCGTCTTCCTTCTGGGTCTCAAGAGTTTAAAACACGACATGTGTACTCATTCTCATACAGGAATTCTTAGTAGCATTTTCTCCACTTTACATCGTTTAAAATGTAAACACTGAAAGAAAAGCAAAGCTCATTTAAGACCAAATAGCGCTAGCAATGCCGAGAGGCCAGGAGGACCTTGGCGGGGGTTAGAGGCAAGGTCTGCCTGGATGATCTAAGGGTAAAACCATGTCGCACGTGCACTAAATCGAACCTCAGCAGGTCACTTGGCCCTGGGAGGCTCCAGCCAAGAAAACTGTGAATCATTCCAAAGCCCTTCGGTTTCTGGGGCACTCACTGAGCCAGATTCCTGAAGGCAAGCGAACAAAGAGCTGTTCTTTCCCATGTTTTTGTTGGACGCTCAAGTGTGTCTGTGAAAGGACGAGTATCTACTAGTAGATTAACATTAAGAAAAAGTCAGGATTAGGGAGAGGAAAAAAAATCCGGGAGGCTGTGTAACTGAGGTCTGCAGCAGTTCCTAAGCTCAGCCTAACAAACCCCTGGCCACCGAGCACTTCCTCCTGGCCACGCTGATGGTCACCGACACGGATGGGGCAGCTTGGGGACAGCCACCAATGCCTCCACCGAGGCAACACGTTCCCCCGCTTGCCCCCGAGCGCTGACCCACCCTCCACCCCTGCCCCGGCCAGCATTGTTCCACCCAGTCAAGCCTGTTGAACAATTTCTCTTCTGAAACAGCCCCTTTGATGCAGCCTCGTTCTGTGTTCAGTGACATGAAAGAGATACTAATGCTGATTATCAAAGGCATGTGCTCCAAACCGCCGAGCGGCTAATGCCCGAGGGATGTAACTTTATCTCTTCCTCTGGCTTCTACATCCTCCTGCAGTGCAGGGCTCTGTGGGTAAGTAGCACATCTTTTTCCCCCTAGTAATTTCACATCAGATATTAATCTGAGTTCGGGGCGGGGGTGGGGGGGCACGAATTAATACCTTAAGCTTGTAGGTCACACTCAGGCAAACACGCTTCACGGAGCCAAGCACCATGGGAGAAAGCTGATACCCTGGGGTCCCAAGGGAGCAGACTTGGCCGAGGACTCACATGGAGGGCTCTTTCTCCCCAGGCCCCCTCGTATGGAGAGTGTCACTGCGCGGTCCCACGGAAATTTGCGTCAATCACTTCCTCAGAATAAAAGATCTGGCCCCTTCCTGGACGGGGCTGACTATTTTCCATTCTGGACATTCAAGATATGAAACATCCAAGCGTGTTAAGTAAGTCTGCGCGTCTGCAGTGGAATAGTACGCAATCATTACAGTGATGCTTAGAAGGATATTTCACGACAGGCCAAAATGCTCATCGTACATCACTAAAGGGGAAAATGGAATACAAAACAGCATGTGCAGACCGGAGGGTGTGTTTGTGTGTGCCCAGAGAAAAAAGTCTAAGAGGAATTCTACCAAACTGGCCGCGGGGGTTGTGGCAGAACAATGGAACCGTGCGTAGCTTTCCTTTTATTTTTTCTTTGTTTGTATGGATCTCCTAGTTTGGCCACAAGGTGCATTGTTTCCTTACGATACGAAAATTTAGGATTCAACTGGCCGATGGAGTGGGGAAAGGAAAACCGTCCTTTTAGAGAAACTGTCCATGTGTGTAGACAGAACATAGCCATACCCAAAGGGATAACTTTTAATTAGTTATTTTTTTTTTTCTAAAGAGCCAGGAACGTTCCAAACTCCTCTACACCTGCTCATTAGGCCTGCTGATCCTCCCACCGCTTGGCATCAGCAGCAGGGATAGAAATCTTAGTTCAGGTGTGAAAATGAGATGGCCAAAATTATTCTATCTACCTCAAAGTCATTTTCTATCAGGCTCCTGGTGGAGGAATGTGTTAGGACCACATACCTTTGTTGTTCTGGTTCTGGGATCAAATGAGGTAATGGAGGAAAACTGTAAGTCATAACTCACTATACAAATGTGGGTTCTTGGGCCTGTTTGTCAGCTGTATGGCACCTGGGAGCAGGCCTCACATCCACCTCAAAGCCTGACCCTCTGTCTACCATTAGCCTTTTGTGTTTGAGGAGGGTGTGGGTCTCAGGCCTGCAGTAGAAGACACGAAGGGTAAGGTGTTTCCTCCCCGAGGTCTCACTGAAGATGGTTGGGCCATGGAAGAGCCCAGGGCATCTGAGAATATTCTGAGGAGCCCGTCTAATAGACGGACGCAGGCAAAAAGAAACCCATGGAAGACTCAGGAGCAAAAACCGGCCAAGGACCGGATGAGGCTCTCCAGTATCTGCCCCACTGAATTCATGCTCAGAGGACAGGATGAAAAAGAAAATATTTGTTGGATGGTATGAGAGTCAAAACTCTACCGGAGTTTCTCGCCATTTAGAAACTACACACACGGGATGCCTGGGTGGCTCCATCAGTTGAGTGTCTGACTTCAGCTCAGGTCATGATGTCGTGTTGTGTGAGTTCAAGCCCTGCATCAGGCTCCATGCTGACAGCTCGGAGACTGGAGCCTGCTTTGGATTCTCTGCCTCCCTCTCTCTACGCCCCTCCCCTGCCTGTGCTCTGTCTCTCTCTGAAATAAATAAACATTAAAAAAAAATGTTTTTAAAGAAACTCCACACGCCATAAACATATGTATATCCCTCACACACACACACACACATTCCTGGAACCCATGCCTTTTTCCTCATTCAGTAACTGGTTGGAAAGTTGGTATCGGTGTGAGTCACAAGGCTCCCTGGGCTTCCCAGCATTAAATGTGTCTGCAGGCCCCTAAACAGGCCCAAACACTGAAGGCCCATCCAGGCGGCTGGGTCCAGGGGGTCTGATTTCCCACACGTGTAACAAATAGATTTACTGCTTGAAAATCAATACTGCAAAGGGCACTTTCTCACCCTGGCTAAACTAATATTTGGTCTCAGGCCCTCAGAACCAAACCCGGCCTTGGTGTCTGTTGAGCAACCCTGGGCACGAAAGAATAGTCAAGTATAGAACGGGAGCCGATTAAAACAGGAAGAAATCGAAGTTTATTTCTCCTCTGGTTGAGCTGTGACAATAACTCTTTGCCTTCCTAACCCCTACCAGACATGACCCGCCCCGGGCTGAGCATTAACGGAACAGTCAATGTTCCCACAACATCCCATCGGGATAGCACTGCCCCTTGGAGCTCTTTTGCTCCAAGGTCTGTCTGATCAGAGACCCTCCCTCCCTCTTTCTGGGCCATCTTTTCACTAACTTCAGGCTTGCTGGGCCACTCTGAGGCTGAACCTCACAGCATTGGGCCCAGGCCTCCCGACCATGTGGACCTGTCTGCTCCATGGAGCTGTTCTGATCCTGAGGGCACCCACCTCCCCTCTGCCCAGAGGTTCCCCACCGCCCACCCCCCCACCCCCCCCACCCCCCCCCCACCCCCCCCCCACCCCACGGACATCTGCTGCCCTTTGCTGCCCCCAAGTGGCTGACAGCAGAATCCCTGGAGGGGACAAGAAGGGCTTCCAACAGGGGGTGTTGGCTACTCCCCACACGGGTCCCCTCAGAAGCATGGTAAATTTGATTCCAACTGTATGCAGTCTCTTTAGGACGTCACTAATCCCCGAACGGAAGTAAATCTAAGACACACAACTCCATGCCATTCAGCCAAGTTTGGCTCCTGGAATTGTTTTTCTTTATGAGGTTCAGTGTAATGAAGAGGAGAAAACACAAAACTACATTCTCAACCTGGTCTCTCCATCTTGCTAACGGATAACTTGGCTCCCCAGAGTGTTTCTTTGTGAGTAATACCTTTTCTAACTAGTCAGAGGGGTGATATAAGAAATGTGCCCGGGAGCATGGGGACACCTTGGCAAAAATAAAGCCCTCCCCGGGAAGGGAAAAAAAAAAAAAAAAAGAGGTTAGAGTGGAAGAGAGCCAAAGCCTAAGAGACTCTTAAAAACTGAGAACAAACTGAGGGTTGATGGGGGGTGGGAGCGAGGGTGGTGGGTGATGGGTATTGAGGAGGGCACCTTTTGGGATGAGCACTGGGTGTTGTATGGAAACCAATTTGACAATAAACTTCATATATTGAAAATAAAATAAAATAAAATAAAATAAAATAAAGCCCTCCCCAAATAGGGCTACCAGATGAAGCACAAGATACCCACGGAAATCAGAATTCAGATGGGGCACCCGGCTGGCTCAGTCAGTTAAGCGTCCAGCTTCGGCTCAGGTCACAGTCTCACAGTTTGTGAGTTCGAGCCCCGCGTCGGGCTCTGTGCTGACATCTCAGAGCCTGGAGCCTGCTTTGGATTCTCTCTGCCCCTCCCCTGCTCTCTCTCCCTCTCTTTTCTCTCTCAAAAATAAATAAACATAAAAAAAAAAAAAAAGAAATCGGAATTAGGATAAACAACAAATACTATTTTAGTATGAGTACATCTCAAATGTTTCATGGGACGTACTGATAGCGAAAACCTTTACCTCATTTATCTGGAATTCAAATGTGGGCATTTGGTTTGGGGGAGTTTTGTTTGTTTCTTCTTTGTTTTGTTTGGGTGGGGGGTTGTTTTTTCCCCAAATCTGTCAACTCTATCCCCTCTAACACTCCTTAAACACCTTCCCCACAGTCTGCTTCCCAGCAACACGATCACATGGGCACACAGCTAGCTAGCATTTTCTTACGGGAAGTCATAGGAATGAACTGACAGCTTCCAGGCTGCATATGGGAGGTCTGTAAGCCCCCCGGTACCTCCTTCCGCTTCTGCCGGACACCTTAGGACAAGGGCACCAGCTGGCCTTGGGAGTTGCCTCTTATCCGATCCCAGCTAACATTTTTCTCAAAGTCAGAGACGAAAACCACTTTTAAGGCCCCCACATGTTTCAGACATCTGTTATTCATTCTCTTTGATCTTGATTTTGTCTCAATCTTGTATAAGGACGCAAGCACGCATTTGACTATCTGTTTTGGGTTCTAAGCTGATGGAGTTCTGGAGTCGGTGCTTCTCTCTAGGTAGGAGAGATAGCACCCGCTTTTGTTCCCAAAGCTGTTTGACACCCATTGCCTCATTTTATCTTCAAATATCGGGAGATAATGTGATACAGTGTAGTAGCCTCCACACTGGCCACACCCTGGAATCATCTGGGGAGTTTTTTAAAACCCTGATGTCCTCACTACACCTCAGACCAATTAACATCAGAATCTCTGGGGGGGTGCAGTCCCTGGCATCAATGTTTCTCAAGGTCTCTAGGTGACTCCTGTGTGCATACGAGACTGGGAACCCTGGTCCGGAGCAGCGGTTCTCAGAGTAAACCCTCGACCCGCTTCATGAGCATCCCCCGGGAACTTGTTAGACATGCACGTTCTTGAATGCACGTTCTTCTAGAAATACACCTGGGGTGGGCTGTGTAGTGATTCAGATGCACACCACCCATCGAGGAAAGCATGGGCTTGCAAAAGTAAAACAATCTGGCCCCAGTTGTAACCCCACAGCCACCACCAGTGACCTCTCAGGACGCAGCTTTCACATCTGCAAAATGGAGGTGATGCTCTCTACCTGGTGCATACATCCAGGGAAGATTAAATGAAACAAGGTGCGTAGGTGGCCTAGTAAAGAACCTGACAGGGGCGCCTGCGTGGCTCAGTCGGTTAAGCGTCGACTCCGGCTCAGGTCACCATCTCGCGGTCCGTGAGTTCGAGCCCCGCGTCGGGCTCTGGGCTGATGGCTCAGAGCCTGGAGCCTGCTTCCGATTCTGTGTCTCCCTCTCTCTCTCTGCGTCTCCCCCGTTCATGCTCTGTCTCTCTCTGTCTCAAAAATAAATAAACGTTAATTGAAAAAAAATAAAAAAATTTTAAAAAGAACCTGACAAAACTCAGCAGATGCAGCGACCAGCCACCCAGTTTTCTCAGATA